>NC_045629.1:34023415-34333919 GCF_009829155.1 Mustela erminea | reverse complement strand
TGGTGTCAGACTGCTCAGAAAACCTGTCAATAATGGATACTAATATATGAACTATTGTGTGTGTGTAAATATGTGTTTTGTGTGTTTATGTGTCATATCAAATAATGTGTCTTATTTCAATAATTCTTTTATAATTGTTATAAATATTAAAATTACTAATTATTAAGCCACCCCTGTTATAATAATATAGGAATACATAGTTTTTATCCATTATAGTATTTTGACTATCAGAATAAAAAAGGTCAAGAAAGGACCCTAGAGAACCCTAGATTAGAGAGGATTATTTCTGCCCATATGTGCTACATATTTAATAAGCAGGATTACTATGGGGAAGTAAAATATTTGGACTTGAAATTAAGAATTTAATTGCATTAACACTTTAGCTCCTCTGGGCTATGGAGATTATTCTAATATGTAAAATATCAGCAACATCTGCAGAACAAGCTTCCCCCATGTATGGCTCAGGGTATTAGGGGATCATGGACTTGGCTTGTCTAAACAAGAATAAACAAGGAAAAATTAGCAGCCTTGCTTATTTTTATCTAGGCATTCACTGAAATAAGGAAATTTGTCTATAAAAAGGCACTAAGTAGTAAAATGCTAAGTGATGGTAAGCAGCTTATATTTTTAAAGGCAAGAGAAACTATTAATTTTTAATTAAATAATGCATATAATTAAGTAGAAAAGTGGTTGTCCTGATTATGACATAAATAATATATTTAATTAAGCATTTTAACTGAATTTCATCTAAGTTATTTGGATTTGTGAAAGCCAAGGTAAGATGAAAAATTATGAGACTGTCATAAGATCTGATCTTCTTTATTACTATATCACAATGTGTAGAGTATAGATTATATCACCAGATTATTGAATCACTACCTCTTTTAAATTCTCAAATCCATTTCACATTCGCACACGTACGTACATACACACAGACAATCCTACGTTGTTTAGGGGAATGATAGATTATGGTTGCCTGGATTAAGCCTAGAGACAGTAGTACAACGGAAAATGTGAAATGGCATACAGAACCAAAAATGGACACATTGAGATATTTTGTTGTGTCTTTATGCATCCCAGAATGAATAGGTGGCTCTCTAGTGGGTCTCCACTTTTAATACACAGAGACTTTACGTACAAAAACAGAGAAGCTGCCTACCTTCAACGTATCACCACCTTCATACCCATTGCTCTTGCATAACCATACTTCCTTTGGGGCACCACAAAATTTCCTTTAGAAAACAAAATTCTAGATAGTGCCTCAGACCTTTTTCTGAATTAAACATTTCACACAAGCCTGGGGGTGGGGGCAGGGAGGTAAACTGGGTTAAGGTGGTCGAAAGGTACAAACTTCGTTATCAAATACAAAAAGACAAAAGAGGTGACTGTATTGCATATTTGTAAGTTTCTAAGAAAGTAGGTCTTTAAAGTTCTCATCACAAGAAAAATATTCTGTAACTCTATGTGGTAACAGCTGTTACCTAGACTTTTTGTTGTGATCATGTCACAATAGACATGTATATCAAATCATGTTGCACACCTGAAATTGATCCAATGTTGTATGTCAACCAAATCTTAATTTTAAAAATTTCACATTTAAAAAAGGGAGAATTTGGGGGCACCTGGGCGGTTCAGTGGGTTAAGCCTTTGCCTTCGGCTCAGGTCATGATCTCAGAGTCCTGGGATTGAGCTCTCTGCTCAGCTGAGGACCTGCTTCCCTCTGTCGCTGCCTGCCTCTCTGCCCATTTGTGATCTCTTTCTCTCTCTCTATGTCAAATAAATAAATAAATAAAAGCTTTAAAAAAAAAAAAGGGAGAATTTTATTTAGACTGTAGAGACAAAATACAGTAAAGGAGAAGAAAGCAAAATTTATAGGAACACCTGGGTGGCACAGTTGGTTAAGCACCCAACTCTTGGTTTGAGCTCAGGCCACAGTCTCATGAGATCAAGCCCAGCATCAGGTTCCATGCCCCACTCAGAGTCTACTTGAGATACTTTCTCTTGTCATTCTGGCCCTCCTCCCACTTGCGCAAGTTCTGTCTCTCTCTCTCTCTCTAAAATAAATAAGTAAGTCTTTTTAAAAATAAAGCTTTTAAGAAAGCAGATATTTTAGCCTTTTAGTGACTATAATTATGCTATATGAAAGAGATAATCATTGTGATAGTTTCTTATCTGGAATTTCAAATTGTTTTATGTTGTCTGTTTAATTAATCTTCTTCTCTCTTGTAAATCAGAACTACAGATGTGTCGTTTAAGATGAGACTCACAACTAGTAGTGAGCATAATTCTTGACTGTATCCTATATAAGTGGGATGTCTAGATCTCTTAAAAGTGACTTTTTTGGTTTATTTTTAATTGTCCCACCCTAATTATGCATTGTAATTTAAGCCACATGCGTCATTTTCCAAGAAACTAAACACCTACACATCCTTATCAATACTATATTTATGTATTTATAGTATTTTCACTTTGGCTTTTATGAAAGAATCTCAAAGTTTCCAAAATCTACTCAGCATTGATTCTAGATCAAAGCACCATGCCTCTCTTTCACCCAATTTTCTACTGTGTATACTAGACCTAGAATGGGAAAGCATTAACTGGAAATGCAATAGAGATCAGGGCATAGTTTCCAGGAAGTGGCTTTCTGTTCAGAATTTGTTAGGAGGATAAATCTTTCATTAAGTATTCTTACCACAAACAGAACAAAACAATTGAAACAAGTACACAGGCACACACAAAGGGACGCAAAGAAACTTTTGGAGATGATGGATGTGTTTATTACCTTGAATGTGGTGATGGCATTTTGGGTTTATGCATATGTCAAGGTCATCAAGTTAGACATTTGAACATGTGCAGTCTTTGTTGTATAACAACTCTATCTCAATAAAGTTGTTAAAACGAAAGAAAAGGTTTGTAGGAATAGGCTTCTTCCGTTTTTTTCAGAATCTTCTTGGTTATTGGAAGATTACTGATAGGAGGCTGCATGACAAGCAAGTCCAGGACCTAAGAAAGTTCCGAATATGATAGATTGCTATCTTAATATCGAGAGTTACTGTGTCTTTTGTATTTCTTGTTCCAGCAGCCCTTGGCTCTTTCATTTCTTCATATTGCCCTAATTTTCCCTTAGGGATCTACAGTTTACTTTTTTCCTGAAATGTCATTAAAATTGTTGGTCATGGGGTAGGCCAATATACATTTTTATTTAAAGAGTTTGAATATTACATTACATTATAAGTAAACTGTAGCTCTAAGCAATTTTAATGATAGCACACTGAAAAATTTGTTTATGGCTTTTTGCTGCCCAGATTAGATTAAGGAACTTCATCATCATTTTCCATCCTACGCAATGCTGGTTTAAATTTTCTCTAAATTCTGTTAGTTATTTCATACTTTAGGTAAGCTTTAATACCTTTTTTTTTTTCTGTTTGGGATTGACAATAAAAACAAAATTTCCTCACATTTAAGGTCTCTAGTATCCTATAGGTGACTCTCTGCATGAACTGTGTTAAAACATTTGTAAATTTAAAATACATAATTAATCATTAAATATGTAATCAAACTCCTTCATTAAGCCATCTGCTTTCCTAATTTTATCTGCTATCTTATTTCTTTTGCACAGATCCTTGGCTTTACTTTGACACCTTTGGATTTTTCATGGGCTTCTGGGTTCTTTCCTGAATCTGACCAATTCCCATTCCAGTCTTTGATCCTATAGTTTTGTCCTTGCATTGGGGATTCCTGTCTTAACTCCTTAGAATTTCTGTGTGACCAGCTGCTTATATACAGACTCTCTGTGTTGATGCTTAGCATTAATACCTTTATTTTATTGCTACCACTGACAGCTTTGGTCTGTGCTCTCAAGTGGCATTTGGGACACAGGTGTCAATCTCATGCATTTGTTATGATCCTTTTTCTAAAAATTCTAGAAAGCTGAGCTCTTGTTTATATATATATATATATATATATTTATTTTTTTTTTTTTTTCCAAATTCTTAGGCCTGGGTTAACCAGGGAGAAAAAGAAAACAATCTTATTGATGTGTTTTAATAGCAAATGGAGTAAAATAAATTTGTTTACTCATTTAATAAAGCATATTTTAGAAATTGTTATAATTTCTCATCTATAAATGTGGTACTAAAAGTAAACTTCTATGAGCAAGAGATTGCCATGCTTTCATGGATACCTGTTCTGACATGTATTTAATGTCCTGGCAGACTCTGTTCAGACTGTGCTTTAATTCTTTAATCAAAATGAGCAGGAATTTTAAGATGTCAAAAGACAGAAACTGATTCCTTATTCAATGAAATGTAAAAACCATACTTAGATTTTGTCCATGTTGAATATTGCTTTACTTCCCTCACTTAAAAAAAATTTTTTTTTGAAATGTTGATATTGTCCCAATCTCCACACTAACAATTTTCATTCACGGTTGGTATAAGACAGCTGGAGGCTGGGCATACTCTATCAGCTGAATCTTCAAAAAATTGGAAGTAGTGTCCTAAAAGTTTAGTGTTTTTACTTGGCTTGCTGGGATCCTTGCAGTGTTAAATCTCACTAGTCCTTGCTTGGGTAGACAAATTTTAATGATATTGAACAAAGGGTTAGAAAGAAGAGGCTATCTAAGCAATGACAAGGCTTTTTTATATGTTTGTAATTCTCTCCAAATGCAAAATATATAAAATGATAATGTTGCAAGATGAATTGCAGGCTGGTTTACTAAATGATAGTCAAAATGTATCAAGACTCTTGGTTCTTATAAGTAGTAACAATTTTCATAAGTGGTCTAGCATGGGAGTCACTTCCCTCATGACAATTCTTTTGAGGAATAAAATAATTAAAATGACATGATAATTCTAAATATCTTTCTTTAGTTACTAGTATACTAGTACATCCACATCTCCATTAATTCATATATAATTCTATTGTTAAGAGGAGACATGAGAAATAAAGAAGGAAAATATGTAAATCGTATATTAGAGGCTTAGTGAAACAGTAAGAGAACATACCTTGGCCCTAACTGCCTTCTGTCTAAGTGAGATGAGGAAAACTTCCATCCTTACATCACCAAATGCCAGCCATTACATAATATGAGGAAGGACATAGAATATTTCAGTTCTATATAAAAGAAATCAGTAGAAGGAAAACTGGATTTCTATCATGGAGAATCAGGGAGAGTTTGAGTGGTTTAGGGGAGATGAACATATGACAGACCATCTAGGAGACATCATTAAGAAATATGAATAGACTGTGAATAAGGTCAATAGTGACAGAGGAGAATTTTGCAGAACTTGGTAGCAGGCCCTACTCTCCATTTATACAGCCTGATTCAGATTTGTGCCTCCAACTGCTCCTCTGGTTCTCATAACACACTTCGGAAGTGCTGCCCTTGGCTTCCCACATCTGTTTGATTTGCTGGGTATTAGTGACGTTGTCCCAATCCTCCCTCCAGATTGCAAAGGATGGGTTGCCAAAGAGGTGATGACAGTTTGGGAAGATCATTCTAGGGCAATTGTAGAATTTAATTTTAAAATTCTCAAAACTAAAATTTCAAAGTTAAAATGAAATGTTTTATGGACAATTGAATTCAATAGAGTATATTTATTCATAAAAGAGTTAAGGCCAAAAGAAGTTAAATGATTATAGTCTAAGAAGAGAGAGACTGGCCCTGAGGTTCTAGAGTGACATCTCTGTGTACTTCTCATTATAGGGACAAAAATGGATGAAAGTTAAAACTTTAATTTTTAGTCAGCTAGTAACTATTAATTGACCAGTTTAGAATTCAGCAAGATTTTTCTGCCTCTTATACTAAAACCTTTCTCTGTCTTTGAGCAGTTGGCATCTGACCCACAAACTACAAAACATATTATGGAATCCTATGTACCTAAAGATACCTTTTATGGCAGCAACTAAGTAACTTACCTGAAATGAGTTAAGTATGAAGAGATTAATACATTGATGTTCACTCTGTAGGCCCAGCCACCAGAATGTGAATATATACTGTGTCAGAAATCTTAGAAAATATATGTACCTGAGTATCACACTCTGAAAAATCAATCCTACGAAAACGAGAAATAGCTGAATTAAATTAGACTTGATACCTGCTGGTGTAACAATCTGGGCCCATTATCTCAGCTCATTAGAGCTTGGTGTTAATGAGGCCAAGGTCAGGGGTTCATTCCCCATATGAGACAGCAAGCTTCACACAAAGACAGCTATTCGGCTCCATGAATTTACACTGTGCACCTTATTCTCCCCGTATGTTTCATGAATAATTACAACTGGCCATACGCAGAACAAGAAAATGAATATATAGAGCTCACTTCATCCTCACTTGTAATGGGAAAGCTATTCAAACACATCTTTCTGAAGGAAACTAGATTATCTTCACACATACAGAATGCTGCATTATATTAGGTATACTTAACTATAGATACATAATGTATAGTTTGTTAATTTGATCTGATGATTTATTCTACTTCAATGTCAATCACATTTATCTGTGCACTTACTTGTCAATTATGCCATATCCTAGGAGGATAAAAATTAATAAAACTGCAATAATCTGACAGTGAGTATAATATAAGAAATGAGCAAGTTCATTTTAATAAATTATTAGTGAGTGGGCCTGTTAGAAATAAGGGTGATATTTAAATTTTTTCAGAACAAGAAATGCAGGAATTCACAAATCCTCTCTTGTCAATCCACGTTTCTCCTAAAATGTTTCCTTAAGAGAGATGTAAAGATAAGGCATACTGGCAGAGAAAATCAACATTTTATTAATATTATTATGGAGATTTAAGTTTCCATATAAAACAATATAGAAACAATAACAACAACAACAAAAAAACTCAGATAATTTTGGCAGGATTATATTGTTAAAGAACTGAAGGACTTCTTATACGTTCCCCACATTTCCACCAAAAGACTTAAATTCAAGGGTAACCATAAATCTTTGCACACTCCAATCTGCTATCTGCCGAGTCCAAGGTGGTCTGTACAGGGAAGTATTGATTGGAGTGCTCTCCTGTCATGTTTTAAGTAGATCAGTTTACCTTTCTGGTTGCTAGGGTTGGAAAGAAAAGAGAGAAAGCCAAAACTGTTAATCACCATTTAACAAGCAGACAGGATAAGAGCAAAGCAGGCTCAGTTAGTAGCCTGCAATTTTGGTTAAGTAAATTAAAATTGGCTTCTTCTTAAAGATCTGAGGAGTACAATTCTCTATCAGTTTTCTTTCAGTTCACATTTTGGCCTCACTGTGTCTTCTCTGGGTCACCATAGACAAGTTATCTAACCACATGAAAATTTGGGAGTCTCGGACATACTACAGGAATGAGAATATGCACTAGATGGCCAGGTACTGGGTAGGTAAGAATACATTAGTTGCCCTCTTCCATTATAATAGCAAATGAAACATTTTTGGTTTTAGAAATTAAAAGAAGAAGATAAGGCTGTGAGAGGGAATCCCATAACAAACTGGTGACATTTGATCTAGACTGTTAATAGATTTTCCCAGATAGAAAGGCTGCTCTGTAAGGTTAATAAAAGCATAAGCAAAGGCACAGTGGTATTGTGCATGAGGTGTTTGGGGAACATCAAGGAACTTAAGTCAGGAAATCCTGAGGTGGTATAAACATTGAAATTGAACATAAAAATCCAAACATAGAGAACTTATCTTGCTCAAATCTAGGCTTTAAATAGGAAGCCCTGGGGCAACTGGGTGTCTCAGTTGGTTAAATCAGCATCTGCCTTCGGCTCAGGTCCAAAATTCAGGGTCCTGGGAATCAGGGGCATCAGGCTCTTCGCTCAGCAGGGAGTCTGCTTCTCTCTCTCCCTCTCCCTCTGTGCTCTCTCTCTCTCAAACAAATAAATACAATCTTCAAAAAAAAAAAATAAAATAAATAGGAAGTCTGCCATCCATAGTTCTTACAGTGTTTCTTAATGAGTGATGACTAATTACCTAATTACCCAAATTCTAAACAGGAAAGTATCTATAACACATCTGAAAAGAGGTCTAAAATTATGAATGCTTATGAATTTTGCTTAAAATAACCCATCAAGTCAGTAAATAGACTTTTATATACTAGAGAACTAGATCAGACCACAGGGAGAAAGCTTCATTTTCTTTCATATGCGTCTATTTTAGTTAACATAAAAATATGGTTTGGTTGTGACAACAGGGATTGCTTTCAAATGCAATAGAAATTATGAAAAATGACTTCTAGAGGCTTTACTACTATTACATCCAACACCATACTGATAAAATTCCATTTTCTCTACGATGCTGCAATCTGTGGTTAAAAGTCTTAGAAAAGACTGTTTAAGGAGAACAGGTAATCAATACAGTGCCACAGTGTTATCAAGACAGGATGAAAAGGTAGAAAGGCACAGGGCAGGGAAAGTTGCGGCTTTATCTCTCTGTCTAGGTCCTGGAAGCCATCTCCAGAGGGGGAACTTGCACTGTAGCTGCCGAAGGAGCGTCCTTTTTCCTTACCATGTAGCTTAAATCTCAGGAAGAAACAAAGCCTTTAAAAAGACATCTGCAAACATGGGTTGTGTGATAACGATTTCCTTTAATACAAATTTTTTAAACGATTGATTTTTGAGTTGTTACTTACACTCTCTTTTCACTTGCATAAAGTCTAGATATTGTGAAATGAAATGAGCACAGAAGCATTGATTTGATTCACACCCACGTTTGTGTCCTTAGCTAGTAAAAGTGTAAGTACCATAACATATTTTCAAGCATATTAATGCTAAGTATTCTCGCCATCACCACCAATTTGTTTTCAGTTTAGTTCCAAAGGAAACCTTACCCTCTCTCCGAGGGCTCTTGCCAACCCTCTGAATCTTGGAACAGTCTCAGGTTTGGACTGATCTCAGATAAACATGCCTTTGCACTCCAAAGCTGCATAATGTGTTCCTTCTCAGCATGGGGGTCTGCAGCTGTTATATGCCAAGGGTGTTATTTATGTTCTTAACAGTTTTGAAAAATGAAACTTTCCTTCCAACACTCAAATTATCCCTTAAAAAGAATTCAAATCCTAGATTTTCTTTTAAGTCGATGAAGAATTCCCTTCTTTACATCTTTTGCAATCCAGCGTTTGTGTTGTTGCCAAAGAATTCTAAGAAGCAGCAGCACTATCACGTTTCCTGCAGAACAATTTTTTGTCTATAAGCAGCTGAAAAGAACCATGGTCCTGCTCAAAAAAACGATTGTCTTATGCTTCCATTAGTCATTTATGTTTGGTGTACGATTTCCTTTCATTCATGATGCCTGCTGTTATGCAGATACTGGTGATAGGAGCTCAGTTCTTAAAACACGAAACAGAATGGCAAGAAGAGCCTCCTTTAGCAGTGTCAAAATTACATAGGGAAAAAATATATATCATGTATGTACGGTAAAGTACATAGCTTTTTCTGTAGCAAAAGTGTAACTCTTTTGGCTGGTTAACTCCAGAATCCATCTAAGTATATGTTTAAGATCAGTAATAAGGGGTGTTTAATTTTGGCCATATACTTATGAACAGATGTTTTTTTTCTGACCTATGCATAAATCTAATTTTAGAACAAACTTGCACATTGAAGTGAAGTCAAGCAGTTCCCAGGCTAGAAATCTCAATCGTATCCTCAAATCAGTGCATCATCTTGAATCTCTGATTCTTTTTTCTTAAATATCCATCTAGCCCCTTCTTTTGATACCTATTATCTCACCTATATTCCACTAACTTGGAGGTGTGCCACGAGTCTCCCAGACTAATCTGACTTCCATACTCTTACCAAATAGCTTCCAAGAGACAAGTACTAATCATTGTCACAATTCTGCCTAGAAATATCTATCAGTTGCTCATTATCTTTTCATTTGGCTGGTACTGAATTGCATCTTTTATAAGAAAACCAGTTGTTAGTGTGGCACTTTCCTGAGTTCTGAGAGTCTTTCCAGTGAGCTATCCAACCTGAAGGGGTCCCGGGAACCTCCAAATTGGCAGTCATATGGTCAGAAGTAGAGGTGGCCCTAGGGCCCATGAACCTGTGACAGGTGTCTAAAAGGAATGTGGTCTTGCTTGGACTGTGCACTTAAGCCTGTGTTGTCTGAGCTAGCTCCTGTGGTCAGCATTGGAATCCTGCATTTCATTCTTCCTCTCATGAAACACCTAGATGATCTTCAGATATGCTTTGTCACTGTGACTCCATCTCCTAACACATAATATATTTCTGTCTTATTAAAATGATATAGACCTTTCGTACTTATGCGAAAGAAGGTCCAAAAATGAAGTAATCTCTCTCTAAGTCATTAGGTTATTCTTTTCTTCTACTGTCCCACAGCTCTTGGGTTTTACCTTTAGCTTTGGTTTCATTTTTGGTTTTAACTTCAATTTTAGTCTTTGGGTTGATGTGTACACAGCGGCTGTAATCCTGCTTGACATTTGATATTTTGTGGTTTTCAATATCATCCATCCATCCCAACTCTTATGCGTTTCCCCACTTACAGGTGTCCATTTCTATATATGTAAAGTGTGTCCTGCCAATTCAACCTTGATAGAGCCTTTAAAAATGATTTAGGGTGGTGTTTGTATGTTTTTGATTTCTGTAAATGGTATTGTGCTATTTATCCCTTGAATTTGATTGTTTTTCTTTGAAAGTAACTTCTAAGGGGCCCCTGGGTGGCTCAGTCAGTTAAGTGTCTGCCTTCGACTTGGGTCATGATTCCAGGGTCCTGGAATCGAGCCCTGTGTCAGGTTCCCTGCTCATTGGGAAGTCTGCTTCTCCTTCTGCAGCCCCCCTGCTTGTGCTCTTGCTGTCTCTGTGAAATAAATAAATAAAATCTTTAAAAAGAAAGCAAGTAACTTTTAAGACACATTTTAAGACATAGTAACTTTTAACACAGATTACACACAAGTGGTCTTGTGTATAACTCTAGACATTACTTTGTATATTTCCATATTTATATATATTTTTAAATTTCTACAAATTGGTATATATAGGTAACCTAGGAGTTCTGCACTAGGAAAATGAATAAATACAATGTTATATACATGTATAATAATATACATGTATATATGTATATACATAGTGTGAGTGTGTGTGTTTGTGTGTGTGTGTGTACTGCAACCACATATAGAATAATCAGTACCCTGTGCATTTGTCCATTGTGAACTATATGAAAGCAAACCATGAGTAAGATGCTGTTTTCCAAAATATATATGGTCTTAGTTTCACCAATTCCAGATTTCTTCCCACAAGGTAACTCTAGTCCTACCAGGAGGCATGAATTTTTTAATCTTCCCAACTCTTCACCAGCACTTAGTATTGCCTGGCATGGTTCTACTTTCCCATCATAGGGAGTTTCTTAGTTGTTGTTCTTTTCCTTTTCATTGTGATGACGGGGTTTATTTTTGTGTGAAGAGCATGTCCTGTGGTTACTGGGAGCCCAGCCCTTGTAGCTGGTACCCTCGCCCACCGAAGCCTGCCCGTTAGGGAACCGCATATTAATCCTACCACTGTTTCTGCACTTTCCTGGTGGCTGTGACTCTCTCTTGATTTGCCTAGACTTGGCCTGGGAAGAAATGGAAGAAAAGAAAATTATTGAGGATGCACAGGTCTTTGTCAACTTAACATTGATGTCTGGCCCCAGCACCGCCCTGTGTCTTCATACTTCCATCTCACACCACTATTTTGATGTTTATCTCCATATCACCATCTCTGTAAAGACTCACCTGACTTTTATATAACATTTCTCCCTTCTTGTGTTTCTTTTTTACGTCCCTGTAGTTTTTTCATGGTTCCCTCCACCTTTTTCTAGTATTGATTTGCTTATACATAGTTTTTATTCATGTATTCTAGTCGCTTTATTTTTTTTTATTCTAGTCACTTTAAACATAACATTACTATTTTCACCTGGCATGTGTAATAAAGTTCTAAAATCCATATGAACAAACGAATAAGCAGTACATCTTCTAGATAACTAATAACCCCTTACCTTACCTCATTCTCTACAGCCCTATGGAGATGCTAACAATGTTAATGCGTTAGACTGTGGTTGAAAAGCCAGCTATTGGCATTTAATTGCTGCTCTTCTGAAGTTACAAAGACCCATTTTAGACCAAAGGGGCTAAAACCTTCAGGCTGGCCCAAGCCAAATGATGTATGATCATTATAAATAATTTTCATCTATTAGTGCAGGAGAAAGATAACACTGCAGTGCTTACAACATTTTCCAAGTTTGTTAACATATATCAAATGTTCGCAGAAGTGCCTGACACATTTGAACAGTGTAATAAACACAAACTGTTGCATTTATACTTTTATTATGACATAAACTGGTAGCTATGACCACCTAGAAGACAAAGACTATGTATGTTTTTCTACAAAACAACATAACACTGTAACAGTTCACAAGTTATCTCTTGAGAAAAAAAATATAAGGAAACTTTTGGAATAATAAATAAGAAAACAAACATCAAAAATGGTCTAAGATGTAAAATGGTATAAAGGCATAAAATGGATTCTGAAAGATAACTATAACTAAGTAAGAATTAAGAGAAAAATCAGTGAATTATTTCATGCTAAACAGAATTGTTTTTGAAATGTGTTTGGTTATTTTAGCCATCCTAAGGCAGTTTTTTTAATCACTGAAATATCTAAAGGTAAGGAAAATTAAAATATTCAGAGATATATCACAAATATTACAGGAAAAATACATTGTTTTAATGTATTTACATATAAACATATCCCTTGCTAGCTGTTAGGAGAAAGAAAAGAACAATGAACATGAATTACCTGCCTTAAGTCAAGCCAGGATAAGAAGGGTAATCCATGGGAGTATACACTGTGCAAGAGAAATCTTTTTCACTTATCTTCAAAAGACAGAAAAAATTCTCTTCTTTATCTTGAAGATTTCATTCAATCCAGGGAAAGGAAAATAGGTCTAAAGGAAAATAAGAAGTTTATGACCATTAGCTTTTATACTGGAAATATAAATTCAAAATAAAGCATTCTATTGTGTAGCTGAATTTTACATTTTTATAAAAAAAATTATAAAATACTCACTACTTTTTCTCTTATCCTCCAAATGAACCAAAGAAATTAAGACCTCACAGAAGACATATAATTCTATAATATTTTATTTGCGAGCTTACGTTAAACTGATAACACTTCCCTCTGGACTATGCTTTATAATCTTGATAAAATGATTTGAACAGCCCCTCAGTGATGCTGTGAGTTTCACTATAAAACAGGTTAATATGCCTATAACAGTATACTCCTACATTCTCTAATAGCATGAGTATGACCAATCTATTTTTTATTGAAATTATTTAATTTTGGAGGCCTGAGTTAATACTGCTTGCCTCAGGAGGATAATATGATGTTTATGTTTAGGAACCAGAGATGATAAATTTAGCCATTAGACTCAGCCTTCGCATAACCAAGCATTATCTTTTAGTTGCTGTGTTGTTTATCAGAGCCTTGAACTATTTCTCTAAAAAACAGATATATCCTATATTTACAAACCATTTTGCCCATGTTATATTCTTAATTATTGTATCTGAAGTCATTCTATGCAGCAAATAATGTAATTAATTCAATAATCTGTACCTATGCTTATTGCTTAAGTCCTATGTGCTATGTCCTGTGCTGATCTTGGGAATCCATAATCAAGAATAGAGATGTTTAATTCTGCCTTCACAGACCTTACATCAGAGAGACATCATGTGAGGCAGCATGCTAGGAAGTTGTCTATCACAACATGGTGTGTTAAATTGAATGCGCTGGTTTAATTGGACACATACAAAACTTGTGAGAGTCAGGAGCAACTCTTCGAATTAGGATGTCAGAAGAAGGAGTTCAACAAACCTAAATTTTCTAAGGGACTAAAGCAGTGGTTCTCAACAGAGGGACATTTTGTGTTGCCTCTTGCTTCCATCTAGAAAAAAAAAAAACTATTTGACAATACTTGCTGACAGATTTTATTGTCATGACTCAGGATCAGACGTCTACTGGGAGAAGTTTGGAGATTTTGCTAACATCCTATCTTGTACAGGAAAGCCTCCAACTCTCCCGTGCCCCAACAATTATATTTCTCAAAATGTCAATAGTCTCTAGATTGAGAAATCTTGTACTAAAGTACATATACAAAAATCTAAAGGCTGAACCAGTGTTTTGTTCTTTTAGATAGCTTCGAATTTAAGCTGCTCAATTTAAGGCAATATAAACAGAAATATATTTTATCACCAATAAAATACCCAGTTACTAAATACTAAATAGAATGAGTACTTAGTTTCATAGATGCCCTTTAAGCATACTGTTTTCATCTCTAAAATGTAAATAAACACATAGGCAGTGTTTTGTTTTCTTTTGTTTGGTTTGCTATCCTTAGACCTCCAACTCACTGTTCCAGAAGAACAAATTAGAATGATCATAAAAATTTCTAAGTGATTCATTTACTTCTTACTCTCTCTCTGACCTAAAAAAAAAAAGAAAGAAAGAAAGAAAGAAAGAAAAGAAAAAAAATGTTGGAAGTTTTCTTTCTGCTTGTTTCTCTGAACTCTCTTGGCTAAATCTAAGTATTTCCTAGTGCTCTTTGCATACTTCCATGAAAATGATCATTGGGCGCCTGGGTGGCTCAGTGGGTTAAGCCGCTGCCTTCGGCTCAGGTCATGATCTCAGGGTCCTGGGATCGAGTCCCACATCGGGCTCTCTGCTCAGCAGGGAGCCTGCGTCCTCCTCTCTCTCTCTGCCTGCCTCTCTGCCTACTTGTGATCTCTCTCTGTCGAATAAATAAATAAAATCTTAAAAAAAAAAAAAAGAAAAAGAAAATGATCATTGAACAAACATCCCACAATGGGGCCTCTTGTCTTGACTATTTAACATCTCTCACGGCATCCCCAAGATTTTCCATTCTCTTCAATCAAATCCATAAAGATCACTTCTTCTCCCTTTTTAGCTTTGATCTGCTTACTTGTATTGCTAGCTGTTTCATTTGGTCATTGTACAGTCCTGTAAGGCACTTTGAGAGGTGCCTGTGAATGATAAAGTGCTGTACATGTGAAAACGATTGTTGATTTTGTTTCCTACTTCCTGCAGGGGCTCTGACAAGATGGAAAGCCTGGCTCCGAGCTGCCTGTTACCCTGCCAATCATCAGTCACACTATATCTCTGTCGTCTTCAAATACCGTCAAGTTATGGCAGGTTCAATACTTATTTTTTATAAAATCCTTTTGAAGCTGATTGTAATTGTCATTCATACTTATTTCAGTTACAAAAAAGCATAAGTCTATGGAACCATTAATAACATGAGGTAGTATTTTCAAGACTTAGAGCCTTATGTCTGCCCTTGAGATTTTAATGTTTCCATCCATTTGTTTTTAGGTTTATGAGTAGTAAGGGAGGAGGCATATCTGTTGTAGAAAAAAACTAAGAAAAGTATCTAAAATCAATGTATATTTTAAAATACTAAATGCAAAACACTGCATTATATATTGAGAAATTCTTAAGAACGAATAAACCATTTTCTTGCCACACTGAATTGGCTATGATCTAGACATCAGGAAGCCACTTTCTTCAATGGTCTTTGATAGCTACAAAGAAGACAGGACACTGGAAAACTGCTGCAGAATATCTCCACAGTTTTATATCATTACATGCAGGCAGGAAATTGGCAAAATCAGCAGATTTAAGAGGAAGCTTAGTGGAGGAAAAAAGAGGTTACAAAAATGTAGTTGAAAGGGTAAATTGAACTGATAGGACATGGAACACTGAAACTCACACTAAGGAGTTCAGACTTTTTCCTGAATGCCTAATGGTATCACGTAAAAGCTTGAACAAGGGAGTGGAATGATAGTTGTCTACATAGGGCAAATGGGTAATGGGCATTAAGGAGGACTCTTGTGATAGGCAGTGGGTGTTGAACGTTAAGTGATGAATCACTAAATTCTATTCCTGAAATCAATATTACACAATATGTTAACTAACTAGAATGTAAATAAAAAATTGAGGGGCACCTGGGTGGTTCAGTTGATTAAGGGTTTGCCTTCAGCTCAGGTCATGATCCCAGGGTCCTGGAATGGAGCCCTGTATCAGGCTCCTTGCTCAGCGGGGAGCCTGCTTCTCCCTCTCTCTCCGCCACTGCCCTGCTTATGTGTGTGCTCGCTCTCTCTCTCTCTGTCAAATAAATAAATAAATAAATAAATACAAAACTTTTTTTTTTTAAGATTTTATTTACTTATTTGACAAACGGAGATCACAAGTAGGCAGAGAGGCAGGCAGAGAGAGAGAGGAGGAAGCAGGCTACCTGCTGAGCAGAGAGCCCGATGCGGGACTCGATCCTAGGACTCTGGGATCATGACCTGAGCCGAAGGCAGAGGCTTTAACCCACTGAGCCACCCAGGCGCCCAAAAACTTTTTAAAAATCGATACCAACATTTATTTTTTAAATCTTATTTATTGATTTTTTTTATTATGATTATGCTCAATTAGCCAAGTCTGTGGCCATTTTTCAACATGACCTTTGGCAATTTTATGCAACTTCTCCTTGCCTAGAAATGGCATGGAACAAGCACAATTAAAGTTGCTTAATACAAGTATTTGAAATTAGACACAGAAATAATAAATATGCGTAGGAAGAAAAATAACTAGTTCAGTAAAAAACACAGTGAACTTATCTCACTGTATAAGGACTCAGTGCGGATTTTTTCACATTCTAAAAATGGCATTGCCATATATCCATATGGAACAGACTGAAGCAAGGAATTTTGAGGCATAATCAGGAGTATAGTTTAGTAAATATTGCAATTTCTCTGTAATATTGTTCATCAGTATCTAAGTAATTGGGTTCTAATGTCAAATAATCAGATGGGCACATACATGGATTTTAGGGGGATGGGGCTCAGTTTTAGAGATGGTATTTATAGACATGATCATAGAGGAGATCACAGAAAAGGTGAGTATAAATGGTTTAAAACAGAGGAAGAATGAATACATTCTGGGGCACTCTGCCAAGTGTAGGAAGCTACAAAAGAATTACTGTAATACAAAAGAAGTGGTCTATAGAGGAGTTGAAAATAGAAAAATAAACCATTCTTAGAGGGTTCCCACTAAATAATGTGAGTAAATGAAGGAAACCATTAAAAAAAAAATTAAACACTACTAACAATAATGTATTTGATTTAGAAACCAAGGCTTCTCCTCTCCTCATCACTATCCTGTTCTGACCTCCTAGTAAATCAAGCTTGTAACTGAAAGATCAGTAACTCGTTTATTGTTTTCCTCGTTGTTCATGTTTCTGCCACCATCATAGGCAAGCTCATCATCATTTTTGATAATCCATCTAACAGTCTAGCCTGCTTATCCCCCAGCCTTATTGTTAGCTGTTTTCTGTTTAATTTTGCTACATCCTCCCATTGCCAGAGTCATATTTTGGATCTTTCCATCACCAGAAGCTGTTTCACTTCAGAAATCTTTACCTCCTGGGACGCCTGGGTGGCTCAGTTGGTTAAGCAGCTGCCTTCGGCTCCGGTCATGATACCAGCGTCCTGGGATCGAGTCCCACATCGGGCTCCTTGCTTGGCAGGGAGCCTGCTTCTCCCTTTGCCTCTGCCTGCCACTCTGTCTGCCTGTACTTGCTCTCGCTTCTCTCTCTATGACAAATAAATAAATAAAAAATCTTTAAAGAAATCTTTACCTCCAACATCCCATTCTGGTATAATAGTTCATGTGATATAATCTAAAAATAAAGTGTTTTGAAATTTTCTGTAACAATGAAAATAAAGCAAACTTGAATTGCTGTATGGATAGCTTTATGTCCAGACTAATATAATACAGCCCTGTGTTTCTGATCACTAATAATTATTACAATTTTCATCATTACTATTATTGATTGTCATTGTTCCTATGTGCTTAGATTACTTTGGCCAATTCTATGAAAAACTTTTTATTGTTAACCTCCTGCTGATTTTCCAGTATTAACCTGTATTATGGATTTACAGTTCATCTTGCCCCAGAATCACATCTTACAAAGGCAGTTTGGGACTCGAGCCACAGTAATATTATAATATTGCAGTATCATCCCTGATCCAGTGGGTAACTTGGTTCACTTCTTTATTGTAAAGCCTATGTCTGTGTCATTGTAGCGGACAGCTAGTTTTCCAGGGTCATCATTTCCCAATAATCTGATTCCAGAAATTCTAATTTTTCAGTTTGTTTTCTTCAGATAGTGAGTTGAGACCAGTTCCTGTGTCTGAAGCTGTTACACAGAGACCAAACTGTCCAATCTTGCCCCTAACAGACTGTGGCCTTGACCCCCTGACTGTTCTACATTTCCTTCTGTTTACGGTTGGCAGAGATGCCCGTCTTCCATCTTAGCTAACTTGCCGTTTTTATTTATTTTATCTTTTTAGAGAGAATACCCATCCTTGCGATTTCTTTGGAAGTTACAAAGTCACTTTATACTTGCACACACCCACAGAATCTAAAATATAAAAACAAAATCAACTGCTCAGCAGAATACCAACTATTCTTAATTCTCAAAGGAATTATTCTCATGGATTCTAATTAAAAGGATGCTATGTGGTATGGGGGAACAATTTCAACAATAGCAGAACATTAAATGTGGCAGGATTCTCAGAGAACGTTTTTAAAACATCCACCAGTATCAGTCAGCGCCATCACATCTAACCACAACCCAGGAAAAAAAAAAAAAAAAAAAAGGAAAAGAAAAAAGAAGTAATTCTGCAAGACACCTCTAGGCTACCATTAGGGGCCAAGGTTTTCATGGCACCTGTACAATTCTAGGAAAAAGAGTGAAACTACTACAAGAACAACTTAGTGAATTTTAATTATTTAATTCCAAAGAAATGCAAACTTGTTTTAAAATTATCTGTTTCTTAAAGATAAAATATTCTTCTTGTATTTAAGGGAAACTATACTAATTTTGAAGGTTATATAACAGGGTTTTTTTCCTATTGAGTACCTGAGTTTCTTCCTAGTCACTTAATTGATGCAAATTTCAGTTAATTACACCTTGATTAATTTATCCATTCTCACTGTGAATAAGTCATATTTTTCTAGAATTCATTTGTAGCTTTCATCTCACAACAGGGAAACAAAATTTCATTTGGACATTATTAATTTTCATTTGTACCGTTCTTTGCTGATAACACATTTGTTTGCACTATAAATGATGTTTTCTGAAGTATTCCAGTCTCAGATTAGTAACCTTTAGCTTTTTGAAACATGTGAAAGCTTGATGATTTTTAAAACAAGCTCTAGAATAAAAATAGAGTATTTGAAATGTGAAGAAAATTGCTATGAATTTCAAATATTTAAGATCTATTGCTGTCATACAAGATCACCTCTATAAACATCCTTCTTGTTTTCTCCAGAAGTATTTTTTATATAAATTACCTATTGTCAGACTTATATCGTATTTTATTCCCTAAAAGCCTTTGGCAGATCTTGCAGTTGTAATAAATAACAACCAGAAGATACTGCTAAAAATAACCAACTTCAAACTTAACTGTTTAATGAATAGACTCCCACTTAAAGACCAATGCTCTGTTTTTGTGGGTTTGAAGTTTGAACAAACTTAAGGATAATTTTATAGTACTCATTATTATTTTGGCAGATGTAGGGGTTTTTTTTTGCGTGTGAACTAGGGATAATCAGTTTATTCATGCTTCATTTCTATGATTCTATTTAGAACTTCCTATTAGAAGAATAAATAGTTTCTCTTTATAAGAACCTAAATTTTATTGTTTGACATTGAGCACTCTCCAAAACTTTGCATATGAAATCTAGAGTCTTAAGGATTCCAGTGCTAACTTACTGCATGTTGTGACTTCATTTGCCTACAGTTACAGCCAAATTGACCTAAAAGGGGTAACACAGAAAAGTGAGCAGACACAAATAGCATTTCCTTCCACTGTATCTTACTTATGTTATAATTGGTTTATTCCTTATCTGCTAACTTGCCAACTAAAGATCTCTATGATCTTTAGTTACTTTAAAGTAGCTTTTTCTAGTGTCTTCTAGGGACCTCTAAACCCATGGGCATATTCACTGCCTCCACATTTATGTAAATACTAAAATACTTGTCAGGAGGAAATCATGAGAAGCTAGTTAGCCTCCAAGTATAATTTGTAAATATGTGTTAAGGCGGTAAGTAGATTTCTCTCTCCTTTTTTCCTTAGATACCAAGTGAAGGTTCTCTTAATCAATTTGCTTTAGGTCAAGAACACATGCCTCCTTATCAACTCATTACAAAGCTTTTATGGTGAGATTATAAGTTTCATTACAAAGTTTTTATGATGAGAGTAGAATCTTCATATCTCTAATCTCAAACTGAGTTAAAAGTCTGATTCTACCCACTTAAGTCCCCATGTTGCATCACCACTTCCTCATATCAGGGAGATCATATGATAGTTGTCTTTCTCTGCTTGACTTATTTCGCTAAGCATGATACGCTCTAGTTCCATCCATGTTGTCGTAAATGGCAAGATTTCATTTCTTTTGATGGCTGCATAGTATTCCATTATGTATATATACCACATCTTCTTGATCCATTCATCTGTTGATGGACATCTAGGTTCTTTCCATAGTTTGGCTATTGTGGACATTGCTGCTATAAACATTCGGGAGACAAACCATAAGTGACTCTTAATCTCACAAAACAAACTGAGGGTTGCTGGGAGGAGGGGGTTTGGGAGAAGGGGGTGGGATTATGGACATTGGGGAGGGTATGTGCTTTGGTGAGTGCTGTGAAGTGTGTAAACCTGGTGATTCACAGACCTGTACCCCTGGGGATAAAAATATATGTTTATAAAAAATAAAAAATTAATTAAAAAAAAAAGTCTGATTCTAGAAAAGAGGAATATGCAAAATCAGAAGTATTTTTATAGTATTTATTTATCAAATGTTAGTTTGTTTTACTTTTCCTTTTTGTCTCTGAGGAAATTCTATGATATCCTACATTTTTGTTCCCTACTTGTTCATACAGAAAACGTTCATTGGGCAGCTTTTATATTTAAGGAACAGTGCACAGTGGTAGTGATGTAAACACAGGAGGGTTCCAGCTTAACTTATAAGGAGTTCTTATCCTAATGGAAAAGAAAGTCTTCCAAACAGAAACAGAAAACTAAATAAAAACTTAAGTGCAACTCAATGCATGCTTTTGTAGAGTTGTGAAAGATTCTATGAGAACAAATAGAGGAGTGAGCAAATTGAGCCTACTGTGAAAATAAGACCATATTTTAGGGTTATGGTGTCCAATTTACTTTAGAAACCTGGTTCACCTTTACCATTATATAAAGAGTCTGAGTAAGGAAAAAAAAAATGGAATGTAAACAGTCACTTAGCTAATTGGGACAAATCCAAGACTTAAACACTGTGTTAAATGTCTTCCTCTGCAGCAATTTTTTCCTACATTTTCTTATTTTTTGAAAGATCTAATTTTGTGTGTTAAATTCATGTTTATGTTTTCACCATTGAAGAGGCACTTTTCATTGGACAGATTTATTTTTCTCTGAAGCAAAGGTGAGCATCATAACCTTTAAAATGATCAGTAGATATTTATGATGGGACTAAATTAATGCTAAAAGCACAAGCAACATTGTATCTGTTTAATCTGTGAGTACAATGTCCTGATATATAGGCAGTTATTTATTTAAGACTGAATAAAATGAATTGACCCATATGACATGAAGAAAAGATCTAGTAGTCCTGTCATTAAAGTCCCATAAAGGAAGGAGTAAGAAAGTACACTGGAAATTTCTTTGTTATTGAGGAAATAATTGTTGAAAAATTTCCTAATTTTGTGAAAGACACAAACCCAGATCCAAGAAAATGAACAAATTCCACACAAGATAGATTCAAAGAAATCTATGTCAATATGTATATTAATAAAATTTTTAAAAGCGTAAAACAAAGAAAAACTTGAAAACATCCAGAGAGAACTGATGCTTTCTTTATAGGAGAACACAATTTGGAATGACAGTTGATTTCTTGCCAGAAATCATGAAGGCCAAAAGAAAGTGGCACATTATTTTTCATGCATTGAAAGAAAACCTGCCAGTTACAACATCTGTATCCACTAAAACTGTTTTTCTATATAAATAAAAACAGATAAATAAATAGATAAATAGAAGTGTTTTTCAGTACTTAAGAGCCTTCTTGGATGAAAGAAAACTAAAAGAATTTAGTTCTACCAGACACACTTAAAAAATTGCTGGATGAAATTCTTCAGATGAAAACTAATGATAGAAGAAAAAAATCTTAGAGTTTCATATAGAAAGAAGAATAGCAATATGAACAACAAATAATAGTAATATGAACATAATATAGACTGCTCCTTTCCACATGCATTTTATAAATCACATCCCATGTTTGAAAAAATTTTAATACTCAAAACAATAATATTTAAAAGTTAGGAAGGTAAAGGGTATAGATGGCAGTGAGAATTCCACACATCATTCAAAATGATAAAATGTTAGCATAAAGAGATGGTTATAACTCACTTATGTATATGGTAATACTAACACAACAGGAAGAGGGATCCTTCAAAACACTATAAACACAGAATTTTTTTTTTGAAAGTTTAAGTGACTGTAGAAAGGCAAGAAAAGGGAAGAAGAGTGAGGTCTCATCAAATAAATAATAAAATGGCAGACTTAAGTGCTAACATATCCATAATTACCTTAATTGTAAATAGTTGAAATATACCAGTCAAAATAGAGATTGGTGATTAAATAGATTAAATAGAATAAAAAATATCATGACCTAGTATATGCTTTTTTTAAAGAAATTCACTTCATATTTATAACATTGGTTGGTTGAAAGTAAAAAGATGGTAGAAGATAAACTACCCAAATATTTAAAAAGCTGAAATAGTTATATTAATAACAAATAGTTATTAATGTAACAATTAATATAACAAATAGTTATATTAATAACAAAGTTGATATCACAGCAAAAAATATTGCTAGAGATAAAGAAGTACATTACTGTATAATAATAAGAGAAAACAGTCTGTCAGTAAGACCTAATGATCTTATATGTATACACATCAAACAAAAGAGCTTGGAAATAAAAGAAAGGGGATTGAGAGAAACATATAAAACCACAATTAGAGGTAGGAACTTCCAACATCTCCTTTTCAGCAACTGATAGAACCATTGAACACATCACCAAAAGACACAAAAAAATCAACAACACAATCAGCAAGATGTAATTGACATATATAGAACCACAGCAGAATGCACATTTGTCATGCAATCATGGGGCATTCACCAAGACAAACCATTGCTTGGATTATAAAACAACTTTAAAAAATTCAAAATAGTTCTTACTATGCTGAGTTTGTTCTCTGACTGTAATGAAATTGAACTAGAAGTCAATAACAGAAGCACAATAGGAGAATCTCAAAATATGTACAAACTGAAAAATATACTACCAGATAATCAGACTAAAGTCTCAAAGGAAATAAGATATATATGAACTGAACAAAAGTGAAAATGAAATATGGAATACAATCAAAGTGGTTTTGAGAGGGAAACCCATAACACTAAATGCTTATGGTAAAAATAAGTAAAGTTTTCAAATTAGTCCTCTAAGTTCCTACCTCAAACACACACACACACACACACACACACACACACACACACACAGGAAAAAACTAAGAAAAGAAGAGTAAATGAATCCAAGGCAAACAGAAGAAAGGATACAGTAAAGATGGCTGAAATAAATACAATTGAAAAATAAGAAAAAAAGAAAATACGAAAATTGATAAAACAGAAACCTAATTCTTATAATAAAAATTAATAAATTTTAGAAGCCTTTGTAAAATTGACAAAAATTAAGAGAGACACACAAATGACCTATATCAGGAATGAAATGGGGAATCTAACTACAAATCCTTCAGCCATCACAGAGAATAAGGAAATAAAGAGGACAATTTTATAATCATCTATTTGAGAGCTTAGAAAAAAGGGAAAAATACCTCAAAATCCACAAACTATCAAAACACAATAGAGGTGAAATAGACAATATGAATAGCTCCATAACCATTAAAGAAATTTAATTTGTAATTTAAAATCTCATAAAGAAAATACTGGATTCAATTGGTTTCATTAAAAACCTACCAAACCTTTAAAGTAGAATTTATAATAATTTTATGCAATCTACTCCAGAAAGTAGAAGATGGAAAACTTTCCAATTCTTTTCATGAGGCCGGTATTACCATGATATTAAAATAAAACATAGACAGTACCAAAATAATGACAATAATAATACAAACTAATCTCTCTCATAAACTTAGATGAAAAACTCTAACAAAATATTAGCAAACAGAATCTAACAATGTATAAACAGAATACAAATTTCAACACCCATTCATTTAAAAAAAAAAAGAAAGATGGCAAATGAGCAATGAAAGGGAATTATCTCAACCTGAAAAAGAAAATTTTTTAAAAAATCCTACAGTTATGATCATACTTAAGGAACCTAACACATGAAAGTAAGTATTCCCCCCTAAGATCAAGAGGTCTACTCCCATCATTTTCATTCAAAACTTTTACTTAATTAGCCACTTCAAAGAGCCAAAATGAAATTAAAGGCATACAGATTGGAAAGGAAGAGATTAAGCTATTTTATATGATTTTTTATGCAGATATTTCCACAAAGAAATTAACAAAATTTCTTCTAGAACTGGTAAGAGAGTTTAGCAAGGTTATGGAATATAAAATCACACAAAAAACAGTTGCATTTTTACTTACAAAGAATAACTAAGAATTTAAACATAAAATAATATTTACTATTGCTCCAAATAAAATATATTTAAATATTTACTTAAAATAGTTAAGTTGTCGGCATGCTGAAAATTATAAAATGCTGGTGGAACAAATAAAAGAAGACAAATGGAGAGTTACAGTGTGCTCATGGATAGTAGTTTCAACATAGTAAACATGTCAATTGATCTCTATGTCTAATGCAATTCCTATCCATACACCCATCTGATTTTTTGTAGACACAGACAAGCTTATTCCAAAACTTACACAAAAAAGCACAAGGCATTATACAGCTAAATCAGTCTTGGCAAAGAAGAATGAACTGGGAGGAATTCCTTTGCTGGATATTAAGGCTTACTTTATAAATGTAGTAATCAAGAGTATAAGGTATTGATGAAAGGACAAACACAGATTAATGGTAAAAAAATGAAAACCCTATAAAACAGACTTGGTGATGATAAACTGATTTTTTACCAGACTTTAAAAGTATTTCAGGAGAGAAAGGGTAGCCTTTCAAAAAGTGGTATTGGACATCTGTAGGCAAATAAGTATCCTTGATCTAAATCTCACACATCCAAAAACCACTCCCAATGGATCGTAGACTTCAAGTTCTGTAAAACTTTTACCCCCCCAAAAAAAAACCCAAAAAGGAAAAATGAAACATTTTGAGAAACTATGAGTAGACAAAGAGATATTAGATGACATCAAAAGCATTTTCAATGACAGAAAAACTTATAAGTTGGACCTTATCAGAATTGAAAACTCTTTTTCTGCAAAGACTTGTGTGAGGAAGATGAAAAGGCAACCTAAAGACTGGTAGAAAATATTTGCAAACCACATATGTAGCAAAAAATTACTATCTAGTATATTATATATATATATATATATATATATGCACATATATATAATAAATATGTATAAATTATACAATATATAAATTATATATAAATACTAAAATGGGGAAGTAGAGTGATAGAATTGTTTCCTTCACATAAAAACAAAATAAGAAAAAGAGTAGACAATTTATATTTAGTATCTAAAAATTTCTGGTTGATAAAAAGTGTAATGTGCTCTGTATTTGTTGGTAGAGAAAAGAATGTTGTTAATGAGCCCCACTTAGCTCTTCTTCTCTGAATCCAGGCTTTGTGAGCTGAAAGATATTTTATTTGGTATAATTATGACACTTCCCTAAAGAAAATAAATCCTTTGGCCAAGTGAAAGGAGGCGCTAGCTCACCCTGCCTCTCAGGCAGATCATGTTAAAACAAAAAAAAACAAACAAAACAAAACAAAACAAAAAACAGGTAAGTTGGATCCATTGAGAAAGAATCATAACACTACAATTGCTCCATATCTTGGAAACAATTTACTTAGAATACTTCCAAACCACAAATATAAAGATGAGTCTAAAAGGACATTTACAGTTTAGAAATATACGTATTTTCTAATCGAAAATGAAATGAACAATTAAGCTATTTCATCACCACCAGCCTAACTCCACACATGTGCCTTATACATGACAGTGTCATATATAAAGTGAGATTTTAACCAACTACATTAAAATCATTTGGGATACCATTTTTTAAAATTCTGACACCTGGGTTATTTCCAGACTTCCCAAACCTGAACTTATGCTTTTGCTCTAAGTTGTGTTTTCGTGGCGAGTGTGGATTCGAGAATTTGTGTGAAACAAGCCCAGCTAGAGCCAGCTTTAGGAACCAACCACAAAATCATGGCTATTTTGTTTTTGCTATGATAATTTCTTTTTTCTTTTTTCTTTTTTCTTTTTTCAATTTATTTATTTTCAGAAAAACAGTATTCATTATTTTTGTACCACACCCAGTGCTCCATGCAATCCGTGCCCTCTATAATACCCACCACCTGGTACCCCAACCTCCCACCCCCCCCGCCACTTCAAACCCCTCAGCTTGTTTTTCAGAGTCCATAGTTTCTCATGATTCACCTCCCCTTCCAATTTCCCCCAACTCCCTTCTCCTCTCTAACACCCCTTGTCCTCCATGATATTTGTTATGCTCCACAAATAAGTGAAACCATATGATAATTGACTCTCTCTGCTTGACTTATCTGCTACGATAATTTCTTAACAATATACTTTTTTTCTAGAAAATCAGGTTATGTGTTCCGACCTGCAATTTGTGTTTGCCCACAACTGCATATTTCATATGCTCATTTGCTTATAAAGTTGCACTAATAACTCTAAGGAAGAAGTAAAAAAAAAATTTTTTTTTTTTTAGAAAAAGAAAAAAGAGAGAGATTGAGAGAGAGGAGAAATCTCGGTTCTTTCCAGGCATTGAAATTCTCCCATGTCTCTCCACTCTTCTCACAGAAACAAACAAGCAAAGGGAAATAAAAATGTCTCTTTCTGCTGCTTCTAACAGATTCTGCCATGAAGTTTCTATTTCAGTAGCTATTTGTCACACGCTGATACAGATACTTTCTGGTATGAGCTCCAAATATGTACTCCCAAACACCCTTGAAGTTGTGAGCATACCTAAATCTTGTTTCCTGGCTATGTGCATTAGGCAACAGTCCATCCAGACCTTTTGAGGTTATTTATAAAGAGACATGTATTAGAGAGGTGTCCACTGCTCCCTGCAGTACTTGGGTGACTGATGGGGGTGAAATGGAAAGTGGTTCGGATCTAATATTTGCTTCCATTCAATCATTCAGCAAATCGTCTTGAGTGTCTACAGTGTGCCTGGGAATATATTAAGGACTAGAGATGAAAGAAAAATAAAATACTGCTGTCCTTAAGGATCTGGCAAGTTTTACTGAGGAGACAAACAGGAAGACAAGTAAAATATGGTGTAGAAATATGAGGGAACAATTGGTGTTATGGGACTAAAAAGAGAGACAGGAAATAGCGTCCAGGGGCAACAGCCAGAGATCGGAGTATTAACTTGGTGGAGGGATCCTAAATAAGCCAGAAATCATTGGGGTCTGGACACGTAGCAATCATGTGAACATCATGCAAAATGGTTTGCACTTTATCTCGAGGTTAACAGGAGAAATCTGAGAAACATTGGGATTTTATTTGCATATTTGCTAAAGCGTGGAGGCTGAAGTCATGGGGACCAGCGAGGAGGGTGTATGTAGCAGGGAGGACAAGAGATATGGGTAGCTTCAAGAGCTGTACGTGACATACAGTTGAAGGGACTTCGTGATTAGTAAGGATTTGGTGTGTATGAGCAGTTAGAGTTAAGAAAAGAAACCCTCATTTTTGGGACACCTCGATGGCTCAGTGGGTTAAACCTCTACCTTCAGCTCAGGTCATGGTCTCAGGGTCCTGGGGATTGAGCCCTGCACCAGGATCTCTGCTCAGTAGGGAGCCTGTTTCCCCCTCTCTCTCTCTGCCTGCCTACTTGTGATCTCTCTCTCTGTGTCAAATAAATAAATAAAATATTTTAAAAAGAAGGAAGGAAGGAAAGAAGGCAGGCAGTCAAGCCTCATTTTCTCTTGAGCATTTGAGCAGAGGGTTGTGTTTTTGTCCAGTTTGGTAAGTCTGGAAGACAGGTCACATAGGTAACACCGGGAGAGTCACAGGCCTGCAGAATGCCAGGGTGGTCAGATCTGAATGCCAGCAGGTCCCTGTAGTGTCAGAGTCATCCTCTGCCAAAATGGTGGGTATTATAGAGGGCACGGATTGCATGGAGCACGGGGTGTGGTGCAAAAATAATGAATACTGTTATGCTGGAAATAAAAAAAAATAAAAAATAAATTAAATATTAAAAAAAAAAAAAAAAAAAAAAAGAATGCCACACACAAAAAAAAGATGAGCTGGGAAGAATATGTACTTTGTAAAAACTGTAAGCTGAGAACGTTTTAAAAATGTCCAGGAACAACTCATAATATTTTATTATTGATTTTGCTTGTTTTTACTTCATCCTCTAAAGCCAACAAATAACTTTCAGATAACTAACATGAAACAGATTCTGTGACTTCTTCATAGAAAGGACTTCTAGGATTTACTAGAAGTTCATGCAATGCGGAGATGATTTGCACTGCCCATCCCTCCTAAGTAAGAGCAGGGTCATGGGACTGAGTGCTGGCCAATGAAATATTAACATAAATGATGTACGTGGATTCCAGGCCTGGTCCATAGAACTCTGTTGTATACTGTTTCTCCCTTGATATTCCATAATGACCTTGAACATCAGGTATTAAAGATCATTGTCCCATAAGAGCTAGAATACCTAAATTATGGCAGGAGCAGAGCCCCGTGACAACACAGTGGTTTGTCAGATGAGTAACCTACTGGGTTAAGCCATTGAAATTCAGGGCTTGTTTCAAGCAGTCAGTATACCATGACTGATAGAGTCTTGGTACCAGGAATAGTGTCCTACTGTTGCAAAAATCTTGACTCTATGATACTATTTTTGTGAAGAAACTGATTTTGAAGGAGAAAAATTGGGTATTCTTTGTTACACTGGGGAAAAGCTTTTGGTGACACATCACCTGTACTAACCTGGAAAAAGGTTTGTACCAGGAGCTCTAGGGGAAGGGGTTGGAAAGAATTAAATCCTTAGTGTGTGCCGACAGTCATTAACTATATTTGGGAAGAAGGAGATAAACTCAGAGACAGACACAGTATAATAAGAAAGAGAAAAGAGTTCAGAGGAGAAAACAGTCTGGGAATTGTGGCATTGAAGTCTAAGAAAATTTGTTTGCATTTAAACAAAGGAAAAGGGAAGTAAGTTTGAGAAAAGAGCAAAAGACTTACTAAGATCCAGGCTTTTTGGGTTTTTGTTGTTGTTGTTGTTTGTGTGTTCTTTTTTGTTTGTTCTTTGTTTTTTGTTTTGTGTTTTTAATTCAAACTGCATAGCCTTAAGATAGCAGCCATTAAGCTAATAGAGATAAATGCTGGGCCTGGATGCAGAAAAGATGCAGATCTTAGAAATATGGCTATATAACTATTTATATGGGTTACTGGCAGCAGGAACTGACTGGAATCAAATAGATTAAAAGCCCATTAAATTCTGAGGAGAATTGTATTGTCAAAGGAATTAGAGTCCACTTTCTTTCTTTTTTTTTTTTTTTAAGATTTTATTTATTTATTTGTCAGAGAGAGGAGCAAGAGTGAGCACAGGCAGACAGAGTGGCAGGTAGAGGCAGAGGGAGAAGCAGGCTCCCTGCTAAGCAAGGAGCCCGATGTGGGACTCGATCCCAGGACACTGGGATCATGAACTGAGCTGAACGCAGCTGCTTAACCAACTGAGCCACCCAGGCGTCCCTAGAGTCCACTTTCTAACATCCTATTAGAAAAAAAAAAAATCTACAGCATCCAGGAGTGCCTGGGTGGCTCACTAGGTTAAGCATCTGTCTTCAGCTCAGGTCATGATCTCAGGGTCCTGGGATGGAGTCCACATGGAGCCCCAAGGGGTGCCTTGCATGAACCCCACCTCCAGCCCTGTGTCCATCCACTTCAAGCTCTATGCTCAGTGGGGAGTCTGTCCCTCTTCCTCTCTCTCTGCTGCTTCCCCACTCATGCATGCTTTCTCTCTCAAATAAATAAAAAATAAATAAAATGTTGGGAAAAAAAAGTCTACAGCATCCAAGACCCATTTTAAATGTAGTCAAAGAAAACTCACTCCCCTCCTGGAAGGACAGAGCTAGGGTTCCTGAAAACATGGAAGGAACCTATTTTTTTTTTTTTAAGATTTTATTTATTTATTTGACAGACAGAGATCACAAGTAGGCAGAGAGGCAGGCAGAGAGAGGAGAAAGCAGGCTTCCCGCTGAGCTGAGAGCCCCGCACAGGGCTCGATCCCAGGACCCTGGGATCACGACCCGATCCAAAGGCAGAGGCTTTAATGCACTGAGCCACCCAGGCACCCAAAAGAAATGTGGGTTTTTTTTGTTTTTGTTTTTGTTTTTTTAAAGATTTTATTTATTTATTTGACACAGAGAGAGAGATCACAAGTAGGCAGAGAGGCAGGCAGAGAGAGAAGATGAAGCAGGCTCCCCGCTGAGCAGAGAGCCGGATGCAGGGCTCAATCCCAGGACCCTGAGATCATGACCTGAGCTGAATGAAGGCAGAGGCTTAACCCACTGAGCCACCCAGGTGCCCCAGAAATCTTTTTTTATAAAACAGTCAGAGGGGCACCTAGGTGGCTCAGTGGGTTAAGCCTCTGCTTTTGGCTCAGGTCATGGTCTCAGGGTCCTGGGATCAAGCCCCGAGTTGGGCTCTCTGCTCAGCGGGGAGCCCGCTTCCCCCTCTCTCTGCCTGCCTCTCTGCCTACTTGTGATCTCTCTCTTTCTGTCAAATAAATAAATAAAAATCTTTTTAAAAAGATAATAAATAAATAAATAAACAAACAGTCAGAGAGTGTCCCTCACTGCCAGTCCAGGGACCCAATGCTTACCCCTAAAGATCCCACCAGTTCTGAGAATCTGATGAAAATCTCATATCCTTCTAATTGGAAGTTTCTATGATGGTTATCCTATTCTTATAACCATATTATATTGGTGAGATTTAGAGGATATATTAGATCATAGTTTAATCAAAAGAAGAGATATCACTTTCTGACTTAGTGGTGGAAAAAGTACTGTGTGTTCTCCTAGAGATCTTGGACCATGACTGAATGCAGTTAGTGAATAGTGGTATTTTAGGTTTTCTCTCTAGTGGAGGAGTCAGTGCACTCTATACACAGAATAGAGAATGAAGTGGATATTTGGTGACTCCAGCATAGGCTGGCAGAGACTACTGGTGTTACAGCAAGGTCACTTCCTGCTCTAATTCAGGGACTGAGCAAACCTCCTTTTGCCCACTATTTTCTGTTCTACTTTATCTTAGAGACTATGTAAAGGTAGTGCCACAAGAGGGAAAGCACTTTGCCCTTGACTGCAAGGAGCCGAAAATCTCCATAATCTACCTGGTAAACTGACTGAAGTCCGAACTGTATGTTAAAGGTTTTAACAGCTCCTGATAAATGAATTCCATTTCAGCAGCCTTCTGATCTCAACAACTAGATGTGTGGTTTTGAGACAAACCCTTACACAAATGTCATTTATTATATTTTTATTTTCATTACAGATTTCACTGCAATGTTTGGTTAATCAATAGTAACAGATTTTCCTAGAAGAAAAGACACTGAAGAATGAGGTTAATAATTTTCATATAATTATACATTAAATATCTAATTTGCAATTAATTTCAAAAGTAAGAATTAGCCAAATTAATATATTCCTTTAATTACATTAGGTAATTAAATTTCACAGTTTAAAATGATAATTAGTACATTATTCATGTAATAGCCTTTGAAAATTGCTCTTTTTAGATCAGAGGAAGAAGTATGGTATAGTGAAAAGGAAAAATTAAGGGTGGCCTTCTTTCTTGCTTGTAACTTGAAAATTTTGCAACTATTAACAAGTAATTCCTCTCTCAGCACCTGGTGTTTACATATGTAAAATGGAATTAGAAATACCTATTTTTCAGTGGTTTTTATAAGGTTTAGATAATTTCATCAATGGAAGACTCCTAGCCTGATAGTCATTCAACAGGAAGTATCCCAGTAATGGTTATAATTATAAATCAGTTTTTATAAAAGCCAGCACCCCAAAATCAGCTGCAGCAATGTTGACAAGGGTGGTTACAGATAACAATCTATTTGCTTAAAACATGAGCTTTTGAGATAGGATGAAAATAATTCACTCAGAATCAGTTCTCCCTATGATATGACAGTCTACATTTTAGCCCTAATACTCTTCACTAATTTGTATTCATTAAACAATTTATTTTTCTTACAATAATATTGAACACTTCTATGTATACTAAGGATTTTAGCCGAACTTTAAATATACATTTGGGAGTCATCTGCCTAGAAGTGATGACCATTAAAAAAGAGAAAAGATGGGATCACTGAAGCAAGAAATGTATAGAGAAGAAAACAAAATAAAAACAGGACATTTAGAGCCTAGTAATGAAAACAGGATGAGAGGTGCCAAGGAAGTAGGAAAAGTACAAAATAATACATTCTTACCAAAGCCAGATGAGCTTTAAGAGATTGGAATAAGCAATAATATCAAATATGGCAGAGATTTTATGGAGCATAAGAAGAAAGATATCGAGAAGGCCAGTTTTATGAATGTTTCACAAATAAAATGACCTTTGTGAAAAACAAGAAAAATACTTCTAAAAATGCAATACATATTATGTTTTCAAAACTTCTACTTTATCCTGGAATTTTCCCTAATTGCTCCAGACCACATCAAGAAGTTCCATTGCATTAAGAGTTTATACTATTTATTATAATGGAAGCATACACTCCTTTCTCAGAATATTACAAACTTGGATTTGTTCTTGACTCTTCTATTTCCTAATTACTTGCACATGTATTGATTATCAATCTATTAATTATTAATTTACAATTGATGAAGTCATTTTACCCATGGACAAATCTGCACACACTTCAGTTGTTATTTCTTTTTTGTTATGGCCTTTATAAGCAACTTTTATTATCTGTCCTTTTTTTTCAAGGTATAGATTCATACACCACCATAGAATCCTTTTATTTTTTCCTTACCAAAAATAAGGTAAACAAGCAAACCAAAAAACATTTCCCCACTTATAGTTAAGAAGAGCTATCAATTAATAATTGCCATTACATTCATGTGAACATTGAAACTTTTGAATTGATATTTAACTTTTATCAAAAGTATATAAAAAGCAAAAACAAACAAAAAACCTAAACTTAGAAGTATTTTCCAACCCATATTCTCTCTTCCTCCAAATTCTACTGCTAAGATGTAACAGCTATGAATACTATTTATTTGCTTGTTATACTCTTTACCTCATATTTCTAAATAACATACTATGTTGCTATTAATTGTAGGAGGGGGTTGTTGTTGTTGTTGTTATTTTAATATGGCTTAGCCCAATGATAGATGTTAAAGAGATATGTATGCATGGAGCACGGAGTGTTATACATAAACAATGAATGTTGGAACACTACATCAAAAACTAATGATGTACTGCATGGTGACTAATATAACATAATGAAAATAAATAAAAGACTAAATAAAAATAAAACAGGTTAAAGCAAAACAAAACAAAAAAAAAAAAGATTTATTTATTTATTTGACAGAGAGAGAGAGAGCACAAGCAGGGGGAGCAGCAGGCGGCGGGAAAGGGATAAGCAGACTCCCCACAACTAAAATTTTTTTAAAAAGACAAACAGTGGAAGCCTGGGTGGCTGGGTTGGTTAAGTCTCTGCCTTCAGCTCAGGTCATGATCCCAGGGTCCTGGGATCCAGCCTAGCATCAGGCTCTCTGCTCAGCAGGGAGCCTGCTTCCTCCTCTCTCTCTGCCTGCCTCTCTGCCTACTTGTGGTCTCTGTCTGTCCAATAAATAAATAAAATCTTAAAAAAAAATGTTTAGTTGTTGTCTTAGTACTTCCTGTTGTAAAAGAGGAGGATTCAGCTTTCTCATATTACTACTCTTATACCCAGGAGTGAGGGCCTTGCCTCAGCCCTGTACCTCATGTACAGGGGACCTCATGTTTTGGAGTGCCTTGCTCAAAATTGTCTACATGATTTTCCTTGTCTACCACTCACCTGAGCCAGCAGTGCCTTCCAGCTGGGGTACCTTAAGCCAGGACCAGGTCTCAAGTGAACACAGGTCTCAGATTCTCCTCTTCAAGGTTCTTGCTCATCTACACTTGTGTCTGGAGTCAATCAAATGCCGCGAAGTTTCAGGACTCATGTCTATAAATTTATCCTAAAGATAAGTCCTAAAGATAAATCCTATCCTAAAGCTGGACTTCGTAGTTCAAGGTTGTTCAGGAGTTTAGATTATTCCTACGAGCTGAAGCGTATTTCTTTCTGAATTGTGGGACTTTGAACTGCTAGTCTATTCTGACAAATTGATTTTTTTTTTTAAGATTTTATTTATTTATTTGCCAGAGACAGAGGGAGAGAGAGAGAGAGAGCGAGCACAGGCAGACAGAGAGGCAGGCAGAGGCAGAGGGAGAAGCAGGCTCCCCGCCGAGCAAGGAGCCCGATGTGGGACTCGATCCCAGGATCCCAGGATCATGACCTGAGCTGAAGGCAGTCGCTTAACCAACTGAGCCACCCAGGCGTCCCATGACAAATTGATTTTTAATGATCCTTAGGGCTCTGGACTACCAATACCCCAGAACACTAAACCTGAGGATTGAAGGCAAATGTGGCCTTGCGCTGGAGGGGGTGGTTTGCATTTATTAGCTCTTGCTTGGCTTTGCTTGAACCGTAGTTCTACCTCTGGCTTACAGCTCCTGATAGTGACGGTCGTGGCTGCACACATTCTTTATCCTGTGGACTCCAGCATGGACACACAGGGAGCTTATTCCACACCCTCTTCATGCTCTGTATCATGGGTCAGAGAGTTCATTAGAAGTGGCCATGCCTGTATCTTTTGAGAATATTCAGGAATGCTGCTTGGCAGTTTCAGCAGGCCCTTTTGATCAATTTCTTCTCATGCCTCCAAATTAGATGGTACTGTTGTGCTATCAAGTGTTGCTTACAGATTTACTAAAAAGAAAAAAAAAGGCAATTATTGCACCAAAAGGACCACTTCTCTCACATTGCCTTTTCCCACTGTCCCCACTGGTAGTAGTGCGGAAGGCAGTGATGCCTCAACAGAGATCGTATTTTAGGAATGCACTAATTATGGCCTATGGAGTTCAAAAGGAGAGTGTCAAGAACTGAAAATAGTCTGACATTTTATTCTGCTTTCAAGCTAATACGTTAGTTGTCTACTACCTCAAGGATAATTACAAATAAAACTCCTGGGTCAGAGAAAAAAATTCTTTATTTCTCAGAATATGGCAAGAAGTGTGAGTAAATGCATATTTATGACAATTCCCTGGCTGATCCCCAATTCCTGCAGGATGTATAAAGAAAACCAGGTGACACCTGCACACAGGGACTACAGATCATTTGTAATGAGCAGTAAGTATCCAGGCCCTTTGTTCTGAAGGGAGACGATATTTCTATTTCACAAGATAGCTAAGTAGTGAGTTCTATATCTTTGCTATAAAATTCCAAATAGTAATTTGATATAAACAGAGGACAAATTTTTCTTTATGTTTTCTTTTTGGGTGAGAATTACATACGTGGGCACCTTTAAACACAGTCAATAGTAATCTTTGGGAGAGTCATTACACATCAGTATTCGTTAGCAGAGACACAGATGACATAGTATCATGAGTAAAAATGCAACCAACATTCAATAATTGGTATTAAGGACATATGGATGCACGAAGGTTTACATTTTTGCAGTAAAAACTGATTCCAAGGAGTGACAGTATTGCAAATAATAACAGTGTTGCACCATTTTTTTATGTTACAACAATGAAATTAGCCAGCAGGACACAACTGAAATTAGACAAGACTGGGACATTTGACAATAAAGAAAAACAAAGAGAGCATTACTGGACTTGAGCAGAAATTACCTGGAAAATGTAAAGACTCTTCATGTGTACCAATTAGACAGTAAACAGTACATAACATGTTATTATGTAAATATTCATAGACTATAGCATATGGTCCATGAATTGTATATGCATTATTGTTTGATTAGCCAAAATTCACTTAAGTGCACACATATATTTATCATACTTACTGTATTTTGTTCCCACATATGGAGCCCTCCATTACAATGCTTTTTCTTCTGTCCAAAGAATATCTTTTAATATCTTCTTTATTGTGGATCTGTTGGGGACAAAGTCTTATTTTTTTATTTATCTGAAGTTATACTCATTTAACCTTTATTCTTGAAAGGCATATTTTTGTTGAGGCTTAGGATCTGAGATTGGGAATCATTTTATTCACCACTTAAAAGTTGTTACAGTATACTCTGACTTCTACTGTGTCTGTGGAGAAATAAGCCATTGGCATAAGTTATTTATTCCTTGAAGGTAATCTGTATCTTTGGTCATGCATAGAATTATTTTGTCTCTGATTTTCAGCAATTTGTCATGTGGTGCCAAGGTGCAGCTATATTTTAAGTTGTTTTTCTTGGGGTTCTCATTGATTTTGGAATCTATGGCTTGATGTCTTTCATCAAGCTTTTGGTTTTGAATCATTAAGCTTTTTGGTTTTTGAATTTTCTCACATAATACATCTTCAAACTTAGCTTCTGTTCACTTCTTTCTTGCACATCAGTAAGTATACGTAAGGGAGAAATATATATTTACATATACTTACTGTATATGTAATATACATGTGTATATGTAATATACATAATATACATATATTTTATATATATATATATATTTCAGAGTTCTTTTCTTGATACATAATATTGTCCTTTATATAATTTGACAAAATTATCAGAGTGGTTTTAATGTCTGGCAATAATCTCAATGCTGCATTTCCATGTTATTGATCTCTTTTTGTTATTTTTGGCTGTTTTTTTATGTCTTTAGCCTCAATGTAGTACTGGTTATTTTTAATTTGGTTAGGATATTATATGCCAGTACTGTAGGAATAATTGAGGCCAAGGATGACACTATCTCCCTCTAGGAAGAATTTATATTGATTGTGATAGATGATTCTCATGGCTTTCTCCATGTTTCCCTGTCTGCCCTTTCTCAGTCCCACTTACAAACTTCTAATTCAAGAGATGAGACAAAGTGGAATATATATACACACACAGACATGCTTCTTTAATTAAAAAATAAACCTACCCAGGAAAATCTTTAAAAAGGAAGAAAACTAGTGTAAAGAAATTTCCAAGCTTCTAAATAATGGCAACATTTTTAAAAAGCTGGAAGTAGCAATAAAACTACTTGTTTATCAAAGAAGTTAGAAATTGAAAACACCTAGTAAAGGAATTGCTCGGCCCTAGGGTAGTTCTATTTTCAACTTTTAGAGGAACCTCTATACTGTTTCTATACTTTGTATGCTGCAATCACAGTGACTGCACCAGCTTGCATTCCCATCAACAGAATAAGAGGGTTCCCCTTTTCCATATCCTCACTAACATCTGTTGTTTTCTGTGTTGTTCACCTTAGCCATTCTGACAGGTGTGAGATGATATCACATTTTAGTTTTGATTTGTATGTCCCTGATAATGAGTGATGTTGAGTATCTTTTCATGTATCTGTTAACCATCTAAAATGTCTTCTTTGGGGAAGTGTGTATTTATGTTTTCTGCTCATTTCTTAACTAGATTATTTGTTTTTTTGGATGTTGAGTTCTGTAAGTTCTTGATAGATTTTGTATACTGACACATTATCATCAGATGTTCCATTTGCAAATATCTCCCCTCATTCCAAGGTTGCCTTTGAGTTTTGTTGATTGATGCCTTTGCTGTGAAGAAGATTTTTATTTTGATGTAGTCCAAATAGTTCATTGTTGCTTTTGTTTTCCTTGCCTCCAGCAATGTGTCTAGTAAGAAGTTGCTATGGTTCAAGTCAAAAGGGTTGCTGCCTGTGTTCTTCTTTAGGATTCTGATTGTTTTCCATCTCACATTTAGGTCTTTCATCCATTTTGAATTTATTTTTTATGTGGTGTAAGAAAGTAGTCCTGTTTCATTCTTTCATATGTTGCTGTCCAGTTTTCCCAACAACATTTGTTGAAGAGACTGTCTTTCTCTCATTGGATAGTCTTTCCTGCTTTGTTGAAGATTAGTTGACGATGGTTGTGGGTCAGTTTCTGGGTTTTCTGTTCTGTTCTATTGATTTGTGTGTCTGTTTTGTGTCAGTACCATACTCTTGATAATTACAGCTTTCTAATACAGCTTGAAGTCCAGAATTGTGAAGCCTCCAGCTTTTTTTTTCCCTTTTCTAAGATCACTTTGGCTATTTGGAGTCTTTTGTGGTTCCATACAAATTTTAGGAATGTTTATTTCAAAGGATGCAAGAATACAGATTCAAAGGGATATGTGCACCCAATGTTTATAACAACATTATCATCAATAGCCAAATTATGGAAACAGCCTAAATATTTTCAAATTGACCAATGAATGGACAGAGAAATTGTTGTGAGATATACACATACATATGTGTGTGTGTGTGTGTGTGTTTGTGTAGAGAGAGAGAGAGAGAGAGAGAGAGAAATATTACTCAGCCATAAGAAAGAATGAAATCTTTGTTGTACAACAATGTGGAAGGAGCTAAAGTCTATCGTGCTAAGCAAAACAAGTCAGTCAGAAAGACAAAAGCCACATGATTTCATTCATATGTGGAATTTAAGAAACAAAATAGATGAACATGGGGGAAAAAAAAGAAGAGAGGGGTAAACTATAAAACAGCCTGAGAACAAACTGAGGGTTGCTGGACGGGAGGTAGGTAGGGTGACGGGCTAAAGAAATGATGGAAATTAAGAAGGACATTTGTGAAGACCATTAGGTGATATATGTAAGTGAAGACAAAAAAATTCTAGTAAGTTCTAAATTCTACTCCTGAAACTAATATTACACTATATGTTATCTAACTGGAATTTAAATAAAAACTTAAAAACATTAAAAAAAGATAATATATAAATGAAAATTTTTAAAAAACAGCAAATGAGAAAAGAAATTTGGGGCATCTGGGTGGCTCAGTGGCTAACATGTCTGCCTTTGGCTGAGGTCATGATCCCAAGGTCCTGGAATGGAGCCCTCATTGGGCTCTCTGCTCAGGCTGGAGCCTGCTTCTCTCTCTGCTTCTGCCTCTGCCTCTCCCCACCACTCATGTTCTCTTTCTCTCTCCCTCCCAAATAAATAAATAAAATCTTTGGAAAAAAGAAAGTAAAAACAATAATTTTTAAAAAGATAAGGTGAAAACACAAAATTTTATGATAGAAATAAGTTAAATGTTTTAAATATCAATAAATATACATACATATATAATGCAAAAAAGTCATAATTTAATTATTAATTAGGAAAATCCACATAGAATGTCATATTTTAATACACATTTCAGAACATAATATATAATTATAGCAAGGATATGTGAGATTTCATCTAATTAATTTAAAACCCATATAATATTCAGTACCCACAAGAGTAAATTCACATGTAGATGAAATAATTTGATTACAAACTTTCAACTATTTAATATATCAGTATAATATAATCCATATTCCTTTAACCACAATCAAATTAAGAGCATTATAATATATTTTATTATTGCTAGCAAATTTTCTTTGTCCTTTCCTTCAGAATTCTTACAACGTGTAGAACTGTTTATTCTTAAATAAGTTGAAAGGTTTTAGAGGAACAAAAAAGCATTGCCAAAGAGAATGATAGCCTTAAAGAATCTTAGGTTCAGATTCAAGATTATTGTGTATATGGTAAATGATATCAGAGGGAAAGAACTTATAAACATGAGATATAAAAACTCTTTTTATTAAAGAAGGGCTCTTCACTGTGATTAAGTGATATTTTATCATATTCTTCAAAATATTCCCCAGTTCCCATTTGGGTCTTGGTTTCTCAAATAGCTTGATGGTGATGTCAGGTACATATCATATACATTTTAATCAATGGGATAAAGCAATTATTTCATTAATTAAAGGGGATGAATTATCCTTTATTATTTGTTTGACATTTCTTCTTTTGCTAGTGTCCTTTTATTTATTTTTCTATATTTTATATTATCATGTGATGATTTGCCTTAGTTCTAGCCCAAGATTAACTATTGAAGTAGTTATATTAATAAATGCATGAATATTTATTTTATTCTGGTATGGTTTTGACTATACTGAAAAATCAATGATTTTGTTTCCATATAGCAAGAGAATTGAAATTTATCAAGTAATTAAATATTAGCAATTTTCTGAATAATGCTTATTAATAAGTATCCAGGTAAAATAGGATAAATATTAAAGTATTTTATATTGCCTGAACCTGTCATCTTGCAAATAACTAGAATATACTCATTGTCAACATGGATATGAGGAAGCAGGAAACTTTGGAATTAGGCATTTTATCTTACAATGGAAGGTGGGGGGGTATAAAGTGAACTAAAAATAAAACATATACAAATATGTGAAAGAAAGAAGAAATAACAAAAATTCATTAAATAGAATAATATGAAAATAAATTGTAGGACTTTATGAAAATCAAAAGAATAAATAATACAATATGCCAAATGTTGAATTATAAATATTTTAGAGATATACAGCATGAATTTTAATAGTAAACTCTTTAATTTGTTTTAAATTAAATATTTCACTAGACCTAAAAGACTCCAGTTCAAAAATAAACAAAATTTCTTATTAAAAAATTTATAATGAAAATGTGCTGTTTGTTTTAATATATATGCAAATATGTAAAAACATGAACCAGAAGAAATAAAAATATGTAATAGACACATGAAATAGAAAAAATATAATCCAAGTTTTTTATAGTATTCCAGAGGTCATAAGAACCATGGATACTACATCATTCCTTAAGGAGATTGATACTGAGAGTGACTGATAAAGTATTTCCTTTATAATCTATATCTGAAGAATTTGAGTTAAAAATTAAAGTAAAAAACAGACTATATGGCAGATGTTAGATTAGATATATAGATAGGTGATAAAGATGATGGCTAGATAGATAGATAGATGGATAGATAGATAGATAAAGTGACACAGCATTCTGATATAATTTTATACTTGGAAAAACTGTAATTTCAATAGGACATGTGACCAGTAATGAAGTGGTGATGTTCAACATTTCAGTTTAAACCATTTAATCATTGGCTTGTTAAAAATGACATACTGGTCAATAACTGATAGTTTATTGATTATTTTCACAGGAATTTCAGCACAAGAGAATTGTATCAACTGAGCTACTTAACCAAAAAAAAAAAAAAAATTAGATCATTTGACCAAATTCTAATCACCTTAATTACTACTGCAATTTCTTCTTGAACACATACCATTTTTTTCTAACTGGAAATCCAATAAATTGTGATAGCATATGAATACAGATTTTTAGAATAGGATATAAGTTTAAAGATTTTCTAGCTATATATAATGCTGTTATCAAGATAAAAGATTAAAAAAAAAACCTAAAGCTCTAAGTAGTCAAATGAAATACCATTTGTCATAGTATTAGTGTTGGTTGAGGCTAATTGTCGTGATGTCCTAGGCGCTGGTAAAATCAGGGAAACAAACCAAATAAGTCATGCACACAGCACTCAATATTCACATACATTAGAGACAACAATGAATATATGCCTTAAATCACAATACAATCCTCTTTATCTGTAGCATGACCCAAGTCCATGGAATGAGTTGATTTATTGATTAAATATTCATTCACTTCATACCATGTACTTGGTACTAGGACAGATGGTGTAGTTAATCTTATGGAATGAAAAGGGCTTTTCATGGAAGATGATGTTTTGTAAAATAAATAAATCAAACAAATAAATAAATAAGTCTGAATTTCATCAGCAGGAGTAATGGGAATGACATATGCTTTGCAAAAGGATGGGCAGGAGAGGTAAGGTGTGAGGGTTTGTGGGAAAACTTAGGGTAGGACATCTTGGAGATCCTTAGGAATATCAGGTAGTCATGTGATTTTCATAGGGGTTTCAGGATAAAAAGGCTTGCAATTGAGCCTTAAGTATTAAATCTTTCAGCCTCACCTGTACATTTCTGAAAACCATTGAAATAATTTAATATAGGAAATAAAACCTTAGTATAGTAATCTCATATATTCTCAAAGATGTTACAAAAAATTTATAAAATAGACAAATTTTTAATTTTCTAAAATTAATTTTTTAAAACTCCCAAAGGAAAAATAGGTTTTAATTTGAACTCACCTCCTGCTCTAGAACTTTCTTCTTCCATATCACATTCCCGTTTTTGTAGTGTGCACACTATATGTTTATGTATATGTGTTTGTGCACACTTGCTCTAACTAGATATGGTATTCTTCAAGGAGAGTCTCCATTTCATTTTATGTTAGGTATCCAAGCTCTTCAATCATAGGTAAAATATTGCATAGCCTTTATCTAGCACTGGACTCTGACAAACTCTCTTTCTATAAGCCAGTTTAAGGATCAAAATTAACTCTTCATTGTGTCCTTATTTTATTCTGGCTCACACTATCTATCCAATAATTCAAGTAATGAGTTATTGGAAATTGAAGGACATGGTGATACTAAAAAGTGTACTTGAGTTTAAAGTATTTACAGGTAAAACATGTACCAAGATTTTGTATGAGATTACCATCCAAATATAGGTGGTAAAGACTATACAGAAGTGGGGCGCCTGGGTGGCTCAGTGGGTTAAGCCTCTGCCTTCGGCTCAGGTCATGATCCCGGGGTCCTGGGATCGAGCCCCGCATCGGGCTCTCTGCTCCGCGGAGGGCCTGCTTCCTCCTCTCTCTCTCTGCCTGCCTGCCTCTCTGCCTACTTGTGATCTCTGTCTGTCGAATAAATAAATAAAATCTTTAAAAAAAAAAAAAAAAGACTATACAGAAGTCAAACCAAAACTGCTAAATAGCAATTTTAATAAAATGTTAATCCTGAAGTACAAGACATTATGGGTAAATTAAGGTTTTCAATAAACCTGTATGGCCTTCTGTACACTCACAACAAAGTGGGCTTCTATTGAAGCTTTTGGAAACATTGACATCAACCAAGTTTTCAGGACCAAAGCTTTCTGTGCACACTAACTCTTAATGCTTAAAATAACAGGGTGTACGTAGCCTCTACATCATGGTTGGTTTGATGATGATGATGATGATGATGATATTATACAAGATATTTTATTTTTTTAAGATTTATTTATTTATTTGAGAGAGAGAACATGAGAGGGGAGGGGCAGAGGGAGAGGGACAAGCAGGCTCCCCACTGAGCAGGGAGCAGACACAGGGCTCCATCCCAGGAGTCTGAGATCAGGACCTGAGCTGAAGGCAAATGCTTAATCAACCGAATCACCCAGGGGCCCCTACAAAAGATATTTTAAAGGAAAAGCAAGAAGATGGACAGAGACCTTGCTTAACAAGGTGAATGTATACCTCTGACAGTCTTTGGTAATATTCCTGGGAGTTCATCAAAGTCCTAGGTTACATTGGCACTGTTTTATGAAGAGTCAATTTTGTATGACTATGGAAACACAAGTAAGTAATGAAACTGCTATACAGTGGAGGAATGTGATGAATTCTCATTATTTTGAAGATTTTATTCCAAAGAAATTTTGATTGTGGGCAAGACTTTAGGTTATTTTTTAACATTTTCCTCCGTTATCAGAATCATACAATTGCTTTGATAGAAAAATTAGAAATACCTGCTCAGCATAAAATAATTCATAGAATAGGAGAATAAGAGACTTAAGAAAGAATTTATTAATCTCTCTCAAAGAAGAGATAATGAAGAAAGGATAGAAAAAAATTACATACTTTCCTTCCAAGTCTCACAATTATTAGTTGTCCAAAACTTCAATAAAGGTGTCTAATGTTTAACAAGATTTAAAGATTCTTTTGATGGCAAGACACAATACCATGACATTTGGATAGATGAAAGCAAAGCTCTTTGAGAGAAGGGATGAAAGGGCCACATGGGATTGCACCTGATTGCGATCAGGGTTGGAGCAAGCTGGAGCTGTAGGGCACAGCTTATAGATAGCAAGCCATGTGGGGTTAGCTAGGTTTTATGGGCTTCCTGTGGATTGGCTTACCTGAATAATTTTACAGGCTCTGGGACATAGGGATTGTTCACTGTCATTAGACTCTAGGCTCTGGAGGTGATTAGGGTGGGTGCATAATAGTCTGGTGTGTGATAGTGTAATAAAGGAAGTCACTGGTGTGAGTTTAATCAGTTCAAGTAGCAGAACTGACTAGAATTTAGCCTGGACCTCCAACCTGAGTCAGGACAGCATTTTTTAAAAACCCAAACATGATACCCCCACACATGTCAGAATGGCTAAAATCCAAACACAAACAGAACAGTGTTGGCAAGAATGTGGAGAAAAAGGGAACCCGCGTGCACTGTTAGCGGGAATGCAAACTGGTGCAGCCACTGTGGAAAACAGTGTGGAGGTTCCTCAAAAATATGCAAAAATAGAACTACTATATGATCCAATTATCCAATACTGGGTAATCGCACAAAGACTAGGAAAACACTAATTAGAAACGATATGCACAACCTATGTTTATTGCAGCATTATTTGCAATAGCCAAATTATGGGAACAGCCCAAGTATCCAACGATAGGTGAAGAGATAAAGAAAGTGTGGTATATATGCCCAATAGCATATTTCTCACCCATAAGAAAGAATGAGAGCTTGCTATTAGCAACAACTTGATGGATCTAGACAGTATAATGCTAAGTGAAATAGAGAAAAACAAATACCATATGATTTCACTCGAATGTGGAATTTAAGAAAAAAACAAAGAAAAAAAGAGACAAACAAACAAAAAAGATTCAACTATAGAGAACAAATTGCTGTCTACCAGTGGGGAGGTGGGTGGGTGAGTGGGGGGCATGGGTGAAATAGGTGAAGGGGATTAAGAGTACACTTATCACAATGAACTCTGAGTAATATATAGAAGTGTTGAATCACTATATTGTACTAAAACTAATATAATACTCTATGTTAACTATACTAGAATTTAAAATTTAAAAATAAAAAGATAAAATCCCTTCAAAGAACAATTTTAAAGACCATTATATGTACATCTTGGACTGCTCCCACTCTTCTGCAGGGATCCCTTCATCCAGTCTGGTATGAACATGACTCTTACAAAGTTGAAGTGGAGAAATCTCAAGAATTTATAATTAGGGCACTAAACAGTAGATTTGAATTGATGATTAAAATGATGTTCTCAAATATTAACATATCTGATTTTATAAATATTAAAATCTTACTGTACCTGGAAAAGAAAAATGTTAGAAATATTTTATTTTCTTAAACTAGCACACTTAAGATCATAAACTGTGGGCTTTTTAAAAAATATTTTGTTTGTGCTAAAAATGACAATAATGAGGAACTCATAATAATCATCATTGCTATGTCCTTATAATTGTCTTAGCTACCTATGGTACAGATAATTTGTATGTTATAAAATATTAACATACATAATGTGAAGTTTAAGAAAACTATGTATTTATAAATTCTTGATTTCTATGAAAAATTCCTATTTTTCATATCTCTATATTGTTTGGTGTCTTACTGAGTATATACTAACTGATTATAAGAAAAACAAGATATAAGAAGATAGGTGTATCTTTACTTATAATAGATCTGGGTATTTGCAATATAGCTTTTTTTTTTTTTAAATAAAGAAGCTAGTTTTATCTGACCTTAGCAAAATAAGTCAGAACAATAAAAAAAGAAACAGTTTATTTTTAAGCTTTGATTCCTACAATTCAATTACTTTTCTTTATTTGGATCAAGTGTCATAGGCTTGATTCAAGATTATGAAAATGAACTTTGTCACAAACAATTTTAATAAATAGTATCAGATTTGTGCTTTGTCTAATGTTTTAGGAGCAGAGGATAATTTATAATTTTTTCCTTATCATAGAGCTAATAACAGACTAACAACCAGAACATTCCCATTTATTTTTTAAATTTATTTTTAGTGTTCCAGAATTCATTGTTTATGCACCATACCCAGTGCTCCATGTAATACATGCCCTCCATAATACCTACCACCAGGATCACCCAACCTCCCACCCCTCTCCCCTCCAAAACCCTCAGTTTGTTTCTCAGAGTCCACAGCCTCTCATGGTTCATCTCCCCCTCTGATTTCCCCCAGCTCCCTTCTCATCTCCCCATGCCCTCCATGTTATTTCTTATGCTCCACAAATAAGTGAAACCATATGATAATAGACTCTCTCTGCTTGAACTTATTTCACTCAGCATAATCTCTTCCAGTCCCATCCATGTTGATACAAAAGGTGGGTATTCATCTGTTCTGATGAAGGCACAATACTCCATAATATATATAGACCATATCTTCCTTATCCATTCATCCAATAAGGAGCATCTTGGTTCTTTCCACAGTTTGGCGACCGTGGCCATTGCTGCTATAAACATTGGGGTACAGATGGCCCTTCTTTTCACTACATCTGTATCTTTGGAGTAAATACCCAGTAGTGGAATTACAGGGTCAGAGGGAAGTTCTATTTTTAATTTCTTGAGGAATCTCCACACTGTTTTCCAAAGAGGCTACACCAACTTGCACTCCCACCAACAGTGGAAGAGGGTTCCTCTTTCTCCACAGCCCCTCCAACACATGCTGTTTCCTGTCTTGCTAATTTTGGCCATTCTAACTGGTGTAAGGTGATATCTCAATATGGTTTTAATTTGAATTTCCCTGAGGGCTAGTGATGATGAACATTTTTTCATGTGGCTGATAGCCATTTGTATGTCTTCATTGGAGAAGTGTCTGTTCATATCTTCTGCCCATTTTTTGGGATATGATTGTCTGTTTTGTGTGTGTTGAGTTTGAGGAGTTCTTTATAGATCCTGGATATCAACCTTTTGTCTGTACTGTCATTTGCAAATATCTTCTCCCATTCCGTGGGTTGCCTCTTTGTTTTCTTGACTGTTTCCTTTGTTGTGCAGAAGCTTTTGATTTTGATGAAGTCCCAAAAGTTTATTTTGGCTTTTGTTTCTTTTGCCTTCGGAGACATATCTTGAAAGAAGTTGCTGTGGCTGATATCGAAGATATTACTGCCTATATTCTCCTCCATTTTGATTTTTCTTAAAGAATTTCAATTGCAGGCGTGCCTGGGTGGCTTAGTGGATCAAATCCTCTGTCTTTGGCGCAGGTCATGATCCCTTGGTCCTGGGAAAGAGCCCAGCATTGGGCTCTCTGCTCAGCAGGGAGCCTGCTTCTTCCTCTCTCTCTCTCTGCCTGCTTCTCTGCCTACTTGTGATCTCTGTCTGTCAAATAAATAAAATCTTAAAAAAAAAAAAGAATTTCAATTGCAGATTATATGTCAAGATCAAAAAAGACATTACCTCTTCACAGTTTTATTGTAATTTTTATTGTAGACTCAGTGCTAGATTTCAGTATTATATTCATTCTTTTTGTTTAAAAGATTGTATTTATTTATTAGACAGAAAGAGAGACAGCGAGAGAGGAAACCCAAACAGGGAGAGTGGGAGAGACAGAAACAGGCTTCTCTCAGAGCAGGGAGCCTGATGCACGGCTCAGTCCCAGGACCCTGGGTTCATGAACTGAGCCAAAAACAGACGCTTAACAACTGAGCCACCCAAGCACCCCTCATCTGAAGCTTTTACCACTGAAATTTCTAACCACTAGTCAATTTTATGAGAAATATTGAGTTCACAATTAATTACATGGACTGTAACCTTCTTAACATTCAATGTTAAAAAACAAAAGCAAACGCTAAAATTGAGTCATCTGCCTCAGTAATGTACAACTTCCACATTTCCATAAATTGTTTTTTGTTTTTGTTATTCTGAAATTCAAGGAACAGAGACATGAATTGTTTTTCAAATATTAATAAAGCCTTTTTTTTTTTTAGAAAACCATATAGATATCTGAAATTCACTGGATTGTTTTAAAAATGCTTTTTTTTTCTCATAATTTTAGAGACCATTACTATGGAGCCAAGACATACTACCACTGGTTTATCATTCATTTATTCAATAATTTACTCATTCTACAAATAGTTAACTCCATTCTATGTAACAGCACTATTCTAGAAACTGGGCATATAGAAATTTAAAAAAGGGTAATGTTCTCTCATGGAATGTTCATTTTAGCAGGGGAATACAGATGATAAATAGACATGTGTGATACATATGTATATATATTCCACAGAGAAAAGTAAGGCAAGGAAGAGATGTTGGGAGTCAAAAGGATGTCATTCTGTAATGACCTCATTGAGCAGGTAAAAATTGAGTAGATCCTGAAGCAGGAAAAAGGGTACCATGTGGTTCCTTAGAAATTAAGCATTCTAGAGAGAAAAAAAAGCCAAATGCTATGCTATGATTGAATTTGGTATATTTGAGTTTAAAGCCAGATTAATAGTGGATCAGAGTAGTGGGAGAAAATGGGAGAGTTACAGGAAATAAACTCAGAGAATTGGGGGAAAAAGGTGAGGTCAAACTGAAACTTTTAGGAGATTATATGGAAATTTGGATTTTACTCTGAGTGAGATGAGGAAGTAACTAGGAGACATTTCAGAAGAGGGTGAAGAGATCTATATTAGATTTAGAAACAACTACTTTAGCTGCTGTACTATAAAGCCAGTGCCAAAACAGGCAGAAAGTAGGAGGCAAATGATGGTGGCTTGGCTGATGGTAGTGGTGATACAGGGAGTGAGAATTTTAGATTCAGAAGTAGAGCTAATGAGAAATGCAAATGGATTGACTGTGGGACATTAAATATAGAGAAAAATCAAAGATTGTTCCAAGATTTCTCTCAAACTATTTGGCTGGAGATGTAAATTTGGGAATTTTAAGTACAGAGATGGAATTTAAAGTAATAAAATTGGATTAAATCATGTGACTAGTGAGTGGGCAGAGTTAAAGAAGTAAAAAAGTCCTAAGACAGAGCATTTGGGTATGTAAATGTTTAGAATTTTAGGAAATTATTAGGAATTAGCATTTCCTATTTCAACTCTTTTTGTTTGGAGTTGGCAAAATTTTTCTCCCCAAAACATTGGGACTTTAAAGTCATCAACACTTAAAATTCCCTTCCAGTTTACACAGATTGGTTCTTCAGTAACTTTGCTCTGTTTTTTGTTGTTGTTGTTGTTTGTTTTGTTTTTGATTTAGCTTTTTTTTTAATAGTACTGGATATACAGAAAATTTGAACAGATAATACAGAGATTTTTCATCTACTCCTCACCCTAATATAGAAATAGCTTCCCTGAATTTAACTTATTGTATAACTGTAGTACAGTTGTTAGAAATAATGATTTATTATTATTATTATTATTATTATTATTATTATTAATGAAAGTCAGTAGTTTACGTTAAGATTTGCTTTTTGTGTCTTATGATTCTTTGGTCTTCAGCAAACACATAAGGATATGTACTCACTGATACATTATGATAAATAATTGTTTCTAATTATTTTTAGTTGTAGTTTTTATATCTTTTTAGATTAAGAATGTATATTAGGCACATATATGTAAAAATCAGTAACATCACTAAAAATAGCTGAATTTTCTTTAACTCTGAGTTTTCTCTGTATGAGAGTCTTATTAGTAGAGAAATATATTAACTAAATTAGTGTGACTCAGGACTGGATATAGATACTTCTAATTTATGTTCATTGTTTATAGATGCAAACTTTGATCAGATGTTTATTGTCTTATGCACCTATATATCCCAATGTCTATATAATATAGTTCAATCCACTATCTATGATGGGTGAAAACGCTGTAACTGTTAAGTCATCCTCATTCATTAGAATGTAAATGTTCTAGAGTAGAGAGCCCAGATGTGGACCCTCAACTTTATGGTCAACTAATCTTTGGCAAAGCAGGAAAAAATAGAGGAAAAAAGATAGTCTTTTCAATAAATGGTGCTGGGAAAAATTGGACAGCTATGTGTAGAAGAATGAAACTCAACCATTCTATTACACCATACACAAAGATAAACTCGGAATGGATAAAAGACCTCAATGTGAGGCAGGAATCCATCAGAATCCTAGAAGAGAACATAGGCAGTAACCTCTTCAACAACAGCCACAGCAACTTCTTTCCAGATATGTCTCCAAAGGCAAAGGAAACAAAAGTGAAGATGAACTTTTGGGACTTCATCAAGATCAAAAGCTTCTGCACAGCAAAGGAAACAGTCAACAACACAAAGAGGCAACTTGCCCATGGAATGGGAGAAGGTATTCGTAAATGACAGTAAAGACAAAGGGCTGATATCCAAGATCTATAAAGAACTCCTCAAACTCAACACACACAAAATAGATAATCATGTCAAAAAATGGACAGAAGATATGAACAGACATTTCTTCAATGAAGACATACAAATGGCTAACAGACACATGAAAAAATGTTCATCATCACTAACCATCAGGGAGATTCAAATCAAAACCACATTGAGATTCCACCTTACACCAGTTAGAATGGCCAAAATTAACAAGACAGTAAACAACAAGTGTTGGAGAAGATGTGGAGAAAGGGGGACCCTCTTACACTGTTGGTGGGAACGCAAGTTGGTGCAGCCACTTTGGAAAACAGCGTGGAGATTCCTTAAGAAATTAAAAATAGAGCTACCCTATGACCCTGCAATTGCACTACTGGGTATTTACCTCAAAGATACAGATGGAGTGAAAAGTGTGGTCCATATACACTATGGAGTATTATGCCTCCATCAGAAAGGACGAATACCCAACTTTTGTAGCAACATGGACGGGACTGGAAGAGATTATGCTGAGTGAAATAAGTCAAGCAGAGAGAATCAATTATCATATGATTTCACTTATTTGTGGAGCATAACAAATAGCATGGAGGGCATGGGGAGTTAGAGAGGAGAAGGGAGTTGGGCGAAATTGGAAGGGGAGGTGAACCATGAGAGACTATGGACTCTGAAAAACAATCTGAGGGTTTTGAAGGGGCGGGGGGTGGGAGGTTGGGGTACCAGGTGGTGGGTATTATAGAGGGCACGGATTGCATGGAGCACTGGGTGTGTGCAAAAATAATGAATACTATTATTCTGAAAATAAATAAAAACTAAATTTAAAAAAAAAGAGAAAAATCAAAATGATCAAGAAAATCATTAGAAATGTAAGTTAATGTCCTTCTTTTTTACTGTGAATCCCACCATATATGAACACTTTTCTTTAACTATTCATTATTGATAAAGGAAATATAACTGCTTTATAAATAAATGTAACTAATAGGAAGTGAATCTACAGCATTTATTATGGTATGGTGACTAAAACACTTTTTGACCACTGTTTAAAAGAATTGTTTGTTTCTCACAATATGGGAAAGCTTTTTTTTTTTTTTTCCAAAGATTTTATTTATTTGAGAGAGAGAGAGAGAATGAGAGAGAAAGAGATCATAAGAGGAGAGAGGTCAGAGGGAGAAACAAAATTGCCACTGAGCAGGGAGCCTGATGAGGGACTCCATCCTGGGACTCCAGGGTCATGACCTGAGCTGAAGGCAGTTGCTTAACCAACTGAGCCACCCAGACACCCCTGGTCTGCTGAGATCCCTTTCCCCACTTCTTACTCACTGTTCTCTCACCTCTTTATCCCTGATTCATACTCCAAAAATATACCCAACATTTGAACTGATCAAGAGTCAAATGTACTTGCTAATAGTAGGAGTTACTGTGTTAGTGAACTATGTGAAAAATCCGTTTGTAGAAAGATCAACCATATTTGGGGTGAGGCAATAGCTTCTCAAGGCTGATAATAGAGCTCTAATACATTTCAACAAATTTTGTTTGGTTTTGTTTCTAGTTTTTATTTGAATTCTACTTTATTAACATATAGTGTAATATTGGTTTCAGGAATAGAATACAGTGATTCATCATTTACATATAACAGCCAGTGCTCATCACAAGTGCTCTGCTTAATAACAAGTACCCATCCCCTGTCCTCCTCCCCTCCAGCAGCCCTCAGTTTGTTCTCTATAGTTGAGTCTTTTATGGTTTTCCCTTTCACCTTTTCCCCCTTTCCTATGTTCGTCTGTTTTGTTTCTTAAGCTCCACATATAGCTAAAATTATATGGTATTTTTCTTTTTCTGAGTCACTTATTTCATTGAGCATAATACACTCTAGTTCCATCCATATCTTGTAGTTGGCAAGATTTCATTCTTTTTAATGGCTGAATAGTGTATCATTATATATAGACCACCTCTCCTTTATCCATTCATCAGTCAATGGGCACTTGGGCTGTTGTTTGGCTATTGTTGATAATGTTGCATTATAAATGTTGGGATGCATGTACCCTTCAAATCAGTATTTTTTATTAACCTTTTGTATTATCAAATAAGTATTTTGATTTTGGTAAATAACTCGTAGTGCAATTTCTGGGTCCTGGGTATTTCTAGTTTCAACTTTTTGAGGAATCTCCATACTGTGACTGCAACAGTTGGCATTCCCATGAACAGTGTAAGAGTGTTCCCCTTTCTCCATATCCTCACCAACATCTGTTGTTTCCTTCATTGTTCATTTTAACCATTCTGACAGGTGTGAGTTGATATTTCATTGTAGTTTTGATTTGTATTTTCCTGATGATCAGTGATGTTAAGCATCTATTCATGTGTCTATTAGCCATCTGGATGTCTTCTTTGGAAAAATGTCTATTCGTGTCTTCTGCCCATTTCTTAATTGGATTATTTGTTTTTTGGGGCATTGGGTTTTATAAGTTCTTTATAGATTTTTGATACTAGTCCTTCATCAGTTATGCCATTTGAAAATATATTACCCCACAGATTGTCTTTTAGTTTTGTTGATTGTTTCCTTTGCTGTGAAGAAGTTTTTACTTGATGAAGTCCCAATAGTTCATTTTTGCTTTTGTTTCCCCTGCTTTTGGTGATTTATCTAATAAGAACTTGTTATGGCCCAAATCAAAGAGGTTGCTGCCATTTTGATGGTTTCCTGTCTCACATTTAGGTCTTTCATCCATTTTGAATTTACATTTGTATATGGTGTAAGAAAGTGACCCAGTTTCATTCTTTTGAATTTACTGTCTAGTTTTCCCAACAGCATTTTTTGAAGAGACTGTCTTTTTCCCATTGGATATTCTTTTCTGCTTTGTTAAAGATTAGTTGACTATAGTTTTGGGTCCATTTCTGGGTTTTCTTTTCTCTTCTATTGATCTGTGTGTCTGTTTTTGTGCCAGTACCATACTGTCTCGATGTGACTATAGCTTTGTAATACAGCTTGAAGTCCAGAATTGTAATACCTTCAGCTTTGCTTTTTGTTTACAATATTGCTTTGACTATTCAGGGTCTTTTGTGGTCTATACAATTTTATGATTGTTTGTTCTAGCTCTGTTAAAAAAAAAAATGCTGATGGTATTTTGATAAATGTATAGATTGCTTTGGATAGTATAGACATTTTAACAGTATGTGTTCTTCCATTCCATGAACATGGAACATTTTTTCATCTCTTTGTGTCATCTTCAATTTCATTCATAAGTGTTTTATAGTTTTCAGAGAAGAGATCTTTTACCTCTGTGGTTGGGTTTATTTCTAGGTATCTTATGGTTTTGGTACAATTGTAAGTGGGTTCATTCCTTGACTTCTCTTTCTGCTTCTTCATTATTGATGTATAGAAATGCAACAGATTTCTGTATGTTTATTTTGCATCCTGCAAATTTGTTCAATTTGTGTATCAGTTCTGGCAAATTTTGACAGTCTTTTGGGTTTTCTACAGAAAAGGGGAAATAATAAAGATCAGAGCAGAAATAAATTATATAGAATCAAACAAACAAAAACCCAGTAGAACAGATCAATGAAACTAGGAGTTGGTTCTTTAGAAGACTTAATGAAATTGATAAACCCTTAGCCAGACTTTGTAAAAAGAAAAGAGAAAAGACTCAGATAAGTAAAATCATCAGGCATCTGGGTGGCTCAGATAGTTAAGCATCTGCCTTCAGCTTAGGCTATGATCTCCAGGTCCTGGATCAGGCCCCACATCAGGCCCCAGCTCAGCAGGGAATCTGCTTCTTTCTCCCCTCTACCTCTCCCCCTGCTTGTGCTCTCTCTGTCTCTCTCTTTATCCTAAATAAATACATAAATCTTTGAAAAAAATAAAGAATAAATAAATAAAGCCATGAATGAAAGAGGAGAGATGACAACCAATGCAACAGAAATACAAACAATTATAAGAGAATATTATGAATGATTATATACCAACAAATTGGGCAATCTGGAAGAAATGGATAAATTCCTAGTAACATGTAAACTACAAAACTAAAACAGGAAAAAGTAAAAAATTTGAACAGACCCATAACCAGCAAAGAAATGGAATCAGAAATCAAAGATCTCCCAGCAAACAAAAGTCCAAGCTGGTTGTCTTCCCTGGAGAATTCTACCAAACATATAAAGAAGAGTGAATACCTATTTTTTTCAAACTGTTCCAAAAAATGCAGTGGAAGGAAAAACTTACAGACTCATTGTATGAAGCCAGCATTACCTTGAATGCAAATTTTTAATTAAAAAATTAAGTGAGGAATGCCTGGGTGGCTCAGTCATTAAGCATCTGCCTTTGGCTCAGGTCATAGATCTCAGGGTCCTGGGATCAAGTTCTCCATCAGGCTCCTGCTCAGTAGGGAGCCTGCCTCTCCCTATGCTCTCCTGCCTGCTTGTGTGCATTCTCTCCCTCTCTCTCTCTCAAATAAATAAGTAAAATCTTTTAAAAATTTAAAAATTAAGTCAATAAACTCATTTTATTATGATAGAAACTTCTTGTTTCTCTTCTAACCAACTTGTTTAATACAGATCGTTCTCATTCAGTTTAAGCCTATAATTGAAGTTTTAAGGCCTTAGTCATGAAGATAGATATGATAATCTCTGTGGATTTAATATATTGATGATATATTATCTGCTTTGCTGCTAGATAGGTGTTTAATCTCATTAAGTGATCATAAACTAAACATAATATCATGTTATTCACGTTATGTAAAAATGAGATAAAATGCACCATTGCATGATTCTTTTCACTGAATATTTTGTATTATTACTTTATATAACATGTATTTTACATATGCATCAATATTTTTAAACTAAGGAAAGGTTATATAGAAATACATGTTCCTTGAAGTTGAAAGTCTGCCAAGAGCAAATTAAAGAACATCTTCTGGTGAAAAACAAACCTGTTGTCAAGTCTAAATTGAAAATATGTTTGAATTTGAAGTCAATTACATGAAAAAATGACAATCACTGTATAAAAAAATCTTTTTGTTTTCAGATTATTCTTTGATACATGAAATACCTAGCCTAATAAAGTGTTATATATTGTACATACCATTATCATAGAAAAACACCTGACTCAATAAAATAAGCTAAAATCTGGACTCTTAGGAAGTGTGTCAGAATTCCCAGTTGTGGATATCATTTTAGGTTAAGGTTTGGCTTCTGGGATTTCAGACACTTCTGAGAGCTTTTCTTTTGATCTTAGGTGTCCTATGACCTTCATGGAATCCATTTGTCAGATTTCATGATGCAGCAGAACTTAAGGCCAAGTACTCTTAATAAGGACACTTGCCTGCAAAGATACTTACAGATGTGTAGAAAATATTCCCCAATGCTGTTAAATTCTTTCTGAGCCTATAATAAACTAAATGAAACAAAACATATTTAGGATTCTTCCATTTAAAATGGTGAAATTTATAGGGAACATGATAAAGTTTAGCAATCCAAGCAGTAATTAGACTGAATATAAACGTGTTTATCAATCCAAGGAGACGAAATTTTACAATCGTTCCACATAGCAAACAAGTTACTCAGAAATACGGTACAAGATAAATATGCACAATGAATAAAATGTATACTAATGACTCTATATGAGGCTTAAACAATTTTCTGTAAAATAGATTTGGTTAACAGTGTAGAATTTTTAAAATAACATATATTTAACATTTATATATAACTCTACATATACTATATAACTACATATAGTATGTATAGTGTGCATAATATAGTAATTATATGTAGTATAATTATATAGGTATATTTAGTATGGCTAAATACCTACTTATAATTATATATAGTATGACACTGAAAAAAGAGGAATGAAATTTTATAAATGTAGGCTTGAATTCTCAGCTCTACTGCATACTAGTTGTGTGATCATAGATAAAATATTTATTCTCCACCTTGGAGTAATTTAATTGGATGATTTTGATAATCTAATAGTATATGCCCAGAAAAATTGGTACTGTTAGGTGCTGGCCCTTATACAATGTGTATATAATAGTTCTATTTTTCCCACTGACTTCCTTTCCATCTTGATTTTGCTACCTTGACTGTCAACTGTTTCTTTTATTAATAATATACATTGGGTTGCTGACAAAAAGCCATACATTCTTTGGATGAATCAATGATAGGATAAAATATGGCATCTGTTATTTTTTTTTTAAGATTTATTTATTTTAGAGAGAGCAAGAGCATGAGCAGGGGGAGGGAGAGAGGGAGAGGGAGAAAAGCAGACTTCTTGCTTCGTGGGAAGCCTGAGGCATTGCCTCAAGACCCCAAGATCATGACATGAGCTAAAATTGAGTTGGACACTTAAGGAACAGAGTCACCCAGGCGCCCCTTATTATATTCATTTTAATGGTTAAAAAGCGTACATAAAGTAATTAGTTACACAAGAGAATTTCATAGTTAAAAAAAAAGGATTATTTGCAGTACAGTCAGCATTATTTTAAATGCAAAATATCTTTTTGTCCTTGTAGATTTGCATTATGAAAAACACTATCTCATAATTCTAAACTCTATCTAAATGAAAAAAGGTGAGGGAAATGAATCTTAAGTTAAGCTTGCCATTATTTTGCTGCTGTTTATGAATTTTTAGTTGTATTATTTTATGTATTATTATTTATTACATTTGCTTGGGTAATGTGCTGATGGTGGCCTTGGAGAATATTTAGTAAGTATTTCTATAAGGTTGTAAGTAAATTAAAATTGCATCAGATTTTTGGAAGAGTGAAATTGGTAGAAATAACTAGCTGAAATAAGATTTCAGATAACGCACTTTTTTTTTTTTTAAGATTTTATTTATTTATTTGCCAGAGAGAGGGGGTGGAGCACAAGCAGGGGGGAACAGCAGGCAGGGAAAGAAGCAGGCTCCCTTCTGAGCAAAGAGCCTGATGTTGGGCTTCATCCTAGGACCCTGACTCAATTCCAGGACCCTGAGATCATGATCTGAGCTGAAGGCAGATGATTAATCGGCTGAACCACCCAGGCGCCCCACCTTTCTACCTTTTTAAAGAAGCAACAAAATTCACTCCCACTTAGCTTTAATTATGCAAAGATGTGTTTAGCATTACGGTCTTGAAGCATGTTAGACATTTGGTATTTCTTAGTATTTTTTTTCTATTGGAAAAATAAAATTTATCTCAGAAACAACTTTTAATACTGATAATATAGATATAGTAATTTCAGTATCAACCTCATAATATATCAATTTCAGCTATATCCTAGTCTTGAGCAAATAGACAAAATTAATAGAAAAAAATGTCTTAGGGGTTAGTAAGCTTTACTGTTTTATAAGTCTGTTTGGTAAAAAGTTATTTCACAATCTTTATTGACCTAGCTTAAATATGAAGACTCATAATACACTGGTGGGAAAATAATGAAATTCTCTACAAATTGACTTTTTTCCATATGTCATATTTAAAAACATCCAGGGGAATACTTAATGCTAAATGGTAAAACGCAGTATATACAATGTCTATTTTAGTTATGTAAATAAATAAATCACACATTTTATACAGCAAGCATAGACTATGTACATATTCATCATTTTGCTTTTTTTCCCTAAAAACAATAAAACAGTCTTGAAGGTCTATCAATTTTCAACATTATATGATCTTCTTTTTTAAACTTAAAGTGGCATGTCATTTTCATATTGCTCAGGCAATGATAAAACCCATTATCTTTTTTCCTCTCTGTTCATGAAATATTTTCATATCCTCTTTAATGTTAACTATTTGTTTATTCCAAAAGAAATATTATTGAAGATTGGTTAAAATATCTCCTTGAGATTACTATTAATTGTAATTTCTATGTGTATAGTGTGGTATAGAGGGGTTCTAGCTTATTTTATGTGAGTTTCGATTTTATAAACAGCTGATTTATAATGCAAAGATACTAGTGATTGCTGGCACATTTCTATTTTTTCTGTCCTTTAATGTTGTATATAATTTTTGTAAAACAAGTTTTAATTTTTATGAAGTCACACATTTATATGTATATGTAATTCCTTCTATGTATTAACAATAAAAATTTTAGAACTCTCCTCTTGAAGACTGAAGAATCTTTGTGATCTTGACTTGTTGGTTTTCATTTTATGTTTAATTGTTTGATTACCTAAATCTAGTTGGCATATCATAGGATGCATAGACTCAACTTTCTTGTTTTGCAATAGCTTTTAAAAACACCATTCCATATAATAAACATATAGCTTTTAAAAACACCATTCCTTATAATAAACATCTTACCTTGCTTTTAAATAGCTTTTAAAAACACCATTCCATATAATAAACACCTTACCTTGCTCATATGTCTTTATCATACAGTAGACTTTTGAGCTAATCTTTTCCATTTCTCCATGTCAGACTATATTAATTAAGATACTGCGTCAGGTTTCAAAGGCCAAAAAATTAATTTTTAAAATAGAGAAATTTATTGCTCACCCCCATTATAGTTCTTACATAAGCTGCTCAGAGCAGTTATGACATCTCCATAATACTGGACATCCAAGCTCCTTATTTTATTGCACTGCCATTCCAAGCAAACAGCTTCATACTGAAAGTCTAAGACAACTATTTCAAAGAAGAGCTGTCAAGCTTCTGCCTTTGAAGTGTGTAACCCAGAACTGTACATTTCACTTCTGCTTAAAATTCATCGGCCAGAATCTAGTCACAGATACAGGTCTAGCCACCAAGAAGATGGGAAATATAAATTAAACTGAACAACTATTTAACTAAGTAAAATTCTTAGTGCTAAAGAAGAATTAGAAATTAATTTTTGGAAGGAAAAATAGTAATCTCTGCCACAGGCCCAGTTAACACTTGTGACTTTGTGTTTTGACATCTGGTAAGGAAAATCTTTGCTTAATTCTTTTTAATGCCATTTTATTTTGGCCATCCTGCCCCCCATTTCTTCTGCCAAAGAAATTTCAATATCAGTTCAAAATAAAATGACTGGATATCTTATAAGATTTTCACAAACATAACAAATTATTTTGGAAAGAATTTATATCTTTAAAACATCATGTATTCCCCCTTAGTAGGTATGACTTACTATTTATTAGAAACTTATCTGTAGCTCTTGGCAGCGTTATTTTCTTTTAATATTAGTTTCTTCATCAAACCTTCTTATAATTTTTCTAGAAGTATTCCTGTATATTAGCTTTTTGTTACATGAGGAATAAAAGCGAATTGTCAAAATTTAGAACAGCTATAGATATTTCCAGAAAATGAATATTCATTTATCTTAAAATATCTCAGTTGCATTTCTTCACTATTTTATCCAAAAATAACAATGACTTTTCCTTATTTGGACCTAATTTTTTTCTCTGGTTTATGTCTCTTCTTTTTTTGACTGGCAACCATAACTAACATTATGTTAAGTATTTAAATAAGGGAAGAGGTATTTAGTTCTCATTTTTGATATTATAGAAATGCCTCTATTTTTTCAAATTCAGTTATGTAAGAAACATTTTGTTTGAGGTAAATGTCATCTGTACTATCTAAGGAATAAATCTGCTACTTCTAATTTTAATAGCTTTATCAGGAAATATATGTCCAATTTTATGTATTTCTTATGACTAACAATATAGCCAACTTTTAGTTTTTCCATTGATTTTATAATTACAATAGATTTCCTAATAGATAATCATCTTTCCAATATGGGAGAAATGTTACTGAAAACATCTGACAGATCTTTTGCTATATGACCAAGTTGTACTTGTGAGAATTTTAAGATTTTCCAAATAACACTTTAAACTATTTTTGGTTTAAGTCTTAAAGTTGAATTTTGTTTGATTTGTGCTTCACCACTGGAGCTTAATGCACATGTATGGATAATGTTATTTGGAGTCAGGGATACAAATCCCACACTTGTCGGCTTAGCCAGCAGCCTACATCCTGAAAGTTGAAGTTTCCTCCCTATTTTCTTTCCTCCCTCACTCCTTCCTGCCCTTTCCTCCTTTTCTTCTTTCTTAGTAAGCCTGCAAAATCAAATGTGTATTTTAAACTTACTGCACATCTTAATGTGGACTACCTGCATTTTAAGAGCTCAGTAGCCACTTGTGGTTAGTAGCAAATGCATTGTCTTGGGGTTTGACTCAATGGGATACTTATCAATGTAATAATTTACTTTTGAACCCATTCACATTATTAAATATATTCAATCTCATTTATACCTATGGACATGTTCCTTTAGAGGTTCAGAGTCTGGAGATAACCTCCGTGTGAACTCCCAGATCTATTAGCTTTATTGCTTAACCTATAGATCACCTGGAGTCTGGCAATCATTGTTGGTCTTGAAGAATATCTGTGGATTATTTCCGCATTCCACTAAATATTTCAGAAAAATTTCAGCTGTTGGGAAAGTGGATGCGAATTTCAATAATTTTCACTTAAAAGCAGTTAGTTTCACTGAAGCTGTTAATTTACTACCTGTTTATCACAACAATATCAGAGGCAGCATCTGAAAAGATCTTTCCTGGGACCTGCACCTCTGTAACAGAACATATCAGAACACATTGACTGTGGCAAGGTATAAATTCAATGTTAGCATTGTTCATTTGAACACATACAATTTACCTATATGACTATGCCCAAGGGACTCATAGTCTAGACATGTCCTTCATGTGAACTCACCACTAAGTACCCTCAAAGAGGTGGTGTTTTTTTTTTTTTTTCATTTTCTGTACACCTGAATAATTAGTGTAGCATGGGGATAATTCATTCTATAAAATGGTTTGCCAGAATTGTCAAGGAAATCTCTGGGTATGGTATTTGGTTAGGCTACATTTTCTTATCTCTCTCATTTTGGTTATTTGTGTAGTTCACTATCTCTTCTTGTTTCAGTTATGAAATGTTCATAAATATATTATTATAGAGAACATTTTATGATAGAATACAATTATGACAACTTATAAAAACATCATTTTCAAAACTATTAATTTAATTCAGATTTTGAAATCTACTATAATAGACTTGGTATTTAATAACTTTTTTGGTTTCTAAATAGTCATTCCAATTTAATTTTTTAAGGATTGATTAATTGACTTTAAGATTTATTTAATTTATGGCAAGGGGAGACATAGGGAGAGGGGAGAGAGAAAATCTCCATCAGACTCACAGCCTAGCCTGGAGCTTGATGTAGGGCTTGATCTAGGACCCTGAGATCATAACCTTGATTTTGGCTCTTAGAGCCAAAATCAAGAGGCTTAACTGACTGAGTCACCCAGCACCGCTATTTATTTATTTTAAAGAGAGAGAGCAGGGGTGGGGACAGGGGTAGAGGGAGAGGGAGAGAATCTCAAGCAGACTCCTCACTCAGCAAGTAGCTGGTGGGGGTGGGGGTGGGGAGCTCAATGTCATGATCCTAAAATCATGACCTGAGCAGAAATCAAGTCAGAGGCATAACTGACTGATCTACCCAGGCATCCCTTTTCATCAGAAAATCTAATATTATTTATTTATTTGTTTGTTTGTTTATAGACAGCTTTTCTTTTTTTTAAGATTTTATTTATTTACTTGACAGAGATCAAAGTAGGCAGAGAGTCAGGCAGAGAGAGAGGAGGAAGCAGGCTCCCTGCTGAGCAGAGAGCCTGATGCGAGGCCCAATCCCAGGACCCGAGATCACGGCCTGAGCCGAAACAGAGGCTTTAAACCATTGAGCCATCCAGGCTTCCTGTAAAATTTTATTTTAAGTTACTATAAATTGAAGTTAATTTGTAACGCTTCTGTTTTCAATCCACTTGTTAATTTTATGGAATAAAACCTTCCTTTGTGGCATAGCTTAGAACAACATATTGTAATACTCTCTTACTGTCACAGATAGGATTTGTTTGCATAAATAAAACTTTAATATTTATCAATAATTTTGTATTTAGGTTTCATTGAATATTGGTTTTCAATTATCTGTGCCTTCTTTTATTTGTTTACTTAAAACTTGGTAGATAATACCTATATGTTGGGATAATATAACCAAACTGTGTGTTTTAAAAATTACTCTTTATGATTCTAAAATCTTTTTAAGTTTCATTGATAGAATTTTCTGAGGTAAAAACATTTTTTTCCTTCAGCTTTTACTTTTTATAAATTTTAAAATGCTCTTGATTTTAATTTAATGTTTTATCCTATTCTTTTTATTTTCAAGCATTTGCCTGCCATGTAATTTCCAATCTGTTTGGGGAGCTCTTTTTTCAATTCTTTTTTAAAGTTGTCTTCAGTTAATCAGATATTTGTCTTTTTATTAGATTTAATTGTCTTATAACAATATTTAAACCATTTACAATATTTAAAACTAGTATATTTCGACTTTTGTTTATACATCTACTGTATTCCTTTATCAACTAATGTTTGTTATGTATTATTTAATATTTTACAGGCATTCGGTAGATATGTAAGTTTTTTATTCTGCCCTCTGTCACTGTTCAGTGTCAAAAAATCAAAGGTGTCATCAGTTGAAGGAATGAAATAATGACTGTCACCTCAGTTTAATCTTAGTAGAAAATTATATATTTTCTTTCTAATTCCTTAGTCAACAATTCTAATTTTTTTAGTTTTGTTCCTCCTTTTTATGTATTCAAAATAATGGTCATTTAAAAATATTTCATAATCCATTTATAGTGCCTTTAAAATATTTAAAAATATTTCATGATCTATTCATAGTGCCTTATGTTTTGTTTATTATTATTATTATTATTATCCCCCCCAACAGCTAGTCTCCATACTCAGCATGGAGTCCAAGGCAGGGTTCAAATTCATGACCCTGAGATCAAGACCTGAGATGAGATCGAAAATTGGATGACTAACCAATTGAGCCACCCAGGGGCTCCCATTTTGTTTTTTGCTTAATTATTTTTAAAGGCTCTTAGACCTTCCAGATCCATATTTGTTATTTTAAATGGATTTAGAGTCTATTGGTCTTTTTTCTTTTTTAATATACATGTAAGTACGGCTAACATTCTTGCCTCAGTTTTCCATTAGTAAGTTAGAGGGTATTCTTCTAGAAGGTAGGCAAATATGAGATTTTAAATGCTTAAGGTGACTTTATCTAGTAAAAAATATGTTAAAATAATCAGTTTTTCTCTCTATATTTAAGATACTTAATTTCTTGAAAATTTAAATCAGTCTACAGGCAATTTTCTTTTCTTTTCAGATTTATTGAGATGAAATTGACATATTGTGTAAATTTAAGGTGTTACAATGTGAAGATTTGATTTGTATATTTGTAAAATGTTTATCACAGTAAGGTCAGTTAACACACCCTTCCCCTCACATAATTACAAAAACATAAAGCTCTACGCTCATAGTAACTTTCAAATATGTAAAATTTGTTAACTATATTGTTAACTATAGTCATCATGCTGTACATTAGATCTCTGGAATTTATTCATTTTAATAACTGGAAGTTTGTAGCCAATATCTGCTGATTTCCTTTACCCTCCAACCCTTGGAAAACACTATCCACCATTCATTCATCATTATACCCTCGGTTTCTACGTATTCAATGTTTTGGGAAGATTCCACATACAAGTAATACCACACATTATTTGTCTTTCTTTGTGTTTTTTTTTAATTTTTAATTTTATCTTAATTCAATTAATTAACATATATAATGTATCATTAGTTTCAGAGATAGAGCTCAGTTATTCATCAGTTGCATGTAACACCCAGTGCTCATTATATCACATGCCCTCCCTAATGCCCATGACCCAGTTTCTTTGTGTTGTTTACTTCATTTAGCATTACGCCTCCCAGGTCCATTCATGTGATAGCAAATGGCAGAATCTAATTTTTTTATGGACAAATTGTATTGAATAATATACACACTACATTTCCATTATCTATTCAACTACCTAAGGATGCCTAGGATATTTTTCTTGTCTTGGCTATTATGAATAATGCTGCAGTGAACATAGGAGTGCAGATATCTCTTTGAGACAGTGACTTCATCTTTTTTGGATATATGCCCAGCAGTGGGATGACTGGATCATATGATAGTTCTATTTTAAATTTGATGAGACACTTTCATACTGTTTTCCATTATTTACATTATTCCCACCAATAGTGCAGAAAGATCGCTTGTTCCCCACATTCTTGCCAACTTTTGTTGTCACTTGTCTTTTTGGTAAAAGCCATCGTAATGGGTGTGAGTGGTATCTCAGTGTGGTTTTGATTTGCATTCCCTGATGAATAGTGGTGTTGAGTACATTTTTTATGTACTTGTTGGCTATTTATATGTTTTTTTTTTGGAAAAATTTCTAAGTCTTCTACCTATTTTTTAATCAGATTTTTTTTCCTTGCTATGGAATAGTGTGAGATTCTTATATATAATTCATGAACCTTTCATCAGATGTGTGATTTTCTCCCACTCAGTACATTGACCTTTCATTTTGTTTATTGTTTCTTTTGCTGTGCAGAACTTCTTTGTGTAATGTAGCTCAGCTTGTTTATTTTTATTGTTATTGTTTGTGATCTTGGTATCATAAAAAAAAATCATTATCAAAATCAATGTCAGGGATTTTTCCCCATAAGTTTTCTTCTAAGAGTTTTGTGGTTTCATGTCTTATGTTTAAGTCTTCAATCTATTTTAATTTTATTTTGGGGGGTGGTATATGGTATGGGTTCAATTTCAATTTCTTTTTTCCTTTATTTTCTTCTTTCTTTCTTTCTCTCTTCTTCCTCTTCCTCCTCTTCTTCCTCTTCTTTTTTTTCCATGTAAATATCCAGTTTTTTTGTTACACCATTAACTGAAAAGACTATCTTTTTCCCAGTGAGTTGCCTTGGCTCCTTTGTCAATATTAGTGGGCCATCTAGGCATGAGTTTATTTCTGTGCTTTCAGTTCTGTTCCATTGGTCTATATGCCTACCTTTTTTTTTTTTTCCCTGCTAGTACCATACTGATTTTATTACTGTAGCTTTGTAATACAGTTTGAAATCAAGAAACATGGTGTCTTGAGCTTTGTTTTTTCTCAAAATTCCTTGGGCTATTTTATAGGTTCTTTTATTATTCCATATGAATTTTAGAATGTTTTCTATTTCTGTGAAAAATGCCACTGGAGATGCTGACCTCTAGGAAACAAACTGAAGATTGCTGGAGGGGAGCGAGGTGAGGAGGATGGGATAATTAGGTGGTGGGCTTTAAGGAGGGCGCTTGGTGTAATGAGTACTAACTGTTCTATGCAACAGATGAATCACTAAAGTCTACCTCTGAAACTAATAAAAAATATAAAAAAGAAAAATTGTCATTGGAATTTTGAAAAACATTGCACTGAATGTGTAGATGGCTTTGGATAGTATGGACATTCAAATAATATTAACTCTTCCAGTCCATGAACACTGGATATCTGTTTATTTATTGATCTCTTCTTCAATTCTTTTTTTAATCAACGTCTTATAGTCTTCAGTGTATTGCTATTTAACTTCCTTGGTTAAATTGATTCCTAATATTTCACTGTTTCTGAACCTATTGTAGATGGGATAATTTCTTCATTTCTTTTTCAGATAGTTCATTGTTAATGTATAGAAATGTGACTATGTTTTTTTTTTTTAGCACTGATTTGTATCCTGAGCCTTATTGATATGTTTTATTAATTTTAAGTTTTTTTGAGAGTATCTAGAATTTTCTATGTCAAAGATTTGATCATCAGCAAACAGAGGCATTTTTACTTCCTCCTTTCTAGTTTGGATGACTTCTTCTTTTTTTTTTTTTCTTGCCAATTGTTTTGCCTAGGACTGTCAGTACTATGTTGAATAGGAGAGTGTTGCCACTCTTGTCTTGTTCCTGATCTTAGAGAGATAACTTTCAGTTGTTTACCATTTAATAAGATGTTAGCTGTGGGTTTGTCATATAAATCTTTTATTATGTTGGGATATATTCCTTCTATACCCAATTTGTTGGAAGTTTTTGAACCCAAAAAGATGTTGAATATTGTCAAATACTTTTCTCTACATCTACTGAAACTATCATGTGATTTTTGTATTTCTTTCTATTAATTGATATATCATGTTTTTATTGATTTGTGTATATTGAACTATTCTTACATTCCGGTTATATACCCCACTAGATCATAACGTATTATACTTTCAGTGTTCAGTTGAATTCACTTTGCTAGGTTTTTTTATTTGTTTTTTAGGGTTTTTTTTTGTGGGTTCTTTGTTTGTTTTGAGAATTTTTCCATCTGTATTCATTGGGGACATTGGCTTGTAGTTTTATAATCTTTTTGTAGTTATCTGACTTTGGTAGCAGAGTAATATTGGCCTCATAAAATGAGTTTGAGAATATTCTTTCCTCTTTAGATTTTGGGAAAATTTTGAGAAGTATTGGTGGTAAATCTTCTTTAAATATATGGTAGAATTCATCCATAAACTCATCTGGTCCTGAGCTTTTCTTTGTTGGACATTTTTGTTACTGATTCAGTCTTCTTATACATTTTCATCTGTTAAGTTATATAATCCAGTTTGGTAGATTGAATATTTCCATTATCCAATTCCTCTAAATTGTTCAATTTTTTGGCATATAATTGTTCATAGTAGTTGTTTAAGATCCTTTGTGTTTCTGTGGTATGAGTTGTAAAGTCTCCCCTTCCTTTGTAATTTTATTATTTGGGACTTCTCTTTTTTTCTTGGTAAGTCTAGCTATAGGTTTTCTTTTCACAAAGATTTATTGATCTTTCTATTGTTTTCTAAACTCTGTTTTGTTTGTGCTCTAATCTGTGTTATTTCCACTCAGCTAAATTCTGGATATTTTTTTCTCCTAATTCCTGGAAATGTAAAATTAGGATGTTCATATGAGAGCCTTCTTTTTTTTTAATGAAGGCTTTTATCATGCTAAACTTTTCTCTCACAACTACTTTGGCTGCAGCCCATAAGTTTCAGTATGTTGTGTTTCCAACTTAGTTTATTTTAAGGTATATTTTGGTCTCCCTTTTGATTTCTTTGATCTATTGATTTTTCAAGAATGTGTTTAATGTTTATATATTTAGAATTTTCCAGCTTCCTCTTACTAATGATTTCTAGTTTCATATTGTCATATTCAGAATAGACATTCAGTATGATGTCAATCTTTTTAATTTGAAAAGACTTTTTTAATTTAATGTATAATTTAAAATATCTTTTTACATACATTTATTATCTACCTCTTTGTATCTTCATATTAAAAATATAAGTCTTGGGGTGCTTATGTGGCTCAGTCAGTTAAGCGGCTGCCTTTGATTCAGGTCATGATCTCAGGATGCTGGGATCCCTGCTCAAAGAGGATTCTGCCTCTTTCTCTCCCTCTGTCCTTGTCCCCTGGTCATGCTCTCTCTCAAATAAGTAAATAAAATCTTTTAAAAAAATGTGTCTTATTGGCAACATTTTTGTCTCTTCCTTTTTTATGCATTCTTTTGGTCTCTGACTTTTCATTGTCTTATTTAAACCTTTAGACCATTTCCATTTAATGTAAATATTAATAAGATTAGATTGGAACTCTTCTTAATATTTTATATGAGTTCTTTTCCTTGTGTATTTTGTTTGTTGGTTAGTTTCTCAGTTTTTCCCTTTCATATATTTTTTGGATGATTATATTTTTTAAGGATATTGTATTTTTTAACTTGTATTTTATTTTGCACTTTTAGGTCTATTTGGTGGTTGCTCTACAGATTGCAATGTACATTAATGATATTTGATTCTACTTATAATTAATATCATAATATTTCGTATAAAAACCTGGGAATTTTGAAATTTTATGGTCCTGCCTCCCAACATCCTTTACAGATAGTTGGCATACATATTTTATTTATGTACATTTTTATCCCCACTAGTCATAATTTAAAGTGTGTTTTTAAACAGTCATATAGATTTTTAAAATATAAGAGGAAAATTGGCTTTTGTATTTACTCAGGTATTTATTATTTCTATTCCTTTCTAACTGTTTGAGTCTCACTCTGTTATTTGTCTTCCTTTGAATAATTTGCCTTATCACACCTAATATTGTGGGTCCGGTAGTGAAAATTTTTCATGAATTTTCTTTATGTGAATTTTTTTTTCATCTTTATGACTTTAAGAATTTTTTCTGGAAGTGAATTGTGCTTCACAGTTTTGTTTTTTTTTTTTTCTTTCAGCATTTGAAATTTGTTATTCTTCTGTCTTCTAGTTTCTGTTACTCCTGATGAAAAATATATGATCAAATTATTTCCTTCTAACTATAGAATAGTTCTTTAGGTCTTATTGAGATATTTTCTTCATTTTTTTAGTAATTTGTCTCTTCTTTGTTTATACTTGTAATATATTATACACTTACCCCATATGAGGTTTGTTGAACTTTTTGAATCTTAAATTTCATGTCTGTCACCATATTTGGGAAGTTTAGAGCCATTATTTCTTCCCATATTTTCTGGTCACATTTTCTCTCCTCTCTTTCTAGGGCTTAAATAACCTATGCCTTTGACCTTTTGATACTGGTCCCATAGGTCCCCAGATTCAATTCATATTCTTTATCATATCTGCTATTTATTTTTCTTAAATTTGGATAATTTTTATTAATCTGTCTTCAAGTTCACTTACTCTTTATTCTGACATCACCGGTCCTTTGGTTAGTTATATGATTACTTTTAAAATTTCATGTACTTTTCCTTCTTTTTTTTTTTAAAAAGATTTTATTTATTTCTTTGACAGACAGAGATCACAAGTAGGCAGAGAGATAGGCAGAGAGAGAGAGGGGGAAGGAAGCAGGCTTCCTGCTGAGCAGAGAGCCCAATGTGGGATCCTGGGATCCTGGGCCGAAGGCAGAGGCTTAACCGAAGGCAGAGGCTTAACTCACTGAGCCACCCAGGCACCCCATAATTTCATGTACTTTTATTTCTAGTATTCATTTGTTTTGTATATTGTGCATATGTATACAAATACAGATATATACATATTTGTGATGTATGCATATACAGTATATTCTATTTTTCTCCTGATATTGTTCTATCTTTTCATTTTGTAATAGTTTACCTTTCTTTAACAAATTAGACATAATTATAATGGTTGCTATAATGTCTAGATCTGATAATCCATTATTCTATCATTCAAGTTGTCTCAAGATTGAACTCTGTTGCTGTCTTTTCCCTTCAGAAGTGTTCAGAAGTGTTTGCATTTTCCTAGTTCTTCACAACTCAGGTAATTTTATTTTTTTTTCAGGTAATTTTGGTTTACACTGGACAGTGTCATGGGACTTGGAATTCTGCTATAGTACTCCAAATAATATTGATATTTATGTTTTCCTTAATGCTTAACTTCATTATATTCAAACTTCATAGTGCATAATATCTGTAGTGTGCTGTGGTTTTAATCTTCTCCACATATATGTGGTTCAAAGTTACTAGAAACTTGAGCAAAGGTTAGGCTCAGAATTTATCATTTACCATTTTGACATTCTCCTTTCCAATATACCTTTAATCTCAAGTAGCTCTGGTTGTTTCCAACTCCTTCCCTGGTTTCTCTGGGCAGTAAGATGGTGGGCTTTCTATCAGAGATTTAGCTGTTCTCTTCTGTAGTTGCTATGGCTTTGTATTCTTCAAAGAAAGGCCAAAAATAAAAAATAAAATAAGAAACTTATTTCACGACAGTAGCTTGCTTCAAGTTTTGAATCCACTCCAGACTGTTTTTGTTCACTTTTTAGAACTCTTTGGTAGTAGCAATTTTTGTACCTAGTCTCAAGTGAACAGTTGTTGTCTCTTAAAATGACAGTTTGTAAGTAGCTTATTCTTTGCATCAACTGCAGAACATCCTGATTTAGAAAATTTTGATAGAACACTATGGCCACAAGGTGGGTTCTGGACTAGGCAAAAGAATACCAAAGGCATAAGGTTTTAACTCAGGAGAACAGCAAGTAAAATGTTTATGACTAAAACACAGCTGAGCCCTGAACAATTAGGGTTCTGAACTCCCATGCAGTTGAAAATCCATGTATAACTTTTTATTCCGCAAACCTTAACTACTGGGGCACCTGAGTGGCTCAGTCTATTAAGGATCTGTCTTCAGTTCAAGTCATCATCTCAGGGTCCAGGGGTCAAACCTGCATCAGGCTCCCTGCTCAGCTGGAAGCCTGGTTCTGCTTCTCCCACTCACCCTGCATGTGTTCCCTCTCTCGCTGTTTCTCTCTGTCAGATAAATAAAGTCTTCAAAAACAAAAACAAACAAACAAAAAAACCCCAACCAACCAACAAACAAAATAAATCTTAAACTACTATTAGCTTACTGTTGACTGGAGGTCTTACCAACAACATAAATAGTCAGTTAACCCATATTATGTATGCTATATGAATTATGTACTGTATTATTACAATAAAGTAAGTTAGAAGGGTGCCTGGGTAGCTCAGTCTGTTAAGCATCTGCCCTCAGCTCAAGTCAGGATCCTAGAGATCTGGGATTGAGCCCTGGCAGGGTCCCTGCTCAGTGGGGAGCCTGCTTCTCCTCCTTCTGCCCCTGCCCCCTGCTCATGTTCTCTCTCTCTCAAATAATTTAAAAAAATCTTTAAAAAATACAAATATAAAATTACAGTAAGTTAGGGAAAGAAAATGTTTTTAAGAAAATCATAAGGAAGAGAAAATAAATTTACAATACCGTATTATTAAAAAATCCATATGTAAGTGGACCCATGAAGTTCAAACTTGTGTTGTTCAGAGTCAGTTGTATTATTATTGTTATTGTTATTGTTATTATTGTTATTATTTTATCCTAGGCTATTATGCCCATCCCATAAGATCATATATCATAGAATTCCTATATTGTTTGTTTCCTTAACAGGTTATGATTCCGGTAGGATTATTATTCCTATTATCTTAAGATATTATCAAATTATATTAAATCATATGATATTATTGGGAAACAGCTATAAAACAGGTTATGGGTTATTTTATTGCTGGGTAAAAAATACAAGTATTGAAAAATTTTCCTAAGTACTATGTAATGATTGGAACTATATTCAAGAAAGATTTAACAGTAATAATGTGTAGGATTAGGACTCATTGGTTTTATAATAGGCAAAATTCAGTAAGTATAGACAGAGTTAACACTATAGTACTAAGGAGAAAGGAGTACCACAACATAAGGAAATAGGAATAAAGTGACAAATAAGACTGAATATCGCATAGTAGATATGGGACTAGTATATCTGTTCAGTGGTATTATTTTTGTTTATGATGCTAATACAAATGTTAATCAACAATCACATGTAGAGTCTTTATAAAATAGCATAAGACTAAAATCAAGAAAATAAAAGGAAATATTAGTAATGATTTTCATATTATATGTTGGGTGAAAACAAATAATGATGATATTAACTTAAAAATAGGAAACACAATATAGAACTAACTTATATTAAAAGCTTTATATATTTGCCCTTTACTAAGAGAACACACTGTTTAAGGTAGCCATTCCAAATGGCTTGAAGTCATTTAAAAATTTCATGCCCATTTATGCTCTCCTCCTTTTGAGGTATACCTTTTTATGAGGCTGACATAATAACAGACCAAGCTTTTTAGTTTTTGAAAAATAATGTAAATAAAATTATAACAGAACTTTTCATTAGAATATTAATCAAGACTAACTTCCCTCCATTATTTGCATAGGTCTTTAACAATAATTATATCATGTCTCATTATTCACATTGATTAAAATATAATCAGATGATTTTTAAAAACCTTAATTAAAATAGTCTTGTAATATTTCCAATGGAAAAATAAAGAATTATCCAAAAGTAAAAAAACAGAGCAAGATATTTAAAAATAAATGGATCCTACCATAGCTCTATTTTTAGCTTTTTGAGGAGACTCCATACTGTTTTCCATAGTGGCAAAATAAGTCAGAGAAAGTCAAATACATAATGATTTTACTCATATGTGGAATTTAAGAAACATAACAAATAGACATAAAGAGAAGAAGAGAAAGAGAGAGAGAAGCAAACCATAAAAAAAGACTCCTAACTCTAGAAAACAAACTGAGGGTTTCTGGGGGTAGGGAAGGGGTGGGGAATGGGTTAAATGGATGATGGGTATTAAGGAGGGCACTTGTTGGGATGACCACTAGATGTCATGTATAAGTGTTGGATCACTAAATTTTACTCCTGAAACTAATATTACATTCTATGTTAACTTATTATAATTTAAATAAAATTTGAAACTACCAAAAAAAAAAAAAGAGTCTTCCAACCCCACTGGCATTGCCCAGTGCAAATATCATATGGGGTCACATAATTTCAAATAAAAAAGGGTAAGGTATATAAATTCTAAGCTCATATGTTTGCATCCCAGTATCACAAGTAAAATTTGATCATTAAAAATAAGTATGTATGATTGGGAGGGAGACAAACCATAAGTGACTTTTAATCTCACAAAACAAACTGAGGGTTGCTGGGGGGAGGGGGTTTGGGAGAAGGGGGTGGGATTATGGACATTGGGGAGGGTATGTGCTTTGGTGAGTGCTGTGAAGTGTGTAAACCTGGTGATTCACAGACCTGTACCCCTGGGGATAGAGAATTATGCCTCCATCAGAAAAGATGAATACCCAACTTTTGTAGCAACATGGACGGGACTGGAAGAGATTATGCTGAGTGAAATAAGTCAAGCAGAGAGAGTCAATTATCATATGGTTTCACTTATTTGTGGAGCATAACAAATAGCATGGAGGACATGGGGACTTAGAGTGGAGAAGGGAGTTGGGGGAAATTGGAAGGGGAGGTGAACCATGAGAGACTATGGACTCTGAAAAACAATCTGAGGGTTTTGAAGGGACGGGGTTGGGAGGTTGGGGTACCAGGTGGTGGGTATTATAGAGGGCACGGATTGCATGGAGCACGGGGTGTGGTGCAAAAATAATGAATACTGTTATGCTGGAAATAAAAAAAAAAAAAAATGTGATGCATGAATTTGTTCCGGTAATATACATAGTTTTTGAAGATTTTATTAAATGTATTAAAGTTTTGTATGGCATAGGAAATACAGTAAAAAATATATATTGTAATAACTTTGCGTAGTGACAGATGGAAACTAGACTTAGCATGAGCATCATTTCATAATATAAAATATCAAATCACTATGATGTACAACTGAAACTAATTGAATATTTTATGTCAATTATACATGAGTAAAAAAAGAAATTATTTTTTGAAAAAAAAAAATAAGTATGTCAAATACAAGAGTTTCAAGCCATGATTGCTTTTGCTGCTATAACATTTAATTACATAAGGACTGAGATATTTATAGAAAGTTTTTTTTATTTCTGAACTCAAGAAATCTATTCTCTCTCCCATGTGAACAACAAAGAACACTTTCTCCTTCATATTTGAATGTTATTTTTCTAAGAATAGCCATGATATTGAGAAACCATAGTAAACTATTCATGTAGAATATTCTTTTAAATATAACTCTATATAAAAATATGGCAAAATTGTATATTTCAATATAAAATGCTTTCTTATTTTCTGACTTCTATTATCAGAGATAAAATAGGAACATCAAAGCCTACATGCACTCTTGATTACATAATTATTTTTATAACTAGGATACAAACACAGTTATTTATTCTGTCATCCCTGAGGTTCCATCAGTGAAATAGGCTTTGCAATCTTCCTTTAAAAGATGCTTCAGCAAAGAACACCTATAACAGGCTTAAGATATTTTCCCAGTATTACAAGTGACTTTAATCTTAATGTTTTTGAGGTTGTGACTTAATATTATTGAACATATATAAACTACATTGATGTCTTGAGTAGTGTCAATCTGAATTGAAATTTGGGCAGGATTTAGAGCACTGAGATAATTTTAAACGGAACTGTCGATTCAATATATTAGTCAATATGTTACTCTATAAATGAAGGTAATATAGACAACCTGTCTTTAAACTGCCTTTGCCCGAGATATAAAACTTATTCTTGTCCTTTGTTTGTGTTTTCAAAAAACTCCTCAGAGACTTTAGCATAATGCTGCTCTAGGATATACCACTTTGGACCGTGTTATAAATTACTTTTTTTTTTTTTTTTTTTTTTTTTTACAGAGATCACAAATAGGCAGAGAGGCAGGCAGAGAGAGGGGAGGAAGCAGGCCCCCAGCTGAGCAGAGAGCCCAGCACCTGGGATCGAAGGCAGAGGCTTTAACCCACTGAGCCACCCAGGCACCCCTATAAATGACTTTCAAAATTAACATGGGAAGGGTGCCTGGGTGGTGCCATCTGGTTAAGTGACTGACTCTTGGTTTGGCTCAGGTCTTGCTCTCAGGATTATAAAATCTAGCCTTGCATTGGGCTCTCTGCAGAGAGCAGAGTCTACTTGAGTTTCTCTCTCCCGTTGCTCTCATTCTGTCTCTCTTTCTAAAATAAATAAATGATTCCTTAAAAAAAATAACACTGGGGTCAAAATATACTTCTTCTACTACTATTATTTCCCCCCCCCCACTTCATATTTCTTCATATTTCTTTCAATTACCAATGAGCCAGTTTTTGGCTCATGCCATGGTCAGAATAGTATTTATTTTTTCTATACGTCTATTTGAATTCCTTCTTTATTAAATATAAATTTAAAAAATATCAAATAGAGGTAAGTTGCTTTTAAAACTTAAAGCTATTTATGTTTATATTTATATTTACATACCTGTTATATATTTATATTTATATTTACATACCTATAATATTTGAATGATTTGCCCAAAGTTAACATCATACAGTGAAAACAAGAAAGCTTTCCCTTTAAAATCCAGAACAGGACAAGAATACCCCTTATTACCATTTTTATTCAACATAGCATTAGAAGTTGTAGCCAGAGCAATTAGCCAAGAAAAAGAAGTAAGGGCATTTAAATTATAAAGGAACATGTAAATTGCCTCTGTTTGTAGATGAAATGATCTCATATACAGAAATCTTAAACATTCCACCAAAGAACTTTGGGAAATAACAAATGAGTTTGGTAACATTGTACAAAATCAATATATACAATGATCAGTCAGATTTCTTTACCTTAACAACAAACTATCTGAAAAAATATTTTTTTAAATCTCATTTGCAACAGAATCAAAAATAATAAAATACTTAGGAATAAGTTTAACCAAGGAAGTGAAATATTTATACACTGAAAACTTCCATTGAAGAAGACACAAATAAATGGACAGATAACCTATATCTGTGGCTTAAAAGGGAATTAGTATTTCTAAATGTCTGTACGACCCAAAGCCATCTGTAATGAATACAATGTGTATATGTGGACATTTTCAGTTTTATTTACAATAATTAGGTGAGTTCTGTGTGCACATGACATTTTATGTATGGTAGCTAATAATTATAGTTGTAATGATTATTCGTCTATGCGTATCTATGTGCCTTCAATCTTAATACCCAAAACGTATTTCCTTAAATTTATAATGATATTTTAAAACCTACTCTAATGGGGAGCCTGGGTGGCTCAGTGGGTTAAAGCCTCTGCCTTCAGCTCAGGTCATGATCCCAGGGTCCTGGGATCCAGCCTAGCATCAGGCTCTCTGCTCAGCAGGGAGCCTGCTTCCTCCTCTCTCTGCCTGCCTCTCTGCCTACTTGTGATCTCTGTCTGTCAAATAAATAAATAAAATTAAAAAAAAAAAACTACTCTAACCTTGTTTTGAGGAATGCAAAGCCAAGATGTTAATTTACCCACTTCAGTAATAAATGCAAACATACCACTTAAAATAAAAATATTGCATTTCAAGCACCTCAAGCCCCTTCTTTATTAGCCATTCAGGTTTACGTTTGGACAAGACTGCAAAAAATATGTATTTCACAAATTCTCAAACCTTTTAAGCTCATAGTGTCTCAGTAGCTTTTTCACAGTCCTCCCTGGCCAAAGGAAATGTCTAAGAATTTCCTTTTTAAGGTATTTATGTCCGAAAGACAAAATAATATTAATTTGTGTGCTATGCAAAAGACATGTCTGTTTTTCCCCTAAAATTTAAATATAAAATGGTATCACTGTTAGTTTTTTGAAGTGCCACAGAGCTTCTCAGGATGCTGCTAATGAGGCATAAATCCAGCCTCTTTTATGTTTTTTGGTTTTTCTTTTTTTTTAATAAATTAGAATACCAAATACACAGAAGTCTCTTTTATGGGCAAATAAAATGCCACATTTAGTAGAAATTAAGTGAATACTCAATTTTGCTAGATAGGAATGTATAAAATGTAGTTTTAATGATGTGCATGCCAGTGAAATTTTTATTAAATCAATCCATACAATCATTTTGACTAGTTCATGTTTAGCTCTTAAAAATCAATGTGTTACTAAATAGAGTATGCTCTGTATTTTAAATATTTATATTTAAAATATCATTCAAATTAAGTTATTTATTTATTTATTTATTTGACAGAGAGAGAGATCACAAGTGGGCAGAGAGGCAGGCAGAGACAGAGGGGGAAGCAGGCTCCCTGCTGAGCAGAGAGCCCAATTCGGGGCTCCATCCCAGGACCTGAGATCATGACCTGAGCTGAAGGCAGAGGCTTTAACCCACTGAGCCACCCAGGCGCCCCTCAAATTACGTTTTGACTCAGTATTTTATAACAATATATTCATATAATATTGGTACATGCATTAGGTTGCATTCATTATTTATGCAGTCCATGTTCTTTATTTTGCAAAGGACACATTTCTGTTTGCTGACACATTCCCAGTAATCCATTTATAAATATTGTTGAGGTTTTTCACGTTACAGTTTATGTGCTTTGAACTGACCTTATTTAACTCTTCTTTAAACAACTAGAACTGTTTCTTTAAAACTATCTGCCTTAGAACAGCAGTTCTAGAATGTTGCTTCTTTTTCATTTATCTGCATTCTGCATTTGTTTTGTTTTCCCTGTAGTAAGAACTTCTAAACTGACTAAAGCATCCTATTAATAGCCTCCTGCCCATTTTTTATTTAACTTAGCTTTACTGCTTGATGTACTCCCATCTGCTTTGGAACCTTCCTGGGTGAAACTGTTTGACTTCTGTTCAGCTTTCCTGGGTGAAACCGTTTGATTGCTTTCCACTACTTCTTATTTCACCAATCTCTTTCCTGCAACAATAAAATTTAGCTTACACAAAAGAACAGAGTGAATGAGACAGCATAGTGTCCTAAAGATATGAATGGAATAGAAGTCCTCATAACTTGTTAGTTTTTCTAGATTTTCCCAAAACTATTGATATTAATCTGGGACTAAATCTCTCTACATTACTGTTCTAACTGTAGCCTGAACTGATTGGATATTTGACTTATAACATCTTTATTAGCTCTAACAATGTCTGATTGGATGGTTTAAGATTTCATGAAGACTTTGGACAGGGCCCAGAAGGAAACTGACTGGTACACATATATCAATGCTACCAACAAGAAAGACCCCATGAAGTTTGCTGGCTCATAAGTATATAATGTGTGTGGTAAATTACTGTGTTCTTATGATTTCTCTGTATGGTATTACATATAAAACTTCCCTATGGAGTGGTTAAAATATACCTTAATGTTATTTACTACCAAAAATATGCATAGAGATGTCTATTTACTATCACTTAAGTTATTTTCTCAACCTATTATTCCCATGCCATTTGTCCCACTTGCTTATTTATCTGTTTCTAAAGAATGGGCTTTGTTGCACTCATCTTCCCATGTGGGTAGCTCCAGCAATAATACCATCTGTTTTTTAAAAATGCATGCAATGAAGATATTGCAAGGTCCTAACTATGGAGACTCCAGCCGTTTATTCCTATTCTCCATAGTTAGGACCTTGCAATATCTTCATTGCATGATTGGATAGAATCCTGCGTCTTGGCTATGTGTTCCATTGCTCTCATACCCACTTCTATGACAGAGATACTAAGTGCATATTAGACATAATTTTTTAAATGTAAAATTCTTTATAGAACTTTTGCTCACCAAAAGGACAAAGTGTAATAGCACCACTTATTTAACTAATTTGTACATATATTAAAGTAATTTGATTGAAAGTACTTCATCTCATATGAACCCTGACAGTCAATAGTATTAATAAAAAATTGATTTAGCATCCATATTTGTCACGGTAAAGATGTGGATTATGGAACGTTATTTCTCCAGTATTTTTTTCCTCTTCTCTGATTAGGGCTAGATATAGTCAATACATACAAAGTTACATCTCTGATATTTGTAGATTTCACATTTTATTTTGTTAGCATTTCTTTCCTTTTACCAAGTTTCTGCTGCATTTAAGCAATAATCTTTCAACTCTAGGATAAAAATCATAATATCACTCAATTCTGAAAAGTTCACTTTCACATCTTTACAATGTGCTTTAGGCATGAAACACACAATTAGCTTTTTCTTTCTCCATTCTTCATGATTCTGCCTTTAGAATGTCAAAGAATTCCTGTTCAAAATCTCACATTGACAGATGTCTTATATTAAAACTACTCCTTTTGTCATTTTATTAACTAAAGCACTGGTACATGCACATGTATGTTGTATATGTGTCTGTGTGTACATGAATCCAGAATATATAAATATGAAGTATATGAATTATTTTCATCTACTGTTGGAAAAACTAGGATATGCTAAAAATTCAGATAAATTTAACCAGAAAATGTCTTAAATATTATTTCTCTATTTCATTCCCTACCTCTTTCTCTCTGACTTGACTCTGTTATGTAAGAAACTGGACTACTCTTTATAGTTAAGAGAGAAGAAGAAAGATAATACCTTGGGCCAGCCTAGCTGTTAATAGGGTCTTAGCGCCCCACTGAGGTCCAAGTGGTGTGGCCCGGAGCACAGAAGGAAAGGAATTAAGGGAGATACATGATATGCAAAGATTATCTGCCAAAGTGGAAACAAAGGAAATTTCAGGAGGCATTAATAGTAATTTTTTAAATATTTATTTTTAACTCCCTTAAGACTAAAGGGCTCACTATTTCGTATCTTGCATTGAATACAATGGTGGGAAAGGAACACCGGTTTTTGTAGAAAAGGAAAATGAAGTCAGAGCGCATATGTAACTTGCAACTAATTAGTAGAGACAAAATTCAAACTCAGGTTCTATTTGTTGACAGCTCCATATGTAATTCGTTACTAATAATAGAAATAACAATAGTACTTCCAAATATTTATTGAATGCTCACTATATGAGCATTAGACATAATTTTTACATAAAACTGTGTAACAATTAAATTATGGATTTTCTAATTAAACAAAAAATCATTGATATTTTTAATGGAAATCCAAGACATTCTCTTTCCTCACATAAGCTGGTTTAATCTATTTTAACTTTTCAAGTCATTCATCGAGACATATACTTCTGTTTAAAGTAATAATTTTCTATGAGAAAAACAAGTAAATCATAAATTTGTGTGAAATTAAAACATATCCATTTTCATTTTCACTTATTATTTTCCTTCTGTTTAAATGTAGTGAACATCTATTGTTTGAAAATTTTTTTTCCACACTTCTCATTTTCTTTCTCCTCTTAATGCCTGTATTTTGGTCTTTTTGTTGTTGTTTTTCATTAACACTCATGCAGAAAGGGGACTGAGGACATGAAAGAAATGTATATATTCACATCAGCCACGTGTGTGTTTGTTCTCAGGCCTGGTGTGCGGTGGACTACCGGTGTGACCTCGGGCAGTGCACTGCCATATCGGTACTCTTGGGTAAAGCTTTAATTTTGAACTTCCTGAACACAGGTTAACGCGGGACGTTTCCTTCTGGTTATTCTGTGTGTCCATAGAAAGGGCATTTTGATTTCCTCAAAGCAGTAACTTTCAACAATTTTTCAAAATTTATGAAGTAAAATTTTGAACTGTTGACTAGGTAATCGATATGTGTAATTGGAAATCAAATCACTTTGAAAGCCCATTAGACAAGGGTGCTGTGCATCTCGGTCAGTTAAGTGTCTGACTTAGGGAGGTCAGGGGCCGCCAGCCAGAAGGAAGCCGGACCCTAGGGTTTACTCAAGCTTAATCAATATTCTCCTCAGAATACTGAGATCCTCTTGGTCATATCGAAACACTGAAAAAAGTTCCCGAAAAGATATAAAATCCACAATTCAATAAGGCGTAGTCATTTTAACCTGATTCCACTGCACAAACTTGAATTCACAGGTATATTACCTAATTTTACCTAAGCCGCATGTTAGTGGAATTTGATACAGCCTTAAGTATTTTTACTTAATTAGTCTAATATGAGAAGTTTTGCTGAGCAATCCTTCCCATGAATTTGCAAAATATAACTGCATTTCTTTTTCATATTCATTCAGCTGTCAGCTGAGGGAAGACAAACACTTTATTTTTAAAGATTTGTGGCACACAGTTCAAGTTGCAATATGCAGTACTACAGAATTTTTCAATAATTCAAAAGCTGAAAATAGCTTAAGAATTGTTATCCTTGGGCTATTTATGTCTTTGGCAAAGAAAGTTCATTTAATATAATTACCTATTCTTCATGTTTTTACATGGAATATGCTGGTCTCCAAACTATTGTCTCTAGGCAGTAAATTCTAAATTCCAGAAAGATCTTTCTTAAATGTTCTTAAAGATGATTTTGAGACCAGCAGTAGGCAAAGGGTCACCAGCCATATCTAGGCATCTGCTCTTCTTTCTAGTGGTAGTGAAGTCAATAATATGAAGTCAATAAGGTTGTCCATAAATTCATGCAGGTTTAAAACCACTCCACTGTCAGAATTGAAGAATTTCTTATCTATAAACTTTTAAATTTATAAAAAAGAATGTTGTTATATTTTAACTATCGAGATCACAAAATTGTTTTTAAAATATTCTTTATTTTTTTATAAATATTTGTTTAGTTATCTGAGAGAGAAAGAAAAGGCAGAGGGAGGGGTTGGGGGGGGGGAGGAGAGGAAGAGGAAGAGAAATTTGTAAGCAGACTTCCCACTGATCACAGAGCCTTCAACTCTGGATTCAATGTATGGCTGGATCCCAGGACTCTGAGATCAGAACGTGAGCTAAAAAATCATGAGTTGGATGCTTAACTGACTGAGGCACGCAGGCATCCCTTAATATAGTCTTTTAAATGAAAATAGCATGAGAAATATATATTTAATTATGTAATTAACTTATGTAATTAGTAAGAATTAGTCACACCAAAATTCACAAATAGATGAAGTTGACTGCATTTTTTTTTTTATTGCAGAAGGTGGAAACCTAGTCAATTATACTTCAAAAAAGAAACTAAAAGGAGAAAATCTAGCTCAAAATAATTTAAACCCAAAGGGTAAAAAAAGTGTTAAAAACAAAATATCTGAAGATAAGCCCTCTTCTTCCCAATCCTCCCTACTGCAAGCTCCTTCTCTACACCCGGGCATGTAATTGCTGACAGACTGGCCAGAAAAAGTATATCATTTCTCCCTGGGATGTTTTTCCCAGTCGTGTGGACATTCTGGGTTGTTTGCTCAGATATTTATCTCTTATCTTCTTGAAAAATAAAGGTATATTAAATGACTTGTATCTCCAATAAATTAGTGTTTTCCTTCCTTGACCAGTCTGATTCTTTACACTGGAAATATGTAGTTTGCAGATCTTCCTTCTTCTGCTGAATTTATGACTACAGTTTCTATCATTCCTTGCTTCCCAGGCTCCTTTTTGCTTATTACTTTCTCTGTTGCAACTTTGGCAAAGAAAACTTGTTTCCACTGCCACCTAAAATGTGGTATTATACACTAGGCATATCATCTCCAAAGTACTGTAGAAGGAAAGAATTTAATGAAGCTAAAAGTAAGGATGGAGTGGAGTGGGGGGCTAGGGTGTCCTGAGAGCAAGGGAGGAGTAGAAAACAATTCTTCCTGTGTCAGAAAGTAGTGAGAGTAGTTTCTGTGCATTTCAGAGTGGAGGCGGCTCTTTTGCAGTTGTTACTTTATTTTCACTCTTTTGGATTTGAAGGCAGACTATGGAATGTGTTATAGATTCTGGTTCCTTTGATTAGGTTCCCCAACTTGGTGTTGTTTCACAGGATATTAATCTCTTAGACCAGGACTCTTTTTGTCAGATCAACATCATTAATATATTTTAATGAAGCTTCATTCCTTCCTAGATGGTAGTGATCCATTCTGCATTTCAAGTTTTTTATCAGAATATTTACTTCAAATCATCACACCTGGTATAAAATATTCAGATAATAAATTCCAATTTCAACTGAGCTTCCTGCGTGCCTTAAAATTCCTTACTTCTATGTCATGATTGATGATATATAATTTATGTCTATAAATGAGAAATTCTCTGTTCTCTTGTGGGTTTTAGGGTCATGAACAAAAGCCTGGATTTTCTTGAAAAATCTTCCTCCTGCTCATTAATGAAAATACTAAATAACATCATTTTAACTGTTATTTTGTGTTTATTCGAGAAACCATACATTAATCCATTTTAGGTTAACAATCTCAAAACATTTGCTTAATATCTATGCTGTCCTTAGTATTTTCTAATGCCATGGAAGATATAAAATATGTTATAAATATCCTTTACCAGGAAAAACCTCCAGTGTCAAAAACATGAAATAATGTTTGTATCAAGCAAGAGAATTTATAATTGATGGCAAAATTAAGAGAAGTGATGGAAGTTCAGAGAATAAAGAAGTTAATAATGTCAGGGTTAAACATTTACATACTGGGACTTTGAAAAGATGCATAGAACAGAGGCATTACCCTTGAGGAACTCATCATAGAGTGTACAACAAAGAAACTATATTATAATTGCAAAAGCACATGATAAATGCAAAAGTAGAGGTAAAAACAAGGTTGACTCTAGGGAATGTTACATAGGAGGATACAATGCAGCGAATTTTGGAGGGCTGAATATGGCTTTTTTTTTTTTTTTTTTAAAGATTGGGAAGGCTTTAGCTAAGGAGATTTCCTGCAGGAGAAACAATTTATGGAAAGGTCTGCATATATAAAGAAACTTGTTGCACTTAGAAAAAGTTAACTAGCACCTTAGAGCATTAAGAATCAGCCTAGACAGCTGGATTCCCTCCCTGCTGTGAAGGGGATTGTCCACTGCTTTGAGGAATGTAGTCTTTTTAAAATAAGCAATGAAAAGTCACTGAATGTATGAAACAAGAAAATAATATGAACCCATTTGATGTTTTTATAGCCATATGGTAAATTCTGGCCTCAAGAAGAATGATAAAAGATAGGAAATCAGATTAAAGCAGCAGATGAGAGATGATGGTCAAAAACTGTAGTAAGAGAGATAGGTTGGAGTGTTGTGAAGTTGCAGAACAGATTACCACTCATGCCTGCTTTAGAAATGGTATTAAATAATGGTGGTGGGCTGAGTAGTAATACACCAAAGATATTCAAATCCTAATCTGTGAAACCTATGAATCTGTTAATTTACATGGTATAGAAGATTTTGTAAACCAGATTAAATTTTTTTTAAGATTTTATTTATTTATTTGACAGAGAGAGAGAGATCACAAGTAGGCAGAGAGGCAGGCAGAGAGAGAGGGAGAAGCAGACTCCCCACTGAGCAGAGAGCCTGATGCACGGCTCCTTCCCAGGACCCTGGGATCACGATCAGAGCCGAAGGCAGAGGTTTTAACCCACTGAGCCACCCGGCGCCCCTAAATTGTTTTAAAACGCTGATAATCCTGGATTATCCATTTGGGCCCAATATAATCACAAGGTTCTATATAAAAGGAAAGCAAAAGGATCAGTTAGAAAAAAAATGTGTTAATGGATGCAGAGGTTAGTGATGTAAACCAAGAAAAGAAGTAAACCAAGGAATCAAAGCAGGCTTAGGCATGGAGAAGTCAAGGAAACAATTCTTTCTGGAAGTCTCCAGAAGGACCATCTTGCTTTAGGACTCCTAGCTTCCAAAACTGTAAGAGAATAAATCTGCATTGTCTCAGACCACTAATTTTCTAATTACTTGTTACAGCAACATTAAAGATAAAGAAAGTAACCTATCCAGTAAGTGATACATTCAGGATTTGAAATAGGAATCTTCTATCTATACCATTACTCCTTCCCTGCAACCTAAAGTCTCAATTTCCTTACACTTAAAACAAGTTGATAACATTACATGATCTATGAAGTCCATTCCAACTAAAAATACATATGATTATATAGGACTAGATTATTGTAAATGAGCAAATGAAAGATTTTGTGAACTCTTTTACACAAAATAAGTAACCTTAGGTTGTCACTGCCTTTTTAAAAGGGTTAAAACATATTATCTGCAACAAATTTCTGCTAGATCCCCTGAGACACCAGAATATGCTTACTGATTAACATATCTTCTTAAAATATGTAATTATACAAGCAGAAAAACACTGAAAGCCAGAAACCTGCTGTGACAAAAGGGAATTGTGGTTTCAATCAGTTTACATTTAGAATAACAGATTGTGAAACCATGGGTGGAAAAAAAGTCTCCTGAGGTAATTTTATCTCTAATCTATAATCCATAAAAAGGGAACAAATTATGTGCAATCCATCACCTTTTAATTGAGCTGTGAATCTGAACTGTTTTAAAAATAATTAAATGAAATCCATTTGCGCAATTATCTAAATGTATAGTTTCCTCTACGTGACAAAAATTATTGTGTTGTGGGGTAATGAACATGAACAATTAATTGTGATGTTAAATTTCAAAACCAAGCCTTAACATCATACAAAATAATTTATAACTGTATAATTATAAAATTATTGTCCTATGCTTAGAATTATTAATGTTGAGGGTGCTTCTCTGAAAAAGATTAGAACACAATAAATAGCTATACCTTTACAGTTTTAAATATTCATAAACTGTACAAGGACAATTCAGCAGGCACAGGAGAGATGGTTTTTAGCTTTTGAACTTAGATATTCTTAGTATTATGCTAAATCCTCACAGTGATCTTCAAGACTTCTTTGAATGTGAAAAAATAGTGGAGACAATTAGCTCTTGCCAAATTAATACAACTAATTATGCTCTCATTTATCTATGTGCATAATTTATGTTCTAGTAATAATTCTTGGTTTAATGTTTAAAGAACTGGAACCCCTAAAATGGGTTCATTTAAATTCAGTCGATTTTATTTAAAGTATAATGAGGATAGAGTTTATTATGAAGACAAACATAAAACACAAAATACAGTCCACCTGAATAATTAACTCCTCTATGACCATCATAGAATAGAATTCTTGATTTCACATACTAAGTTCATGAAGAACAATGCAAAATACAAGGTGCTTAATTTAAAATCTAAATGAAAACCAGATTTTTCAAATATAATTTTCAAATATAGCATTCTCTACTAACATCAAACATTATGCATTATTTTAACAGCAGATGACATTTTCATATCATTTACTTTATTTTCATATCATTGCTAGAGGTAATCAGTATTGTAGAATATCTTTTTAGTGCCAATTTCTGTTCATAGAATTGGTTATTTGAGATATGCTGTATTATCATGATCATAATTTTACAAGTAATAAATAAAAACCGATATGGTAAGAAAAGATCTATAAACAGAGGCAGCTACCCAAAGGTATACAGTTTCTATAAGAGAAAAATTTTGTAGTTTATTAGCATTTTTAATCAAATCCTTTGGTTGGGAAGCATTTAAGCCTAAAATCATCTTGAGAACTTACTTTTGTCTTAGGGTTGTCCAAGAACATATGAAAGTCTTCGACTGTGGAACCTAGAGAATTTTTATACCCAATTCTATATTGATGTAATGTACAATCAGATATAATTCATGTTTCTACAATTTCTGACAAAGTCTAGATCTTTCTCTATAACTGTGTTGGAATATAAAGGGAAGCGACTACAACAGCAAAAATAAATGTGAAAAGTTTATATAAATCACCTCTGAAGACGATCTTACTCTGCATCTATGACTAACCATATGCCTCACAGAACGACCAACAAAGAGTATGTACAGCTCTTGAATATTCACATCAAAAAAGAAAGTTTATAATAATATATGACTTCATGAACTCATAATTGTTTTTTCCTTTTTTAAAATTTTTCTTATGTTATGTTAGTCACCATACTGTACATTGTATGGTGACTAAGGTGCATTCCTTTTTCTATAGCCTCTGCCTTTTTCTAGTAATGAGATACTACCTAAGACTATTCTTGCTACATTTACTTTTACCCTTATCTTTATGACATGATTTCGCATATTTGAGGGTTAGCTATAATAGTGCATTGAATGATTAGGTACCAAATTAATATTTCTTTTCTTCATATTTTCAATGAAGAATGTGCTATAAGACTATTATTTTTAAAATACCAGTATTATAATATGAGGAAATTGGAAGACTCCAAATTATAACAGTGACTTGTTATCTTGGAATTTGCCGTGCAGCATGTGTTTCTTTGTGTCTAGCTTCTTTTGCTCAACAAAACATGCTTTTTGTTTGTTAGTTTGTTTTTATAATTCATCCGTGTTGTTGCAGGTATTCATTTATGCCCCTTTTATTGCTGTTTAATGGTATACTGCGTGAATATATGAATTCATCACAATTTGAAATTCAGTCATTTTCAGTTTTTATAAATAAAGCTGTTTTTTAATGGAAGGTTATTTGTGAAGATTTATTTTAAATTCTATTATGTAAACATATAGAAATGAGTTTGCAGGTAATATGGTAAATATATTTTTAACTTTATGAGAAAATGTCTAACAACTTTCTAATATTTATACCATTTTACACTCCCATTAAAAATGTATGAGTTCCAGTTACTCTACAAAGTTGTCGATATTCAGTTACATACATCAAGAACATTGTTAATGTTCTTCTTTTTCTTATTCTAGGAACTGGTATCGCAATATATTAAAATTTAAATAATTTATTATGTAGTTATTTGTGTATTGGCCATTAATATATCTTCTTTTGTGAATTGCCATTTTAGATTTCTTGGCCAATTTATAATTTTACGTGTGTTTTTATCATTGTTTATCATGTGTGTTTTATCATTGACATAGAGGCATTTTTATGTGTTATGGATATGATTCCTTTGTGAAATAGAAGTACTGAGGATATTTTGTCTTTTAGTAGAATCTGCCTGTTCTATTTTTAATATCTTCTGATAATTAGAAATTATCTTGCTTAAGTAACATGTATCACTTTTTATCTTCTGTTTAGTAGGTTTTGCTATTGTTCAAAAAATATCTTTGAAGGCGATTATAGATTCTCTGCATTCCTATGTAAAATTTATAATCAGCTTATTAATTTTGGCCAGAAAAAAAACCCCTCTGGAATATTTTTTATAGATTTTGTCAAGGCTGCAAATCATTTTGAGAAGGGTAGATACCTTAATGATATTTATACTTGGAATTCATGAACACAGTGTACTTCTGTATTTATTAATATAGTCTAAAATATTTCTCATTCATGATTTTTTCAGTTCAGTGTTGGAGTTTTGTATTTCTTTTACTAGATTTTTCCCCCAAATTATGATGCTTTTGTAAATAATATTTTAAAAATTCAATTGTCTAAATTGAATTGCTTTTTGAATATAGTAATGCAATTAATTTTTAAATAACTTTAGATTCCTAGGCTTTGCTGAACTTACTTGTTAGTTTCAGATTTTTTTTGGTAAATATATGGGGTTTTAAACAGACACACAAACATACATACATATGAATATATATATACATATATACACATACAATTGAATTATATTTTTGAAAGTTTTCCTACTTCTTTCTCATCTTTATACTTTTTATTTATTTGTCTTTTGCTACACTAGATAAGACTTCTCATAAAATACTGAATGGATATCATAAGAGTAGACATACACTGTTTTCTCTAATCAGAAGGGCAAAGCATTCAATATGTTCCAATTAAGTATGATGATATCTTTAAATATTTGTAGAAGCTTTTTATCATACTGAGGAAGCCTGATAAGAATATTCATATACGTATATATATATACACAATATATCTTCTTATGTGTGTATAAGATATATATTCTTTGTGTACATTTTCTTTTATACAAATTTAACATATAGTCTTATATAGGGATGTATTCTTACATCCTTATTAATTAATAAGGATTACACTAATCCTTATTAATATTACATTTTTCTTACATACATATGTTTGCTGAGGATATATATATATATGTATGTATTTATTCTTAGCAAACTTCTTCATTGTATATTCTTATAGAATAAATATCTGAATGTCCAACCCTGTGAAGACTTGGCCATTTTTTCTTCAACTATTTCTTCGGGTCCATTACTATTTAATCTCTCTGTGACCCTAATTGCACATATATTAACATGTGGCATTATCCCCTATATCTCAGACCCCCCTTTTTTTGTGGGTGTGATCTTCAGTTTGGTTGATCTCTAGTGACTCATTTTCAAGTTCATTCCCGTTTTTTGTTTTTTCTTAAACTTGTGTTTTTTATTCCTGTTACACCCGGTCTCCTATTGAGCCCAGCAATTAAATTTGTCCTTATAGATTTTATTCTTTTTTACACTTTTGATTTTCTTCTGAAGATGATGTCCCTTCTTTTTATACATGTTGCACCAATTGCTCACTAGGTTATTTAATGTATTTATATTATTTTCCTAAAACCTTTTCTGCCTATTCCTGTTTCTGTATGCTGGCCTCTATTACTATTTAATCTCTTGATCGTGGTCTCATTTTTCTACCTCTCCACATATCTTGTGCTTGTAGAAGAGCCGTAGAGACTGAAGTAGAAAATATTTACATTTTCAGCTCCTTGTCAGACTGTGTGAATGGAAGAACAAGTCAATTTAACTTACATTTGAGTTCCTTCTGTGTTTCTTGCCTTTGGTATTTATTTTGATTCAGTTAATCACCGGCTTCAAATGTTTTGAGATGGAATCAAAACTTTGTTTTAGGCAAAGCTTGGAATCTGAGAACCAGCAACCCTCTAGCAATCTCTCTCTTTATAACCGGATCACCACCTTTTGGAGCTGCTGGAGTTTCCTTTATGTAACCCTTTCCTTTATGCAACCAGGGCGGCTCCCTTAATCTTCTTTCCTTTCCACAGCCTTAATGGGCTAGTTTACTTGCTGAGGACTTCAAGTGCTTAGCGGGATTTCTCTCAGCTATCTCAGTCTTTATATGGCCTTCTCCTGGACTTCGCTCTGAGCTCTGAAAAGTCCCTGTGTTCCTTTGGAAAATCTTGCTCATCTTTTTTTTTTTTTTAAATTTATTTATTTATTTTTTAAAATTTCTTTCCAGTGCTTTAGAATTCATTGTTTATGCACCAGTCTTATTCTAACCAGTCAGTTTCAGACAGTTGCCAGGCACTTAGAAAAGGCCATGGCATTTTAGGTAAATTATGTCAATTTTTCTGTACTCTCCCACACTTTGGTGAACAATCCCTGTGCCTTCCTTAAGGATTCTCGGGTACCTTAAGAAGTTTCTGTGCACTCTTCTGACCTGCCTTCAGTTCTCAATAGGCTGCCACCTTCCAGACTTTCAGCATTGCCATGCTGCCCAATGCCCTTGACCACTTTCTGACCTTCAGTCTGCAAAGACCCATATTCCTGGTTTTTTTTTTTCTCATCCCTACTTCCTTGCCTCTGCTTATGATGGACTCCTGTTCTGCACTCAGAGAAGATACTTTAGGACAGAAATGGCAAGTATCTTTTTTTAAAAGACTATGGGATCATGACCTGAGCTGAAGGCAGTGGCTTAACCAGCCGAGCCACCCAGGCTCCTAGCAGCTATGGACTTCTTTCCTGGAATTTATTTCATACTTTTTTTGCATAGTCAGCTCTGAAATTTTCTTTTGTTTTTATTTTTTATTTTTATTTATTTACTTGTCAGAGAGAGTGAGCACAGGCAGACAGAGTGGCAGGCAGAGTCAGAGGGAGAAGCAGGCTCCCTGCAGAGCAAGGAGCCTGATGTGGGACTTGATCCCAGGACACTGGGATCATGACCTGAGCCGAAGGCAGCTGCTTAACCAACTGAGCCACCCAGGCGTCCCTGAAATTTTCTTTCTTTTTTTTTTTTTTAATATTTATTTATTTATTTATTTGATAGACAGAGAGAGATCACAAGTAGGCAGAGAGGCAGGCAGAGAGAGAGGGGGAAGCAGGCTCCCCACTGAGCAGAGAGCCCGACGTGGGGCTCAATCCCAGGACCCTGAGATCATGACCTGAGCTGAAGGCAGAGGCTTAAACCACTGAGCCACCCAGGTGCCCCATGAAATTTTCTTAAGTAGGTAGCTTGTCTTCATTGTTAGTGTGGCAATGATGAGACTTCTTATAAATTTCTACAATCTAATCAAAATGGAAAGCCAAATGGTATGAGTTTCCCCCTCTGCAATTTCTGCTTTATGGACTAAGTACTTGAAAGAGGTGAGTATTATTATTTTATGGGTTCATCTACTATTAAACTAGATTTTTCCAAAAAAAAATGTTCCCACATTTATAATGCCTAATGAAATTATATATGCTGATCCTGGCATATAGCAAATGAGAGCCATCTTGAATAAATTTGTGATTAGAGAAATATAAAATTAACAATTTAATTTATTTGAGCTGTAATTAGTAATCTGTTGCTGGCCCTTTTCCCATTTTAAATTCAGTGGCACTTAACTTAATAAAATGAAATAAAACTTGGGCTTTTTATCTGTCATTGGGGCTTCTCCATTATAGTCTATCAATGAAACACTACTCCTGTTCTGCCTACGTGTGATGACTTTCTTTACTCCTACTTTAAAAGCACAGTTGATGATAATATCCTACCATAGGATATCATTAAAACTAATTATTAAAGGAACAGAATCTCCCAAATATATATTACTGAGATATTGGAGAGGCTTTTTTAATATGGTGAAGAAGTAGTGTATTTTCAGATCAGTAGACCAGTAAAATTGTGCTCCCGTTCCACTTCCAGTCCTTGCATTTTTTTACAAGATAAAATGCAAGCTTTTTGAAAAATATACACCTAAAATCCATTAAAAGTCATTAGACTTTGCCCTCAGACTGGTTTTGCTGATATAATTATGATCTTATCTTTATAATCTCACTCCATTAGATAGGAAAAATATTGTTTTAATATTTTCCAGTTAAATTAATGTAATAAATATTCTTGCCATGATTAATGGGGGCCATCGATTTTACATTCACACTCAAAATGATTTTCTTATTTAAACGATGATTGCCACTTTCAGTGAATGCCTTTCTTTATTAAAGGATAACACCTGAATTTTGAACTTAACCAAAGCAAACTTTTTTATGAGAAAATGAGGCAAATCATATGCATTTATTTTCTCAAAACAGTGTTTTTCATCTAAGTTGTGTAGAAACCTCACAATGCTTTAGGAACTGTCCAAATCAGTAGTTCTTAGATTTTTGGTCTTAGGATTATGTTACACTTTTTTTTTTAATGATTGGTTTGTGAACATATAGTATATAATTAGGTTGGATATAGTGTTTAATGATTCATTAGTTGCTTTACACACTTTTAAAAAGTTAAGAATCCTGAAGTGGTTTAGTTTATGTCAGTTATAGTATCAATAGTTACCGTATAAAAATTTTTTAAAAAATTAAAAGAATCTATTTTATTTATACTATACATTTAATTTATAATATATATTTCATTCAAAAATAACAATAAGCACATTATTTGTTAACATAAATGACATTTTTATAAAAGATAGCTTTATTTTCCAAAATATTTTGTTTATTCTCTTAAAGTACTTGGGTGACTCAATCAGTTAAGCATCTGACTCTTGATTCTGGTTCAGGTCATGATCTCAGGATTGTAAGATTGAACTCCATGTCAAGCTCCATGCTGGGTGTAAAGTCCACTCAAAATTCTTTCTCTTTCTCTCCCTCTGCTCCCCACCACCCCAGTGCACATGCTATCTCTCCTTCTAAAAATGAAGAAAAAGAATAAAGCTATGTGTAATTTTTGTTTCTTTACATCCTAGTGTATGACAGGTGTTCAATCAATGTTTGCATTAATTTAAACATCTATCAGTTAAAGACAAACTTACTTAGTTTGGTAGATATGTTCTGACATGGTTCCCAGTGACATGCCCCTCCCAGCATTTATGTCTTTGCCTTCTTCCTTTAAATGGGGGCTGAACCCAGTGACTTGCTTCTAACCAATAGAATACCACATGAATGATGAGATATCACCTCTGTGATTAAACCACCAAAGACTGACTTTCTTTGTAGTTCTCTCTCTCTCTCTCTCTCTCTCATTTACTGTCTTGAGAATCCTTGTGGCTTGATCAGATTAAGCAAGGTACCATGTCATGAGATGTTTTGTGGAGAGGTCCACTTGGATAAGGAAGAAAGGAACAGATAACAGGCTTCATTCCAACAACCCACAAGAAATTGAATCCAGCCAACACTACGCAGGGAGGAACTGGGTCTTTTCCAGTGAAGCCTGGAATTGACTTTCTTCCGTGAGAGACCCAGTCAAAAGATCCAGCTAAAACCTACTCAGATTTCTGACCCAAAGCACCCGCGAAATAATGCCTGCTATTAATTTAAGACACTTAGTTGTGAGATAGTTTGTTATTCAGAAATAAATAATTAAAACAATGACTACTGTGATAGGGGATAAAAATGAGTATATTTTTGTGTGTGGTGTAAGGAAATGGTCCAATTTCATTTTTCTGCATGTGGCTGTCCAATTTTCCCAGCACCATTTATTGAAGAGGCTCTCTTTTTTCCATTGGACATTCTTTCCTGCTTTGTCGAAGATTAGTTGACCATAGAGTTGAGGGTCTATTTATGGGCTCTCTATTCTGTTCCATTGATCTATGTGTCTGTTTTGTGCCAGTACCATGCTGTCTTGATGACGACAGCTTTGTAATAGAGCTTGAAGTCCGGAATTTTGATGCCACCAACTTTGGCTTTCTTTTTCAATATCCCTTTGGCTATTCGCGGTCTTTTCTGGTTCCATATAAATTTTAGAATTATTTGTTCCATTTCTTTGAAAAAGATGGGTGGTACTTTGATAGGAATTGCATTAAATGTGTAGATTGCTTTAGGTAGCATAGACATTTTCACAATATTTGTTCTTCCAATCCAGGAGCATGGAACATTTTTCCATTTCTTTGTGTCTTCCTCAATTTCTTTCATGAGTACTTTATAGTTTTCTGAGTATAGATTCTGTGTCTCTTTGGTTAGGTTTATTCCTAGGTATCTTATGGTTTGGGGTGCAATTATAAATGGGATTGACTCCTTAATTTCTCTTTCTTCTGTCTTGTTGTTGGTGTAAAGAAATGCAACTGATTTCTGTGCATTGATTTTATATCCTGACACTTTACTGAATTCCTGTACAAGTTCTAGCAGTTTTGGAGTGGAGTCTTTTGGGTTTTCCACATATAGTATCATATCATCTGTGAAGAGTGATAATTTGACTTCTTCTTTGCCGATTTGGATGCCTTTAATTTCCTTTTGTTGTCCGATTGCTGAGGCTAGGACTTCTAGTACTATGTTGAATAGCAGTGGTGATAATGGACATCCCTGCCGTGTTCCTGACCTTAGCGGAAAAGCTTTCTCCATTGAGAATGATATTTGCCCTGGGTTTTTCAGACGGCTTTGATGATATTGAGGTATGTGCCCTCTATCCCTACACTTTGAAGAGTTTTGATCAGGAAGGGATGCTGTACTTTGTCAAATGCTTTTTCAGCATCTATTGAGAGTATCATATGGTTCTTGTTCGTTCTTTTATTGATGTGTTGTATCACATTGACTGATTTGCGGATGTTGAACCAACCTTGCAGCCCTGGAATAAATCGCACTTGGTCGTGGTGAATAATCCTTTTAATGTACTGTTGAATCCTATTGGCTAGTATTTTGGTGAGAATTTTCGCATCTGTGTTCATCAAGGATATTGGTCTATAGCTCTCTTTTTTGATGGGATCCTTGTCTGGTTTTGGGATCAAGGTGATGCTGGCCTCATAAAATGAGTTTGGACATTTTTCTTCCATTTCTATTTTTTGGAACAGTTTCAGGAGAATAGGAATTAGTTCTTCTTTAAATGTTTGGTAGAATTCCCCCAGGAAGCCGTCTGGCCCTGGGATTTTGTTTTTTTGGAGATTTTTAATGACTGTTTCAATCTCCTTACTGATTATGGGTCTGTTCAGGCTTTCTATATCTTCCTGGTTCAGTTGTGGTAGTTTATATGTTTCTAGGAATGCATCCATTTCTTCCAGATTGTCAAATTTGTTGGTGTAGAGTTGCTCATAGTATGTTCTTATAATAGTTTGTATTTCTTTGGTGTTAGTTGTGATCTCTCCTCTTTCATTCATGATTTTATTTATTTGGGTCCTTTCTCTTTTCTTTTTGGTAAGTCTGGCCAGGGGTTTATCAATTTTATTAATTCTTTCAAAGAACCAGCTCCTAGTTTCGTTGATTCGTTCTATTGTTTTTTTGGTTTCTATTCCATTGATTTCTGCTCTGATCTTTATGATTTCTCTTCTCCTGCTGGGCTTAGGGTTCTTTCTTGTTCTTTCTCCAGCTCCTTTAGGTGTAGGGTTAGGTTGTGTACCTGAGACCTTTCTTGTTTCTTGAGAAAGGCTTGTACCGCTATATATTTTCCTCTCAGGACTGCCTTTGCTGTGTCCCACAGATTTTGAACCGTTATATTTTCATTATCATTTGTTTCCATGATTTTATTCAATTCATCTTTGATTTCCCAGTTGACCCATTCATTCTTTAGAAGGATGCTGTTTAGTCTCCATGTATTTGGGTTCTTTCCAAACTTCCTCTTGTGGTTGAGTTCTAGCTTCAAAGCATTGTGGTCTGAAAATATGCAGGGAATGATCCCAATGTTTTGATACCAGTTGAGTCCTGATTTAGGACCGAGGATGTGATCTATTCTGGAGTATGTTCCATGTGCACTAGAGAAGAATGTGTATTCTGTTGCTTTGGGATGAAATGTTCTGAATATATCTGTGATGTCCATCTGGTCCAGTGTGTCGTTTAAGGCCTTTATTTCCTTGCTGATCTTTTGCTTGGATGATCTGTCCATTTCAGTGAGGGGAGTGTTAAAGTCCCCTACTATTATTGTATTATTGTTGATGTGTTTCTTTGATTTTGTTATTAGTTGGTTTATATAGTTGGCTGCTCCCACGTAGGGGGCATAGATATTTAAAATTGTTAGATCTTCTTGTTGGACAGCCCCTTTGAGTATGATATAGTGTCCTTACTCATCTATTATTATAGTCTTTGGCTTAAAATATAATTGATCTGATATAAGGATTGCCACTCCTGCTTTCTTCTGATGTCCAGTAGCATGGTAAATTCTTTTCCACCCCCTCACTTTAAATCTGGAGGTGTCTTTGGGCTTAAAATGAGTTTCTTGGAGGCAACATATAGATGGGTTTTGTTTTTTTATCTATTCTGATACCCTGTGTCTTTTGATTGGGGCATTTAGCCCATTAACATTCAGGGTAACTATTGAGAGATATAAATTTAGTGCCATTGTATTGCCTGTAAGGTGACTGTTACTGTATATTGTCTCTATTCCTTTCTGATCTACCACTTGTAGGCTCTCTCTTTGCTTAGAGGACCCCTTTCCATATTTCCTATAGAGCTGGTTTGGTGTTTGCAAATTCTTTTAGTTTTTGTTTGTCCTGGAAGCTTTTAATCTCTCCTTCTATTTTCAATGATAGCCTAGCTGGATATAGTATTCTTGGCTGCATGTTTTTCTCGTTTAGTGCTCTGAATATATCTCGCCAGCTCTTTCTGGCCTGCCAGATCTCTGTGGATAAGTCAGCTGCCAATCTAATATTTTTACCATTGTATGTTACAGACTTCTTTTCCTGGGCTGCTTTCAGGATTTTCTCTTTGTCACTAAGGCTTATAAATTTTACTATTAGGTGATGGGGTGTGGGCCTATTCTTATTGATTTTGAGGGGCATTCTCTGAACCTCCTGAATTTTGATGCTCGTTGATAGGGGATAAAAATGAATAGGGCAGGAACACTGTACTTTACATGTTCATAGATCTTTAAAGAAGATAATACACAATATAGTTATTTGTAGTTTTAGAAAAAAATGTTCTAAATTCTAAATTGGTAAAACTCCTATTACTTAAGTTATTTTAAAATTAAATATTTTGCATTATTTGGTTTTTTTCTTACACTTTTCATCTTATTATACTTTTTACAAATAAGTGTATCCTAATATAGTATGCATTATACTTTAAAGATTTTATGATCATATTATTATACCCTTCAATGATATCTATTTATACTCCTATCCCTATCCCTCTATAAGTATCATCTATTTATATAAATTTATATTAAAAATATTTTTATTTCCTTTGACCAAAAGTGTTTAAGAATTTTAAAAGCATTTTCTGGATTTGGGCAACAATAGAACTATATTTAGTATGCAACAGACATATTACATTTTTGATGAATAATTATTGAATATAAAAAATTATTAAATGGCATATTATTGAAATAAACAGACCTCAATTTCAGATTATTTTACATATATAGTTGTTATTTATTGTCTCCCCTAAGATTAAAACAGAATTCAGCATCATCAGCTGTTTTTTATTTTCATAGCGTAATTGTTAAGAAATCTGGCTGAAAAGAATAGGTAGAAGAATGAAAAAGGTTTGTTATGACAGTGTCACTCAATTATTTGATCTCTTTCTATGATATATGCTCCAAATTTCATATACCTACTTGATTACTTTTGAGTTCAAAAAATTAGAAAGCATGTATTTCACAACAATTTACTAATTAGTTATATTATTCACTTTTTCAGTCCCACCACCGATATTTCACATTATCCTTTTAGTCACTAAAATATAAGCTACATGAGGCAAGAGGATTTTTTCTCTTTTGTTCACTTACAAATCTCTATAGTAATGGTACCATAGTAAGATTAAGGACAGATGAGAATTTACCTGGCTTTCTTTCTCTCTCTTTTTCTATCTTTTTTTTTTCTCTTTCTTTTACTCTCTCCTTTTCCTTCTCTCTCTCTTTCTTTTTCTCCTCTTTCTCTTCTTTTTCTTTCAGCAAAAAAGGAAGAAATTGAGTAAGGAGGGAAGGACTCTTCATGTGATCTATTGATGGGCTTTTTCTCAGGTGGACTCTTTATGAATGAGTACAATTTGAAAAAATTTGAAGATTGGCAAAATTAAATGGTTGTGCACCCTTTTCCCTTATGACTCTCCAGGGGCATGGGTACTCTTGTATGAGGCCCAAGATTTCATTTTGACTTCTTTCTTACCATGCCAACACATTTCACTGTTGATATAATTCTGGCATCTATAAAAGCATCTGTACTTTGTCTAACCTATATCCTAAGATCTTTTAGATGAATTGTTGATTTATGTCCTAATCTTCAAACAGATTTTCAATCCTCATTTGTGTATATCTCTGCTTCTACTTATAGTGTTAAAAAATAACAATACGCTATCACCTACACCTCAACTGTATAAGCCAGAAACCTAGAAGTCATCTTAAAACTTCCATCTGTTTTGCCCACTGTAACTATATAAAGTCCACTATAATAAATCATTATGATCTCTTTTACTACCTACTAAATGGTAAACACTTAAACCCCTCTTTCTTTCTGTATAGATCCACCAGCATGCCATAATTTAATCAGTAATATCCTTCCCTGGTGTTTTGTAATTATTTTCTAATTGTTTTCTCTCCTTTAATCTCTCTGCCATTCTAATCTACCCTCCAGAATTTTGCTCATGTGGTTGATATAACAATCCTTTTTTGTCATGTTATTTTTTCTCAAAATTTCTCAATGGCTACTCATTATTTAAATGAGAAAATCAACAGTAATTAGCCTTACTCTGTAAGACTCTCCATGGTCTGACCTTCATGTTCTGACAGGTTGTGATTATGCATTGCCATAACTTTTCATTAATAAAACAATACTCTTCTCTTGTGCATTCATCTCTCCATTTACCCTGCCATCAACACACAGACAACAGTTTTTCCACAATAAAGTTTCCTACACATTCTCCCTGCTTCCCCGCAAACCCACTCTGTCCAGCATTTTCAGTCACCCCCATGTAACACATGTACTCTTTTGTGCATCAGTTTTGAGGTGTCTACTCCATGACTATTGCAATGCGAGACAACAGAGACACAACTGTGACTAAGTCACTATCTTCCTTTGGCGGAGTATACAGTTTAACAAAAATGAATGCTTTCTTTCTCCTGATTTTGTTTATTCTATTTTTATTATTTTGTTTTTATTATGTTTAATTTTTAAATTTTATTTTATTATTTTGTTTTATTTTTACTTATTTTTACCTCATATATATTTAAGTCTTATTTTAAAAGTGTTCATCCCACCATTTCCTTACACCACACACGAAAATAGACTCAAAATGGATGAAGGACCTCAATGTGGGAAAGGACTCCATCAAAATCCTTGAGGAGAACACAGGAAGCAACCTCTTCAACGTCAATCACAGCAACATCTTCCTAGGAACATCGCCAAAGGCAAGGGAAGCAAGGGCAAAAATGAACTATTGGGATTTTATCAAGATCAAAAGCTTTTGCACAGCAAAGGAAACAGTTAACAAAATCAAAAGACAACTGACAGAATGGGAGAAGATATTTGCAAATGACATCAGATAAAGGGCTAGTGTTCAAAATCTATAAAGAACTTAGCAAACTCAACACCCAAAGAACAAATAATCCAATCAAGAAATGGGCAGAGGACATGAACAGACATTTCTGCAAAGTTGACATCCAGATGGCCAACAGACACATGAAAAAGTGCTCCATATCACTCAGCATCAGGGAAATACAAATCAAAACCACAATGAGATATCACCTCACACCAGTCAGAATGGCTAAAATTAACAAGTCAGGAAATAACAGATGCTGGAGATGATGCAGAGAAAGGGGAACCCTCCTACACTGTTGGTGGGAATGCAAGCTGGTGCAACCTCTCTGGAAAACAACATGGAGGTTCCTCAAAATGTTGAAAATAGAACTACCCTATGACCCAGCAATAGCACTACTGGGTATTTACCCTAAAGATAACAAACATAGTGATCTGAAGGGGCACGTGCACCCGAATGTTTATAGCAGCAATGTCCACAATATCCAAACTATGGAAAGAACCTAGATGTCCATCAACAGATGAATGGATCAAGAAGATGTGGTATATATACACAATGGAATACTATGCAGCCATCAAAAGAAATGAAATCTTGCCATTTGCGACAACGTGGATAGAACTAGAGCGTATCATGCTTAGCAAAATAAGTCAAGCGGAGAAAGACAACTATCATATGATCTCCCTGATATGAGGAAGTGGTGATGCAACATGGGGGCTTAAGTGGGTAGGAGAAGAATAAATGAAACAAGATGGGATTGGGAGGGAGACAAACCATAAGTGACTCTTAATCTCACAAAACAAACTGAGGGTTGCTGGTGGGAGGGGGGTTGGGAGAAGGGGAGTGGGATTATAGACATTGGGGAGGGTATGTGCCTTGGTGAGTGCTGTGAAGTGTGTAAACCGGGCAATTCACAGACCTGTACCCCTGGGGATAAAAATATATTATATATTTATAAAAAATTTTAAAAATAGAAAAAAAAAGTGTTCATCTCTTAGGTTACCCTGACCTTTTCAGGGAGAAGTAACAGTTCTTTTAATTATGACCAACATAGTTCTTTTTAATGCAGCTAGTACACATAACATTTGGAATATTGCATTTTAAGTGTTTTTATGTCTAATATTCCATTAGCCTATAAAACTCTTCAAGTTGTTAATTTTTCTTTTTGGTTTTCAATCCCATCTACTATGTATATTTGAGCATGTAGTATGTGCTTAATAATATCCACTGAAATAACAAGTGTTTGCTCTCAGAGCTATCTTTATATTTATTTGCAAGTTATTTTCTTTATTTTTAGATCATGTAAAAGTTGCTAGACGTGCTAACATGTAGCAGAATATGATAAAAACAGCTTTATTCATGAAAATCAATGGCAACACATAGCCACACTCTACTCAGTGTGAGAGGCTGTTAAATTTAAGTGGCATCAAAAGTCATCTAGTTGAACATTTTACTTGAAAGATATACCAAAAGAAGGCTTATAAAATAGAATGGGAAAGTGAGGTTTATGACCTGCATCTCCTCCTTTCCAGGGCAATCAGTGTTTTCTATTCTGGAGAATACTCTTATTTTTTGTTCATATGATTTTATCTTCAGCCAAATAACAGATATTTTTTTTCCTTTTTCTTTTTCCTGAGCCCCTTTACCCACTATTAAAAAAAAAATCTGAAATGGTCATAGATTTGCTTATCTAGGGCATAATTAGCAGTTCACAGTATGCTCCATCCTCAAAAAATAGTTCATAGGGTTCACCGTTGCTGCATCAATAGTAAGTGCCTGCTATGAAACTGGGGTTTGCTTTTCTGCCATCATCAATTTAAGATCATCTTAATTCCAAGAAATAGAAAACTCAATTCAAACTTATTTAAACAACAAAGAGAATGTATTGACTCATATAATTAAAATTCCTAGGCACAGTTTGCTCAAGGCTCTGGCATGGTTTGTTTAAAATTCTCTAAGTTGTGATCCCCCTGTATCAAATTCCTCTTCATATTGGCTTCTCTCGCTTTAGCAAATGGCTTCAGCAATTACAGGTCTCCAATTAACAGACCATCCTGAGCACAGCAAGCTTTGCACTGAATAGAACCATGGCTGGACTTAATCTCTTTAGCCAGGGGATACTGTGCACTAATTATTTTAGGTTTGATTTACCCAGAACAATCACTATGGTAAGGGGATTGGGATTTTATGAACTGATTTATCACCCAAACAAGGTAACTACCCCACGGGGAAATGGTAGAATGGATGTGTAAATAGAACTACAATAAATAGTATGAACTATCAGTTAAGGGAAATATTAACTTAATTCACTTTTTCAAAATCACTGCTTTTTACTTCTATGTTTAGAAGAATTAACAAAGGGTAGTTATGTAAAATTCTATCTAGAATACACTGGATCCAGCTATTTATCTTATCAGCTCTTCTCCCTCTACTGACTGAATCTTTCCATTACCACAAAAGTGCGGCTCTTTATCCTATATGTAAAAAAACAAACAACAGAAAAATAAAACAACAACAACAACAAAACCCTCTTCACCTTAGTTTTTCCTCCAAAATTTCCTCCTTATTTCTGCTTTTCATTTATCAAAACTCCTCAAAAGAATTATCCATATATACAATTCTAATTTCTCTTCCTCCATAGTTTTCTAAACCATTCCAATAAAAGAGTCGTCCTGGCTCTTATTAAGGTTATTAATAACCTCTATGTCTCCAAATCCAACGGTCAATTTGAATTCCACATTTTACTTGACCTATGAGGAACTTTTGATTTGGATGAACTTTCTATATTTCTGTATTTCTTTCATGAAGTATTTGCTTTACTTGGTTTCCAGGATACCATAATCTGTCTTTTTTTCCCCCTTACAAATTCAGTAGTTTCTTATTTTCCTTTGGTGGTGTTCTCATGTCTGTTTGTGTATTAATACAAAAAGACCTGGAATGTCTTTGTTTTTTTTCTATCCAAATTAGCATCTTGGTGACCTCATACAATTTAATGGTTCTAAATGCCATCTACATGGTGAAAACTCCCAAATATATACATCAATAATTTGGTATTCTCACATTAGTCATAGTTTCATATAGGTAGCAATCTATTAGATACGTCCATTTAACTAAGTGGAATCTCAAACTTACTATCCTTAACTTACTCCAAGTTCGCCTCTTGATATCCCATGCAGAGATTGGCCTGATATTCCCTCAAAATATGGGGCTATTCCATTTTTTTAATTATTCATGGCAAAAATTTTGGTAACTTTTTTTATTCTTTTGATTATGAGAAGGCCAGATGTAGAGCCTCCAAATTCCCATTTTTTAATTCAGAATTTGCTGAACCTCTTTGTGTCCACTGATAAATTGAAAAAAAAATACTTTTAACTAATATTTTGCTGAACATTATCTCCTTTCCCCAGATGCTAAACATGCCTTCTATTGTCTAATAAAAGTGGGTATTAGGGTTAAAAAACAATTAATGAGGGCTTTGGTTTTAAAATGAGCTTTTCCATTTACAATATAAACTGCCTCTTCAAGAGAGGCTAATAAAAATATGCCTTAGAATTCAGTTACTAAAAAATTGTAAATTTGTTTACTTTTTCAAAATCTTATTCATAGAAATCATTAAAACAAACTGCTCCAGTAGTTTCTATCATCAACTGAAAGAGTCAATGAACTATTTTTTAATGCTTGGTTCCATTCCCCAAATCATGCAATCAGCTTGCTCTTTCCCTAGTACACTTATGTAATTGTTTTAGTTAAAAGCCTACAGTTTATATGTTAGACAATTAAATGACACAAAGATGGATTGCTCTAAGCAACCATTCATGGTAATTGAAACAGTGTCATTTGCAGCATGTACGGACTATTGCAGAAGTTTGAGCTCTGGGTGCACAACCTACTCTTCACCCTTTGTAGAAAAATTACCTGGTTCCTCAGAGTATATTGTCTTCTCTTTACTATCTTGTGATTTTCATTTTCCATGAAAGCATGATGAATGCATTATATATAAATTCCCAGTCCTTCTAGTAAATGCAGGGCAGAGTCATTAATTAAAGTGTGACCATTCCGGTCTATAAAGTATAGCTCCAACCAAACAGGCAGATGTTACCTGCTTCATTTCTCTTTGTTCCAGAAGGTGACAAGAAATATAATTAACCTTTCTCTCACTGTGTCTGTACAATTTTATATCTCCTTTATAATACACCAAAACACACATGCACACACTAATATATGTTGTAAGCCAAATAATTACATGATCAAATTAATGCACTGGTATGATATTATAAATGTAATCTTCATTTGAAAAATATATTATTAAACTCTACCAGTACAAATATCTGATATTCCAACAAGTATATTTTAATATATGCAATATATTAACATTAAACAAGGAAGAATTTAGTACTTATGAAAGTTGCTAAAAAGGAGTAAATTATGCATTTAAATACACTTAAGAAATATTTTTAGTGACTTAGGTAAACAGTTGAAATAAGCAAAAATTCCAAGTGTTACATTTTTTTTCTGGTTCAGAGGCGAATAATTGCCAATCAGATTTCTCCCTGTGGTTTTATGACTGTTTTTACCTATACATTAGCCAGATTCTACTAATAAAAATAACTGTATCACATTCTATTACTATATAGAATTCTAACAAACTAAATGAATATTAGATCTGAATAATTTTAAACAGAAAATGTTAGCCATGTTATTTGTATTGAAAATAACAGTAGCTCTTTTAATCATTGAAAACCAGATACTATTTAACACAAAGAAATAAAATAGTGGATTTTAGCTCTGTGATACTTATTCCAACATTAAATTCTATTGTAATTCTAATGAAAATGAACTATATTAAACTTTGGCCCAGAAATTATGACATTATATAATTTTATAGGAATTCTTTTTCTTTCCTTTTGCATTCAAAGCTATATCATTTTAATGATGCATGAGGGAGTGAGACAGAGTGAGAATGTCTGTGGAAATAGAACCTTCAAATCAACTGCAGGGTTGTATTATTCTCCCTAAAATAGATAGAATGTGAATCTGGAATAGTTTTTCAGTTTTTCCCAAGTTTAGCAATGAATTTTTAAATCCTAATAATCTTGTTGGATGAGCTCTTCATATCCTGGAGGGAAAGAATATTAAGTACCTTCTATTAATAAAGCAAATTGTTTATGTATAGCTTACTTAACAATTGAATATAAAATAAGTATACTTCTTGGGATAGTCTTGAAGCAGTTGAGACACTAGATCCAATTCTATGAGTTGTTATCCTAAATGGATCTACTATAAAGAATGGTCAGTTCTGTCAAATGTCAATCCTAGATAATAGGTATATCAATGATTAATGGCAGAAATCTATCTAACTGGCAGTTTTACAGAGTTTTAATGATTTTATTAAAGAAATAATAATGATCTGGTTCAACTTTTATTTCCATCTATTCTTTTAGAAAAATTGATGCCTCTCTTAACCTTCTACAGTTTTATTTTTATAATACAGTTTTACTTACTCATCTAGTCCGTTTTAAGAATATGGCAACTCTAAATTTTGACATAAGCATTAGGTAGCTATTCTATCCATGTCTTAATCATTTCAGAGTGCTGTTAGAGTACCATGGTGGGGGTGGCTTAGAAACAACAGAAATTTACTTCTTGTAGTTTTGGAGGCTAGAAGTTGGAGATCAGGGTGCCACTCTTATTAGGTCTGGAGAGCACCCCTTCTGGCTTGCAGACCACTGGCTGTGTCCTTCCATGGTGGGAGGATGAGAAAGCTCTCCAGGGTCTCTTTTAGAAGGGTGCTGATCATATCATGAAAGCTTCACCTTCATGATGTAATTACATCCTAAAGGTCTTACTTTCCAATACCATCACATTGAGGGTTAGAATTTCAAGATATAAATTTTGGGAGACACACATTCAGTCCATAACAAACCATAATGAGTTGTATCTTTGTAAGTATTGATTAATAAAAATATGACCCTCACTTCCTTAACTCAATGTTAGGAATAAATACGCCCCGATTCTCCTGTTGAAATCCTGGGAGAAATAAGGCTATCTCCCATATGCGTGTTTCTGATGGACACAAGTGAAGGGTGCTATGGCATAAAAGGGTGAACCAACCATAAATTGCTTGCGTGGTACTTTAAGACATAATTCGGGTTTTCTCTGAAAACAATGTCTAAAAGAGAAGCTTGAGCATAAGCAAATCAAAGTCTAGGAAGGGCCATCAGTATAACCTTTTTTTTCTCACCACCTCCTTCCTAGGGGATTTTGTTATGTGGCATTTTAGGCTTCAGATCAAATAAAGTTAAAGGGATATGTAATTATTCCATTTCTCTTTCCCATCGTTGCCTATAGCCACCCCTTTTTTAGGTGGATTTTACAAGTTACAATTTATTTGATACATGAAAGTGGGCTCTAAAAAAATTGAAATGTGAAAAACATCTGCTCATGTCTCATGAGCCAACTTTTAAAATTTGAAACTCCAAAAAAATTTTTTTTGAAATTCCATGGATAATCTCTGGTTGTTCTCACCCTTCTTCTTCATCCTAACACCACATAGATACTTACCCACTGCATTAGTTTTATTGATTTACATGTACGTCTCTTTCACTAATTTACAAACTTTCATCAAAAGGATCTTTTCTTTAGTTGTCTTTGTTTCAAATCCCCCACCCCTTCCAAAACCATTGTGATTAGCAGATGAAGGGTACCCAGTAAATTTTAATAAAAAATAAATGATGAGAAAATTTTTTCTAACTTATCCTATAATTTAATTTCGGTACTTTCTTATGGAGCATTTAACACCCTTATGCATGGGTGCCATTTTAATATCTCAGGATCTGTTTCTATTGATAGGAAATAAGCCTTTCACTGAATAAATACTGGTTTAAGTAGCTCAAACAAACTTTGAAGCAGCTCATTGTGATCTATTAGATACCAGCAAATGGAATTACTTCAGTCTTATTTATCATGTGATTTTAAGTTAGAGTGAAATCTAGTGGAAAAACCAAATGATTAAGAATTTTCAGGTTTAGGATTCTATTGAATAATCAAATGGTTATTGTTTTTCTATATGATTTTTCTATGTTAATAGCATTCTCCCAATTGCTTAAATAAAATGGTTAATTTGATTAAGACAAGTGCCTAGAGTATACATTGTTATTGTATATGAAAAAATTTTGATATATAGTGATGAAAACTACTTGATGGAAATATAATTGGCCTCTTGAAATAACTTTACTTCTACTCAGCCCATTTCATGCAGAAAAAGATATCATTACAGAATAACTGTGTCAAACTATTTGAAACATTACTTGAAAGTTGATTTTGTGGAATCATTCAAAGTTTTTTTTCACTATTACTTTTATAGCTAGACAGAAGTTAAATTTTGGAGTCCAAATAATGATAGTAGGGAATTTTAATAATGTTTCCAGCCCTCAATATTCCTGACCACAAACTTCTAGAAATAAAAGTGAAAATGCTGCAGTTTTCATATTGTGAGAGAACTACATAAAAGAAACTGTGGAAGTAAGAATGTACTTTCTGTTTGTAAAGTAGGGGATGTTAGGTTTGTCAACAACAAACACAGCTTGCTGTTCAATATAATAGTTGAATATGATTGTATCGTTATTTTGAAATATGTTTCTGTCTTTGTGTATATTTCTTTTGTTTTCATTACTAAAGACTAAATATTGTTTGAATGGCCTTGAAGCTATGGTCATTTATATCTTGTGGGAACAGGCCTTTAGAGACTACAAGTGTATCAAACTTCAGTGAAGAAGGAAAAAATTTCCTAATCTCATACACAGTTCTATATTTCCAAGGGCAATCAGATAAAACATTTGTGACCTTCCATCTTTATTTTTAAAAATGAACCATGATTGAAACATTTATATATAATACATTCTTTAGAAGAGACCTTGCTGATAACAGGGTTTTCAAAGATTGATGCTCAGAATAAAAACTATTTTGACCTTCAATTCCTAACTTCACAATACCTTTGAAAAAGATATATTGGAAATTTCAATAAAAACCTTAAAAACCATATTTAATATATAACATATGTTGACTGGGCATATTGTTTTATTATAATAACAATCTTGAATAAAAACTGTACAGGTTCAATATCTGCAATTACGATCTAGTTTGGTAGAAAGTGTGGTCACAGACAGAATAGGCAGACAGCCAAACTTTAAGGATGCAACAAAGCACAACTTCAGCATTGTGCTGGGCAGAAGTACAGCCTACTGAGAAATGACAGAGGCAGAAGAAAGTCCAGCAGAGAGAGACAGCAATCAGAAAGAGGCCAGAATTTTATGGAATAAAGGTTTTGGGCAAATTCCAGGTCTATAACAGTCACAGATGAGCCAGAATATGAAATTAAGCAAACTTATGTGTTTTTAGAAGGAAAGAAACTGTGATTCCAATTTCTTCAAATTAAATAAATTGAAATAGCCTTATACTATGAGTGAAAAAGGGAAATTCTGTGTATATGCTATAAAAATCTTCATTACCAAGCCAATTTTCTTAAACATGGAAAAGTGTAACTTTTTACCATTGTTATTGTTTCTCAAGCTCGAGAATCAGATAGCTGCTTAATCTTATTATATATCAACTATGACCAACCATATTTTGAAGGCCATGATTACTAGTCGGTATGAAAGGTGGGACAGGTCATAAATTCCTAGATTTAAGTGTCAATCAAGGCCAAGGTCAATCTTTATTGCTTTCTAGACAATTCACTTGGAAGCAGATCAATTGTGGTGATCGCCATGATGGTAAACCTCATGTAAGGAAACTGACAAATTCATAGCCTTGATTGAGGGAATGTCTCAAAGGGTTTCCTGGGAGTAAGTAGTTACGTTTTTAATCAGATGGAAGTGCCACCTTGGTAACAGCTGAGTGAATATGAAATGGTCCGTCAACCCAAGGTAGAGAATTTATGGGCTTGGCAGTGGGCTGCTTGGCAAAGCCATCTTGGCAAAGCATTGCTTGGCAAGATGGCTTTGCAAAACAGAGATGGTAGTTTTAATTGGGCCAGTCTCATTCTCTTCAAAACGTAAATTGGAGATAGAACGAGAAAGAGAGGAGAGAGCTGATAGAGGAGACGACTGGGTAGAGACAGAAAGAGCTTCTGAGAATGTAGCTGCAACCCAGCAGTGACTAAGCCACATGCTGCTAAGAGGTCGAGAACACAATCTAGACTTTGGATCGGTTTTAAAATTGTTTGGGCTTTTTTGTTTTGTTTTGTTTTGTTATGTTTTGTTTTAGAAAGAGAGTACGTACAGAAGTGGGAGAAAGGGCAGAAGGAGAGGGAAAGAGAGAATCCTCAGGCAGAATCCCCACTGAGCAAGAAGCCTGACAGGGGCTCTTTCCCAGGACCCTGGGGGCATGACCCGAGCCTGACCTGAAACCTAGATTCAGCCACTTAACCAACTGGGCCACATGGGCACGCATAAATGGTTTGGTCTTTTAGCTGAAATGCTATCTTCCTGTCCTCGCAAATTCCATGAAATTCCTATTGCCAACAAAACCCTGTCAGTTGGGTTATTAGACTGCCTATCTCTTTTTTATAACATTATTCTTACTTTCCTTAAATCCCATTACTATTTTTAGGACCCATTTTAACACACAAGAACTTTCCATTTTATTCATAGGCATTTCATAACCTTACCTAAACTCTATCTTCTATAGTGCATAATGAGTATCAGCCACTCAAACATTCCCAGTAATTAAACTTTTATACAATCGAAATACATTATGAAAATTCATTTGCTTTTCCAGTTTATAAGACTTTAATTTTCACACATACTATTTTCTTTGCTCTGTACAACATCTGTAATGAGAGTAGAGAGTGTGTTGACTCTTCTACATGATAAGGTCAGAGAGATTAAGGATATACAAAGAAAATATGCTACCCCAAGGATATAAACACAGAGTTTGTAACTGTTTTTTAAAAGACTGTTTTTTAAAAGACTTTATTTATTTACTTGAGAGAGAGTGAGAAATAGAAAGAGAGAGATCAGGGGGAGAGAGAGAAACAGACTCTCTCCACAGCAAGGAGCCTGACATGGGGCTAGATCCCAGGACCCTGAGATCATGACCTGAGCGGAAGGCAGCCACTTTACTGACTGAGCCACCCAGGTGCCTGTTCAAGTCCAAATCTAATATTCCTTCCCATATACCACAGTTCACAAAATAACATACAATATATGTTTAAATTTACATATTTAGAACTTAACAAAGAAAAGATTTCAATTAGTCAATTGCTTATGAATCTTATTTTCTTATCTGTCTATGGCAAACAAAAATTAAATTGCATTGAAGCTAATTAATGATTTCAGAGACACTCACTACGTGTTTAGGGTATAAAAACTGTTTATATCAACTAACTTTTAGATATCTAAGACACAAGGAAAACTAAAGCATTCCTTTAAGCACAAAACTAGTAGTGCAATTGAAGTTAGAGAATGATCAATTTTTAAATTATAACATACATACATATATACCCAAATGATTAGATGAAGAAATTTTAATAGTAGTTTTGGGAACAAATTTCTTGATCGTTGTAGAAAATTTTATAGCTTATATTAATAATGAAAATATTTGATGTGCTTATCATTTGTGGTGGACTGAATGTGTTCCCACCCTTTAAATTCATATGTTGCAACCCTAACCTCCAATGGGATGGTATTAGTAGGCCTTTAGGAAGTAGTTACATCATGAGGATGGAGCCCTCATGAATTAGATTTGGGTCTTTTATAAGAGACAGACATGCTTGTGCAGTCTCTTACACCCTGCATCTCCCTCTCTCTCTCTCTGCCATATGAGAATACAAGGAGAAAATGGCCAACTGTAAGGCAGGACAGTGCACTCTCCCCAGATACCAGAATTGGTAGTGCCTTGATCTTAGCTTGTGAGAAATAAATACTTGTATTTTTAAGCCGCTCAGTCTATGGTCTTTGTTTTAGACACCTAACCGACTGAGACATCCATCATCTCAACTGTTCACCTACACAGTCCTTTCTCTTTAGAAAGAGAGAAATGTTAAGATGTAAGTATTATAAAAGAAGATATATAGAACCATGGCTTCCCAAGAAAGGTCATAAGGGCTTTCCCCACCTTATATGTCTTAAGAAATTTCCATCTGTCCCTTTCATGATATTCAAATATTATGCCTAGCACAAAAATGCAAAATCAACATAAGCCCCTTGTCATTCCATTCTACCTCTTTACACATGTATTTTCTTGTGGGCAGTTGTTCAAACAACCCTTCTACACATAAATTCTAGAGTAAAAAACTGCAGGATAAAATTTTCCAGAACTCATAAATTTCCTCTAGGAATTTTAGGTATTTTATGGTGAGATGATCATGTTAGGCAGTTAGTTAGGCATGAGCGAGGAGGGATAAAGAGGTGCTGGCCACACCCTCAGTGCCATCCCTAAAGGTTAACAGCCTTAGAGCCACCTCTAAGGGCTAACCATACAGGAAAGGCCTAACCACAGAGCTGGTTCAAAAGCCACAGAGGGCTCTCTGCTCATCAGGGAGCCTGCTTCCCTCTCTCTCTCTCTCTGCCTGCCTCTCTGCCTACTTGTGATCTCTCTCTGTCAAATAAATAAATAAAATTTAAAAAAAAAAAAAGCCACAGAGGACTTTTAAGAGCTGAGCATATGCACAAAAGGTACAACTTGCCTTTAAGTACATTTTTTTAAAAGATTTTATTTATTTGCCAGAGAGAGAGAGAGCAGAAGCAAGGGAGTTGAAGGCAGAGGTAGAGGAAGAAGCAGGTTTCCTATTGAGGAAGGAACCAGATGTGGGATTCAATTCCAGGATGCTGGGATCATGATCAGAGTCAAACGCAGCTGCTCAACCAACTGAGCCCCTCAAGTGTTCCTGCCCTTAAATACTTTTAAAGTTACAACAAAAGCTCATTAGAGACTCATAAATATGCAATATATAAATAAATACGATTATAACAGAATGCATCATGGGTAGGCACAAGAACAGAGGCCAAAATGTTATAGAGCCACCAGCTGTCAATCAAAAATGTCAATCAAAGCCAAATGTCCATGTACACAAAGTAGTCTTAAAAAATGCCGCTAGGGGGCGCCTGGGTGGCACAGTGGGTTAGAGCCTCTGCCTTGGCTCAGGTCACCATCCCAGAATCCTGGGACCGAGTCCCGCATCGGGCTCTCTACTCAGCAGGGAGCCTGCTTCCTCCTCTCTCTCTGCTTGTCTCTCGGCCTACTTGTGATTTCTGTCTGTCAAATAAATAAATAAAATCTTTAAAAAAAAAAAAAAAAAGATGACGCTAGGCTATGCCTGGGTGGCTCAGTAGGTTAAGCCACTGCCTTCCGCTCAGGTCATGATTCCAGGGTCTGGGATCAAGTCCTGCATCAGGCTCCTTGCTCAGCAGGGAGCTTGTTTCTCTCTCCACCTCTGCCTGCTTGCATATCTCTCTCTCTCTCTCTGACAAACAAATAAATAAATAAATAAAATCTTTTTAAAAATTAAAAAAAAAAAAAAAAGATGCAGCTAGAATTTCTGGAGGCCATTCCCACTTTTGCTCCAGCAGTGGCCCGCTTTCACCTTTGAAAGTGTAGTATCTTATCTACTGGATAAACTCATCTCGCCATTCTGGTCTCGGGTCTTCAGTTCTTTGGTATATCTGGGACAAGAATTGAGCCACCTGGGAACAATCACACCAAGGATAAGGGGATAGATACAAATCTTGATGCTGCTTAAGTTTTCATCTGGACCCTTCCCTTGTGAGTATAACTACCCTTGCATTCTGTAAACTATCTTCTAATGAAAACCTTATTAATTCAGTGTATGAGTATCAATCCTTATTTATTATAGTGAGGTTTGGTTTCTAAAATGACCACTATATGATTGGGAGCTAATGGTATTTTACATACACATTCCTATTTTCAATTCTGAAACCCTGAAATTCTGAGATTCATTGAAATGTTCTTGCAGGACTTGTCATGTGGGTGAAAGAAACTAGATCCACAGAACTTGGTTATTTTTTGAATGTGAATCTGTATTACCATCTTATGAGATTCATTGAGATCTAATGAATTACATTTATTTATTTACTTGCTTATTATTTCATTCATTTTTAAATAATTTACATTTTATTTTTTTTATTTATTTTTTTAAAGTGGGTATTTTTATTTGTTTGTACTTAAACCTATCCACCAACCAGACAAACTGGTACTATTATCATACATTAAAATATAAAACATCTTTCTACAAATACTAGAATTAACAGTTCTAGTAAAACCTCACAAGGGGCAGAGGAAATCAATGAAGCACATTGTAGTTTTACCCTTCACCATTAAAAACTAAGGTTGGTAACAAGAAAGCCTCACAATCTCAGAATATACCATTATCTTTCATCACATGTCTTTGTATCTTTACTTCCTATTCTTGAGGTTAGATTCTTTTTTTTTTTTTTAAAGATTTTATTTATTTATTTGTCAGAGAGAGAGCGAGCAGGAGCGAGCACAGGCAGACAGAGTGGAAGGCAGAGTCAGAGGGAGATTCTAAAGCCTGAAGATACCCACAGTAGGACCGTATCCAGTTAGCTATAGCCAGAAACACCTGTTCCATGTTGTGCACAACCAATGCTACTGAGAGCTTTGACTCCAATCGTACTCCCTCAATAGATACAGTAAGAATAATGGGAAATACAATATTAAAGCAAAGATACAGGACTCTAAAAGACAAAGCCTAGGAGATGTGACACAGCCATCGCCCAAACCAAGATCGAGTAATACCCATCGTCACACATCTTCAGGCTGGATGTTCACAGAGTAATTTGGGAACAAATCCATGATTTCCTGGGTACTAAAATACTTAGTGGACTGCTGTATTACACTATAGCTTTCCCCAGAAGTTTTTAAGAGGGACTCCAAATCACGGACGGAATTTTGCTGGAACTGGATCTGGGGCTGCAGGGATTCCTCTCCACAGCTGTGGAGCTGGCTGTTCCAAGCTTGGGGGCACCAGGTCTGACTGGTCCAGGAGTGGTTGCTCCAAGACTGGCCATTCCAGGAGTGGTTGCTCCAAGATTGGCTGTTCCAGGTCTGGTTGCTCCAATTCAGGTTATTCCAGTTCTGGTTGCTCCATATTGGAAGGTTTGCAGAAGTGTTCATCAGGTGTCCCTGGTGGTAGGAGTAGAAGGCTGGGTATTCCGTGGCTGCTGTGCTATTCTGAGTCACACTCTTGCTCTCCTTTGGCCAGTGGTTTTTCTGCCAACTCTTACATTTCATTCTCTGGTTCTGGAACCAGGTCTTCACCTGCTTATAGCTAAGGTTCAGAATGTCGGAAAGTTCTTGCATCTGCTGGAGGCTGAAGTATTTCTGCCTCTGAAATCAATCATTGAGGACATAGAGTTGGGTCTGAGAGAACAGGGTCCTGATCTGTTTCTTGCCCTGGGCTGTGTCTTCCTTCCTCCCCATTCTCTCCTCTGCAGAAGTGGGTGGTAGTTTCATCTTGGGATGGGTGGAGGAATCGGGGCAGATCCATGGAGGAAGGAAGAGGAGAGACGGTCTCTGTGTGGAGCGTCTCAGCAGATGACATTTGTAGGAATGTGTAATTTTCTTCAGGCCTGCAAACCTCAGGCATTGGAGAAGAGTCCCTAGACCTGGGTGGTCTGGGGCCAGGCAGGCACTGGGGCAGAGCGAGATCCTCACTCATGTTGGGGAGTTGAGGGTAGGGAGGGGGCAAGAGCAAGATTGTAAGGAAGGCCCAGGCTTCTGGATCCAGGTGGAAGAGTCGGGAGAAACAGAAAGACGTCCAGGTGTAAGAGTATGAGAAAGACAGAATGAAGGAGGTCACCCCCAAAAGGGCAAGAGCCAAGCAGCCCAACGGAGTCGTAAATAACTTACATTTTAAATACCTTGGGTTTCTTGGTGAACTTTAGAGAAAACAGAAAAACAATGACAGTTTAATTTGTCTGATACATTTTAGCTGAATGGTTTTCTCATTGTTTTTGACTCCATTCTGATCAGTATTGCCATGTATGCATTGCAGAATTAAGTATAAGTCACTTGTTTTCGCATGATAACAAAATATTACTTTCTATTGAAGAATAATTTAATGGAAGATAAGAAGGTCTCTGTGTGAAAGAAAACTGTTTTAAAGTTTCCTGTCAGGATGTTTGGTATTTTCGGATTGGTTTGCTAGCTCTGCATATATAAGATCTCTGCAGTAGCTTTCAGGGAAGAAATAGCAGTGTTAGCGAATTGTAAATCCACTAAAGAAAACAAACCAGATTTCATTCTGTGTTGTATTATAAAAACTCCTCCGCAATATTATATAAAATGCAAATCTGACCCAATTCAGTTCACCACATATCTTTATTTAAAATGATTATTTTCCTTATAAACAAATACATAGAAAAAAATGAGAAAACAATAGAATAAGAAAATAAAAAGCAAAGGAGAAGACTGAATAAGAAATGAATCTGTTTCATCAATCTATTTCTCTGTCTTGTTCTTGGTTTAATTGTTCTCTTCTAAAGCAACATTAAGACTGCTCTTATTGATTCCATCTTGGGAGATTACTCAATGTCTCTGTCTAGGTAGTTAGGTATTTTGGATGTTGTTCACAAGTTCTGTCTGAAACATGCTCATTTTTCATTGTAGCCTTTTCATAGGAAGGTTTATTGACCTAAATTTAAGGTTTCATTGAATATATTCATCTTTCTTTCTACTCTCTGATATCACTTTGTTAACCTCCTTTTTCCCTCACTTTCTGGCAAATCCTTTTCCTCTAGCTCATTTATTCTTATTTTCTTCACTGTATAGAGTGTGTGTGTGTGTGTGTGCCTATGTACTGCTACTGAGAGTGAGAATGACTGAATTTTTTAACATCATCACTAGGAACATAGTATTCTACTCTTCGTATGTTAGGAAAAAGAAAGCGAAATCTTTATTTTATGCTTATTACTATTTCTTTATGGTAGCATTTCTGCATTGAATGGCTTGGGAATAAAAAAATTTGTGTCCGAGTTGGAAGCGCTCAATGAGATATGGCTTTTCTTCTTTGAAGTTAAAAGAAATATTTCATCACCAACTTTTGCTTCAAGTTCTTTCTGTAAATTCACCAGATATAACTTTGAGCTGAAGTCAAGTATATATGACTGGAATCTCAGTTGTTTAACACTGTTTTTCTCTCAACTTGAGAGAAGCCTTTATGAGCCCCAATAATATTTATTTCTTTTATGCTTCATTATCTGTATACTATGCATATAGAAGCTAAAATATTTGTCATCTCAAATCCTTTTTTAAGTGGGGAGAAAAAAAGAGGATAATTTGAGACCATTTTTTTTTTTAATGACTGGGTTATTACCTAGTTGATTCTCTTATGCAAAGCATATACATCTAGGGAATAACCATATCGGCATGGAATAAATCAGTGTACTGTGTAAGCTTGTCTATTGTATTAATTTGCTTTATATTGTATTTCACAAAGGAAATATTCAAGTTATTCATTGACTACAGATACAGATATCAATTAAAATTATTTGATAAAAACTCTGTCACTGAAATGTTCAGAGAAAATTAGATACAAGTTTGAGTGGTTGTGGTAGTACAAGCTAATGACTATTAGTGTCTCAGAGGCCTCAATATCAGACACAGGAAATTAACTGTATGTGGAGCTACATAATCCAGTCATGTTTTCAGTCCATTACTGTATCACGTTATTGCAAAGACGAAAGAGAGAAGACAAGGGAAGAGGAAGAGTTGAAGATTCTTTAAAATTAGAAGATAAAGCACGCAACTGTTGAGATCCTGACAGAAGAGAGTAGGCACACTCAAATATTTTAATTAATAAAGGGAATGATAAATAGTGATGGAATCCGTATTGACTTAAGGGAACCAGTAAGGCTTGGTGGTGCCCTCAGCAACAGTCTAGACAAAACCACTGATAATATATTTAAGTGATTAAATATTTCCAATGTGTCAAAATCACAGAAATAGCTGAGTGCATAAGAAGGAGTGATAGGGATCATCAAGTACAAATCTTATTGTAATGGACAACATGAAAATATTTCCAAATCCAATGCATTCTACATCAGTTTTAATTATTATAACATTCTTTTTATGGTTTGCTGAAATTTCTCCTGATATAACTTCTACTCTTTGCTCCTACTTCTGCCCTTTGGAGACCAAATGAATTATTTTGTACTCCAGATAGGAAAAATATATGTAGAAATATTTATTCCAGAGTCAAATACTTGAGGATTTAAGCCATATTTAAACTAAAATCTAGTTTGAAGGATGTAATAGTGTTCCAACCATTTCCCCTTATTGGATTTGGGAAGTTCATTTGCACACCATCTCCTCTACTGTTGCTATAAACGTCCCACACACCTAGTTAAGGTCACTTCTTATATTTGACACTTCGGACTGTGGTAGGAATTACTTCAACACTTATTTTCATCTCTTGTGTATCTTTCAGCTTCTCTCTCTCTACTAGACTATTTCCACCAGACTGCAAACATACTGCTATTTCTATGCATTAATATATATGAAATACTTTGTCTCCCGTTTCCAACTTCAACTAAGACTCTTTTAGTTTCATTAGCTTGAGATAAAAAAATCACTGAAATAAATGTCCATGACACTGTCTCCCATTCTCTCTCTCTCTCTCAAACACACATTCCGTATCTCATTGACCGCTTCCAACTCGGACACTCTGAGCAGAGAGCCTGATGCGGGGCCTGATCCCAGGACCCTGGGATCATGACCTGAGCCGAAGGCAGAGGCTTTAACCCACTGAGCCACCCAGGCGCCCAGAGTCTCATGTTTCTTGACTAAAAATCACAAGCAGCATTTATCAAAGCTAATCTTACATTCTTTCTTTTGAAACCTTTGCTTAACATACAAGTTCCCATATCTTGTCTTTCCTCTCTCTTTCTCTACCCCCTTTCCTAATCGTTCTGACTTAGTTTCCATGCTGAGTCGTCTTCATATTCCAGCCTCTAAATGATTGAAAGCTCTAGGGCTTCATCCCTGAACAATTCCTTTGGGTGTTTAAATAACATCTTAAACTTAATATACCCGGAACTAATTCCCAATGTTCACTAACACCAAAATTATCCCTCTTTCAACTAATTTCCAGTTTCAGAAAAACAGACTACATCTTGCTGTAGCTAACGTACTCCAAGTCATCTATAACTCTTCACTGTCTCACAATCCATGTCTACCTTTTAGTTCTATCAGTTATGACAAATTATACATTTACCAAATACTTGAGCATCAGTAATATGGATTTTCATCTTTTTAAGCTTTAATGCTATTTTCTTTGCTGCTTACTACCCAAACACTAAGTTAGTGTTTTCCATTTGGATTGTCGTTATGACACCCTAGGGGCCACCTGGGTGGCTCAGTTGGTTAAGCGTCTGCCTTCAGCTCAGATCATGATCCTAGGATCCTGGGATGAAGCACTGCATCAGACTCCCTGCTCAGTGAGGGGTCTGCTTCTTCCCCTCCCTCTGCTTGCTGCTCCCCCTGTTTGTGCTCTCTCTCTCTCTGTCAAATAAATAAATAAAATCTTTAAAATTTTTAAAAATAATAAAATAAAATAATTCATCAAAAGTTTATATTATTGCAAAAATGTGGTACCTGACGTATTATTGACTTTTCAATAATACCACAGTCCATATATAATAATGATTTGACACCACTGCTGTAAATCATTAAAAATAATCTCATTAACAATCATAAGTTTTGGGGTACCTGGGTGGCTCAGTGGGTTAAAGCCTCTGCCTTCGGCTCAGGTCATGATCCCAGGGTCCTGGGATCGAGCCCCACATTGGGCTTTCTGCTTAGTGGGGAGCCTGCTTCCCTTCCTCTCTCCTTGCCTGCCTCTCTGCCTATTTGTGATCTCTGTCTGTCAAATAAATAAATAAAATCTTTAAAAAAAATCATAAGTCTTATTTCTCTTTAAACTTAATTTATATTTCACTTACCTAAGAGACTTCATAGTCACTTATATTTTTATGATTACCATCATAATCATTAATATGGTTCCCTATCATAGTTTTTTTGTAACAAAATAGGTAATGAAACTTATTTATTATTTATTTATTCATTCATTTATTTTTTTCTTTAGTTTTTAATTTTTTCTGGATTGAGTTACCATTAATATTCTCAGCAGTAAATATTTGAACCCAGCTCTTAAAATATAGCAAATATCAATGTCTTAAATATAAAATATAAATTTTATTATAAACAAATGAGTAGATAAAATGAGAATATATATAAACAGTTAAAAAATAAAGAAGATAATTGAGTGTTTGGGGTCACTATTACTTATTGCTCCGGTAAAACAATGACTATACTTATATTTTAGTTTTTGTTAGGTATTGTCATTTACAAATTTTATTTATGTGTGTATCAGTAGATGGGAATTACAGAATTTCCATGATAGCAATAGTACTCAATGTTTTCCACTCATTCTAACTCATGCCTTCTTCCCATCCAAAAAATCCAGAGTGGACATAAGTCAAAATTTATTTTTTATACCCAGTGATAAGCTGACAACAAAAATAAGTCCTCCTACATTTTTATTCTTGAAATACAAGATCTAAAACCATCTTGATTTTCAAAAAACTATATTACTTCTTTAGGGTTACTCTTTGTATCTGAGAAACATATCAAAATATTTTGTCAACACTTTAAAATAAAAATGTATTATATTTATTTAACTTGATATAATCAGAAAGTGCTACAAATTTTTAAAAAATATTTTAAATTGTGATATATGTATTAAATACAATATTATTTATTTATATGATTTTAGCATTATCTCATACATTTTTTAATTGTGTTATGTTAGTCACTATATAATACATCATTAGTTTTTGATGTAATGTTCCAAGATTCATTGTTTACATAGAACACCCAGTGCTCCATGCAATACATGAAATCCAACAAAACCTTAAAGCTATGTATTCAATTATACCCATCTTTAGGAAAGTGGATCAGCCCAAAGAAAACAAACATAATTTGTAACTTTTTATATACCATTTGTATACAATCTATATCATGGAAAATAAATGTTGAATAAACAGTGTTCATTGTTAAACTAACCATCAACTCATAAGTCCTTTTGTCAGAAAAAAATATGATAACAATTTCTTAATTCAAGTAAGTATTTTATAAATACTTTGGAAAATATTACCAAGAAAAGTAAAATAATTTACAAAACAAGTTTTTATGGTAGGATACTAAAACCAGCTAAGACAAATAATACAGGGAGAAAAAAGCTGATTCAGTCTGTTTTAATATTTTATGAGAACAATATTTTAATAATTTTAATATTTATTAAGAAATACAATGGATTCTCATTATTTAATCTGTAGTTATTTATAAAGTGATATCTACCATATAAGGACCAAGGCCCTTTCTATAAAGATGCACACATGTATATCAACCACAGATATTTAGCTTTTGAGTAACATGGTACATATAGACATTCAAAAAGCCTCTCACTTCTCTCACAAATAAAAAACACCTCTGCCCTGGGACTGCCCCTATATAATTATTTCAATGATCACAGTGACATAAAATTGAATATGAAAAGTAACTTTCTTATTACGCTTCTGTAAAATGGACCGGTCTAAAAATAATAGAAATACTTTAATTTAATCCAATGACACAGTTGAAAGATAAAAGAAGGATCCAGGCACGCCTCAGTGGCTCAGTGGGTTAAGCATCGCCTTTGGCTCAGGTCATGATGCCAGTGTCCTAGGACCCAGTCCTGTGTTGGCCTCCTGCTCCGCAGGGAGCCTGTTTCTCCTTCCCTGTGCTCTTACACTCTCAGTCCCTCTCTCTCTCTCTTCTTATCCTCAAATAAATAAATAAGTGAAAAATCTTTAAAAAATTTTAAAATAAGAAGGTTCCATTTTTTAAGGGATTTTTAAAACACAGAACTAATTGTTAATTCTTGTTACCTGGGATATGGCTATAATAGAAAGAAGCATCTTCATAGACTAGATTGTCTAGGAAGATGAAATTTTATATCATATTGTAAAGTTCATTTTCTAACCTACTTGCTCTGTAAAGTGGCTGACATAATGATCCTACATAAAGTCATATATTTGTAGCCATTGAAGAGCTTTGCAATGAGCAGGGAACCTATTATAGAATTACTATATTAATTTTGCAGTTAAATCTCAAAAGAATTGAAATTTGGTTTCAACTTCGTTGTCACACAAATAAAGGTGCTTGAGAGATACATCTGTTGCTTTCTTCCTTAGCTACTTACCTTCTACATTTTAAAATGAGTGTTTCCAGCAATTATAATAATTTCAAATTGGCTGGTTTTCAATGAAGATGGTTAGATGCTGTCATAAACAGAAGACCCAAGTTATTTAAAAAATTGACTATTAAAAAAATGAAATGGTTCTGATGAACATTATAATACGAAAAATAAAATAATACAAATTTTTAAAAGTTATTCTTTATTCTGCTCTTCCAAGCCACAACATCAGAAATTGTATGCAATCTCTAAAACAATTTTGATCTAGTTTTATTCTTGACCTAGAATTAAATATATCTATGGTAATAGAAGCTGCTGTAATAGGCATTTTATTGTTAAATGTCACCAGCTCCCAAGATTCTATTAGCAGAAATAATAACATTAATTTCATATTTAACTGATATCCATCTTATTGAAGAAAATGTACTTATTATTTTATTTGCTCATGGTGCTAATAATTTATTTTCTGAATGTGCAATTTAACCAAATTGAAAGGACATATTCAAGCACATCTGCTTCAGATGATAATTTATAATATTTTCTAAAATTTAGATGATTTTCTCTTTACTCATTTGAATTATTAAGATACACGTGTTCACATTATAAAAACAGTATCTTAAAACTTGAAATGTTATATCATTAGCAATAATCACTAATATTGAATATTTTAGCTCTCTTAAATATTGAAAACAAATTTTTAAATAAGTATCTTTTTCTCTGTAGATAGAGGATAGATAATCTTTCTATGTGTATGTCTAATAGCATATATATGTGTGTGCGTGTGTGTGAGTGTGTGTATGTATACACATAAAAAGAGAGAATGAGAGAGGATACCTCCCTAAAATATAATACCTGTAGTCAATCTCCTGAGCTAAGATAATTTGAGGAAAAAAAATTGTCAATGATGAGGCACCTGGGTGGTTCAGTTGGTTAGGTGTCTGCCTTTGAGCTCAGGTCATGATCCCAGGGTCCTGGAATCAAGGCCCACATCAGGCTTCCTGCTCAGTGGAGAGCCTGCTTCTCTCTCTCCTTCTGTGGCCCCACCCTGTGATTGTGCTCTCTCTCTCAAATAAATATATATATATATATAAATAAATAAACAAATCAAAATAGGTCAATGATAACATATTTCTGATTGAAGATAAGGTATTCCTCTGATATATAAAGCTGGTTTAAATAGAAAAACAAATCTCTTAAACAGAACTTACCTTCTTTCTTTATAGTATACTCTTCACTCCTCTGTTCCCTTCCAAGTAAATCTCTCCTGAATTGTCTGTGTATAGTCATCATACTGTCAGTCCTTCCATTTCTTTTTTTTTTTTTTTACTAAAGATTTTATTTATTTATTTGACAGAGAGAGATGACAAACAGGCAGAGAGACAGGCAGAGAGAGGAGGAAGCAGGCTCCCTGCTGAGCAGAGAGACCAATGTGGGGCTCGATCCCAGGACCCTGAGATCATGACCTGAGCTGAAGGCAGCGGCTTAACCCACTGAGCCACCTAGGCACCCTAGTCCTTCCATTTCTTTAGGAAGAGATTCCAGTTTAAGGATATTATTCTCTTTTGTTTGCCCTCCTACTTCTCTAAACTCCCACGTTCTTTTTTGTATCCTATTCATCAGTCCTGTCTCTAAATTTTGTCATACTTTGGAACTCAATACAGATCTCCTGTTGTCTCTATATACATACACCGTCATAGGTAATTTCATTTGTTTCTATGACCATGCATGTCATATAAGATTTTGATAAATACCAACTTATTTATCTCAGAAGTTCCCTTGATCTCCCTTCATCCCTTGACTCCACATGCCCATTTGATTCACAACTTTTTTTTTTAAGATTTTATTTATTTATTTGACAGACAGAGACCACACGTAGGCAGAGAGGCAGACAGAGAGAGAGGGGGAAGCAGGCTCCCCGCAGAGGAGAGAGCTGGATGCTGGGCTCTATCCCAGGACCCTGTGATCATGACCTGAGGCTTAACCCACTGAGCCACCCAGGCATCCCTTGATTCACAACTTTAAAATGTCCTCCAACCCCAGGCTTCATATTCATGTCATTCACATTCACATAATGACAACCTATTAGTTTAGTTCTTCAGTTTAAACACTGGTCACTTTTGAATACTTGTTTTCTTTAATAAAGAATTCATCAACAAATATTGATGAATCTTCTTCCATAATTTATTTAGAATCTGACCTCTTGTCCCCACCCCCACATTCTGAACCACTATATCTTCTTTTCTGAGTTTTAGAGTTCTAGCCTTCAAACTGCCCACACATCTACAGACACACACACACACACAGAATATTTTCTATACTTATTCACAATAAGTAGGTATTCTCCACATGGCAGTAAGAGTGATTATTGGCATATCATATAAGTTCTCTGCTAACAACTCCAATGCTTTTCATCTCTCTCAAAGTAAAATTCAAAGTCCTTACTATGCTTTGTCTGCATGATAATATTGAAATTAACTCCTTCCATGACTTAATGTGCTTACTGTCCACCAGTCACACAGATTTCTTCATGTTGCTAAACACATTAAAACTCGAGGACATTACATTCTGTTGTTCTTATCTTTAAAGATCATTCCTAGATATCACCCCTCAAATCTTCTTTTCTTCCCAATCTTTGCTCAAATATTCCCTTATCAGGAAGGTTTTTCCTGAACACTCTTTTGAAAATAAGATTCCCTGCACTCTTTCTGCTTTTATTCACAATTTTTGTTCTGTTTGTAACACTTACCATCATCTGACATGTTATGTATTTGTTTGGTTGCTTATTTTGTGCTTTCCCTTCCATATTATAAATTCTATGATAGTAAGACTTTCATTCTGCTCATTTTTTCCAGAATAAGATTCATACATAGTTAACACTCTATCAATATATTTTAAATGAGTAAATGGATATGGATTAGAAATAAATATGCATCAAGATGGGGTTCTGGGAGCACCTGGGTGGCTCAGCTTTTTAAGCAACTGCTTTCACCTCAGGTCATGATCCCAGGGTCCTGGGATCAAGCCCCACATCAGGCTCCCTGCTCAGTGGGATGCCTGCTTCTCCTTCTCCCACTCCCCTGCCTGTGTTCCCTTTCTCACTGTGTGTGTGTCTCTCTGTCAAATAAATAAATAAAATCTTTAAAAAAGCAAAAAAAAGATGGGGTTCTGATTTTATAGGTGAGGTAGACAAGCAACGGAGTCCTGGTGAGTGGCACATACTGTCTTGGGATTCATTTTGCAGTACCAATTTGAGTTCTATAGATCTGTCTCTTGGTGCTCTCAAATTTGTCAGAATATGGCTACAGTGAATTCTTGTATCAATTCTTTATCTCTAAGCTGAAGAGATTTAGCATAGATGCTTCATTACTATGAAGGATCCTACTTGAAATCATGATTTTAGACATGACAATATAACTGACTTCGACCTTACAAATCGAGATGATTTCTATGGAATGACATGGCTACCATCAAACAATAAATTTAGAATACCAGCCAATTTTTTTCACTTATCTTCTAAATATTTAAATTCTAATATTTTATTTCCAAATTTTAAAAAGGAATGTGATATTTTGGTAAGGATGATCAAATAATTTTATATCTCTCTATGTATATGTCTTTGTACCATGCTATGCTAGCTATATCTGTATCTCTACTTCAATCTTTATTAAAAAGCCCAGCAAACATTAATAAAAAAGAAAATTGTGATGTTGCTGCAAACATTTCCTCTTCTAATTTTAACACATACATACACAAATACAAAATAGGAAAGAAATTAATAGAATACTACCACTTACATATACATATACACACAGAAGAAATATGGTTAAAAATGTTAAAATTTAAAGTTTTACTGTATGTATCACTCCAAATACTAAGCAAATAACAAATAAAATTCAGAGAGAAAAAGTAAAGAAGAAAATTTCAATAATCAATACTAAGAACCAGCTATACCTCAAATTATAAATTAACAAAACTAGCTTTTAAATGCACTGCTCTTTTTACAAAATTAAGGGACAATGTTGAGTGTAAATGCACTCTTCTGCAGGCTATATAAAGCAGTAGGAGTTTTCCATATATAGATAAAACATCCCAAATAGAAGCAAATGAACGCCTGCTGTTGTATGTGTGTGTATGGGGAAGTGGTGGATTGGATGCTGGACCCTCTATTTACTAAACCTTTCACTTTAACGAGGGAAACAGAGCATAAAAGAAGGAGGAGATGTAGAATATAAATTAATGCTTCAGCTACTAATAGTGGTCAGCTGAAGAAATCACTGTAAAGACCCTACATAAAAAAGGGTTGGCAAAGAGGTTATGTTGTGATGTGTGAACCCGAAACACAACCAGCTAGTGCAAAGCAAACTTCCAGTATAAACTGTGGTGAGACAGTACAGTAAATAACACGCATAATCCCAACAACTCTGCCCAAGCTTCTTTTTCTTTTTTCATAAGATTTTAATTACTGGGGCACCTGGGTGGCTCAGTGGGTTAAAGCCTGTGCCTTTGGCTCAGGTCATGATCTCAGGCTCCTGGCATCCAGCCCTGCATCCTGCTGTCTGCTCAGCAGGGAGCCTGCTTCCCTCTCTCTCTCTGCTGCTTCTCTGCCTACTTGTGATCTTTGTCAAATAAATAAATAAAATCTTAAAAAAAAAAACTTGTTAAAAAAAGATTTTATTTATTTATTTGAGAGAGAGAGCGTGCAACCTGGGGAAGCAGTAGAGGTGGAGGGAGAGGGGAGTAAAACATCTCAGTTGGGACTCCATGCTGAGCATAGCACATGGATGCAGGGCTGTATTCCAGGACCCTGAGATCATGACCTCAGTTGGAAACCAAGAGCCAGACCCTTAACAGACTGAGCCACCCAGGCACCCCATCTGCTCCTAGCCCATTTTCTAAGCAAATTTTGGAGAAAAGCCAAACAAGAAATAGCCATGCATTCATTCAAAAATAACTATTAATGATAAAGCAACCACAATGTCACTAAACCATATACAATGAAAAGTGAAAGGAAACGAAAAAAATACACAAAAGACAGGTGAAAAAAAAAAACACATCTAAAGAATTATATTGCAGAGCAGAAGAATTATGCAATATAAGTCAGAGGTTTTATATTTGCTCAAGAAATTTTTAGAAATATGACTTCTGAAATAAAATTTCAAAGAAGAAACTCGGGCTCAAAGAAAGTATCACAAAATAACATTTGACATCTATATATTATTTTAAAGTAACGTGATATAATACGAATAAAAGAATAATATCTGATACAATTAGCAATCAGAGGGAGACAGTGGAAGTGAAAATACTCCACATACAAGTGAATTTTATTTCAGGATTACAATGCTGATACAAAATTGAAAAATTTATTCTCTCATTCACCATGTTCACAGAAAAAAGATTTATAATTTTTGCTTAATTTGATAGACTTAAAAGACATCTTATAAAGTTCAACATCCTGGGGTGCCTGGGTGGCTCAGTGGGTTAAAGTCTCTGCCTTCGGCTCAGTCATGATCCCAGAGTCTGGGGATCGAGTCCTGCATCGGGCTCTCTGCTCAGCAGAGAGTCCGCTTCCTCCTCTCTCTGTCTCTGCCTGCCTCTATGCCTACTTGTGATCTCAGTCTGTCAAATAAATAAAATCTTCACAAAAAATAAAATAAAAATCAACATCCTGATTATAAAAAGAGTAATATAAGATAAAGGACTTCGTATCTAAATTTTACACAAACATGAAATCAATATAAACACGAAATCAAATCAAACATGAATCAATATAAAAGAAAAAAATATTTTTAAAGATAAAATACTGATCACTCTTCACACATAGGAAAAGATAGTCACAATCATCATTTTAAAAAAATTACTTATAGAGGGACGCCTGGGTGGCTCTGTCGGTTAAGCCGCTGCCTTTGGCTCAGGTCATGATCCCAGGGTCCTGAGATGGAGTTCCACATGGGGTTCCTGGCTCGGCAGGGAGCCTGCTTCTCTCTTGCTTCTCTCTCTGCCTCTGCCTGCCACTCTGCCTGCTTGTGCAGGCACGTTCTCTCTCTCTCTCACTCTCTGATTAATTAATTAATTAATTAATTAACAAAAATCTTTAAAAAATATTTATGGAAATACTTGCCTTAGCAATTTGACAAGACAAACCCTAAGGAATATTTCTATTAGAAAGGGAAAGAATAAAGTATCGTCATCTTCAGATATGTTTGTGTATCTGAAAATGAAATAATCATAAAATGAATTTCCTGCTTTCTTTTTAATTATGTGAATATTTTTCAAGTTCCCATTTAACTTGTCTATTGGAATTTTAATTTTATCTCTTTGTGGTTAGATTGACATTATAATTCCATAACTTTTTACAGTATGCTCAAAATTAATATTCCACCAAATATGTAAAATGTAAAGATTTGGTCAAATAGTACAAACTTCTAATTATAAGGTTGTTTGCAGAACCTGATGTATATCATGGTGATAATAACTAACAATGCTGTGTTCTATAATTGAGAGTTACTAAGAGAGTAGGTCCTAAATGTTCTCGGCACCCCCAAAGGTAATTACATGTGGTGGTGCATGTATTAATTAACCTTACTGTGATAATCACTTTGTAATTTATATGTGAATCCAATCATCACATTGTACTCCTTAAACTTACAAAATGTTGATGTCAATTTTATCTCAATAAGCTGGAAAAAAGTAAACAATATAGGTCTATTTACTCAATGTATTCTCATATAACTTTATGCATGCATTGTCCCAAGTATTAGATCTTCATAACCTATAAATCTCACAAGAAATATTATACATATTTTTTCTTTAAACATTCATTTAGATTTAAAAGGAATGAGGAAGAAGGAAGAAAATAATTTTAATTAATTTCCTTATATAGTCACCATATTCAATGTACATTTCTTCTTGAAGGGCTGTTTCTACTTGATATTATTTGCCTTCAGCCTGAAGAACTTCCTCTACCATTTCTTGTACTTTGTACTTCTATTGGAGACAAATCATCTTAGTTTGCATTAATCAGAAAATGGTTTTATTTTGCCTTCATGCTTGATGGTTATTTTTACTAGACAGAGATTTCTGGGTGTTGGTTGTTTTCTCTCAGCACTATGTAGGTATTGTAACTTTGTCTTCTGTCTTAGAATTTTCTGATAATAAATCTATGCTCATTTAAATAATTGTTCTTTGTGATAAGCTAACCTTTTCTTTTTCTGGCTACTTTTAAGAGTTTTTATTTAAATTTTCTTCTCAACAATTTGTCTGTAATGTCCCAGAAATAGCTGTTTCCTATTTACCCTTGTTAGGGAAATTCATAAAAAAGATGTGACTGCCAATTGACCTGTGAGCTGGACCTAGACACTCAGAGGCTCCTCACCCCTTCTCTGCCCTTGAAATGTTGATTCTACTTTTCTTTCTTGCTCCAAGAGCTTGCTATATCTCACAACATAGCTTGAGATAGTGATGTGGCTGAGAATATCTACATAGTATATGTGACTAAACCCATTGAAGGCCTCTTTATAAATTTTTGAGATTTGTCAAGGGGGGGAAGGATCCACTCACTTGGCTATGGTCCAAAACAAGCCTTGTATGTAAGTTCCTTTTGCTCATTAGAACTGCTACCTACCAACCTGGAGGGACCTGCCTCTTTCTACAGTCTCTCCCTGCCCTCTGGTACAGCGGATAGTTTCAGATTATAGTTGGGAATCTCCAAGAAGGTTTTGAACCAACAATCCTCTTTGGGCTCACTGAACTTTTTTTTTTTTTTTAAAGATTTTATTTATTTATTTGACAGAGAGAGATCACAACTAGAGAGGCAGGCAGAGAGAGAGAGAGAGAGGAGGAAGCAGGCTCCCTGCTGAGCAGATAGCCCAATGTGGGACTTGATCCCAGGACCCTGAGATCATGACCTGAGCCGAAGGCAGCGGCTTAACCCACTGAGCCACCCAGGTGTCCCATGAACTTTTAGAATTTGTAATTTGATGTACTTTACTAAATTAGGAGTGGTTCTGGTCCTTATTTCTGGAATTTTCTTCTGCTAATATGCTAATATTTGCTCAGGGTGAGGAATCTAACATTTAATATTTCAGCTTCACTGTATTTAATGTATTGACCTTTATTCCCACCCTCATGCTCATAAAAAGATTGCTTTTATCAGGCATCACATTTCTATTTCAAGTAAAAAACAGTAGGAAGAATAAGGGAACCTAAGATAAAGCACCATGCCATAAGCCTGTTCCTTGAAATGAGGTAAACAAAATGTTTTTAGGAAACACCATCAATCAGACACTGTTTATGTCTCTCCAACTATATATGACTTACAAAGATCATTTGGCCCAATAACTGATGGGAAAAAAAAAAAGATTAAATATGTAAATTTAGTAAGCCACTTACATGATTGATAATAATATTCAGATAATTATTTTAATAACTATTTAAAACCTTAAACGTATTTCCTAAATTTTTGTACTTAAAAAAATAAGAAAACCTAATTTTGATGCTTGCTTCCTCAATGTTTGACCATAGAAACATCACCTACATTTTTTTTTTTTTTTTTTGAGTTTTGATCTCCTAACCAACAGAATAGGGAAAGAAGGGTGAAGGAAATGATTTCCCTCCTGTTTAACTCATAGACTTTTTGTAATGATCAAATAAGTTTATGTATCTGAAATTATAAAGATCTATATAAAGGAAACAAAGCATTCATAATCTTGAGAAATGATGATGTGATATACAGGTACATGATTATTAGAGTTCAAACATCTTTTGAAAATCAGATAAATTATTTACCTTGTTCGTATTATATAGGAAAATAACATCTTGCCAAACATTTTGATAGTATCTTATGAATATTTTTATTTAGTTCATTTCTAAAATTAGATTATTTTTCAAAACTATTATGTTGGCTGTAGCATTTTTTAAAAAATCAGATGTTAGTGCATAGTATTAAAATAATTTGTCTAGGTTATTAGTCTTTTTATTTCTTGATGTATCAAGGCCAATTTTTGTAGCAAACACACTGGGTATTTCCAGCAATAAACAGAAGCCCAGCATATGTAGATTAGCATTAATCACTATGGTTACATTACTTTTGGAAACAGTGGCAAGGGTCATGTGAATATACTAGGCTCACCTCTTTGAATATTTGCTCATTTACTCTAATCTGACTTTTCATTTACTATTAAAAATTTGCCTATGTCAAGGTTCTTAGATATCAGAGCAAAAAGTGCCAAGAGAACAATTAAATCCATAGATAAACACATTTTATATGTATATTCATTTTTTTTAATTGTTTGAATTTCTAAAGAAATAATTCAGCTTTAAAAAGCACACAAATTTTATTTTCAACCTCGTATATGTTCTGTGCATTCTTACATATGTTTCCCTTCAGTTAAAACCAAAATTTCTCATTGATGCTTATAAAATAATATGTGAAGTGGAGAAGTCAGACATATTTCATAAACATGTGGTACTTAAGGACTTTTTTATTTGATGCATCTGTTTCAGAATCTGAAAAAGTTACATTTTCCATTAATAATTGTATATACTCATAATATTATGGATATTATTTCAGTCTATTAACTTCCAGACCCTCTCAAAACATTTCATGCTCTTTTGTCCTGGTTTGCAGTAGTTCTTTATCCTTCATTCAGAATCACACAGAAACCTAAGGTTTCACTTGAATAGACATTCTAGCATCAGCTCTGATGCTAGAAACAATGAAATCTCACTGACAGCTTATTTGGAAACAGCTGGAATGAATATGAATTTCTTCTGCTCATATCTAGGCATACATTCATTTATTCTTTCAAAGGGGTTTAACTCAGTCCTAGACAATCATGAAATGTTTACAAGAAATCAACTTGCTATAAGTCCAAGCCATTAATGGTGAGATAGAAGTCAGGGATATCATGATAAAAATTCCTAGAGCTGATCCTTATAATCAAAGCCATTGGAAATCTAATGAGCATCTGGTAACTACAAATATTAGAGTGGACAGAATATAGATTGCAGTAATTTTGGTTCCCAACATTAGTTAGGTATATATAGGATATTAACTGAGAGCATCTTCCCAGTAAGAAAGGAGATGTTAGTCACTCCCATTTTGTATTCTTTTGGAGTCTAACTGAAGCTTGAGATTAAATCAGAATTCCAAGACTTTCATTCTTTATGAATAGGAGACATGTTTCTATAAATAGCTTATGAATTGAAATAGTCAAGTTTCAAACCAAATTATTAAAATCTTTGACAGGATTTTTCAGCCAATTTCAATTCATGTTTTTAAATTTCTGTACTTGACTTCTACAGCCTATATTTCCATTTTAGAAACAACCCACTAATTATTGATCATCCACAATCACTTGACATAACAATTAGCAATGCCCAATACTTGATCTAGTAAAATAAGCCAAACGCAGCAATCATTATTCAAGAGAGCTTATCAGGTATAGGGGTGACATCAAATCATTAACATTAAATTCATTTTAAAAAGTGGATATCATTATTTAAAAATAGATTAAATTTCTACGTATGGTTATGTTTTGTTTTTCTTTACTGAAAAAAGCCAGATATTTTGAAATATCAATAATACTTTCCAAAAACCTTAAGTAACATTAATACAAAAAAGTATACATTGAATATAATTTTACCTGCTGAAACATCCATTTTCTTGTTGATTTTATCTAATACTTTTGGCTTTCAATTATTTTATATAATAAATACTCTGATTTATAGTAATTTCTGAAATGTGTTAGTGCCTTAGTGCTTTCTAGTGTGAATCCTTTGACGTTTATTTACATTAGATTATTTATGAAATACTTTTTAAATTTATTGCATCTGTGCATTTTCTATCTAGTGTGAATTCTTTGAGGGTTTTGGACAATGATTTTTCAGCGGTAATGACATTCAAGGGGTTTTTTGAACCATGAAAGACCCCAAATACACAAGCAATCTTGAGAAAGAACAAAGTGGGAAACATCACACTTTCTGATTTCAAACTATTTTACAAAACTATGATAATCATAATAGTATGGTATTGTCATAAAAACAGACACATAGGTCAATGGAACAGAGTAGAGTCCACAAGTAAGCCTACCAATATATGGCAAAATGGGTAAAGATGATCAAAGACACAAATTTCCAGTTTTAAAATAAAGAAGACCTCCAGGTGTAATATAGAGTATGGTGACTATAGCTAATCATACTGTATTGTATGTTGTTTTCCTTTTTTTATTTGAAGTTTTTATTGAAATTCTAGTCCATTAACATATGTGGTAAAATTGGTTTTAGGTGTAGAATTTCGTAATTTATCACTTACATGTAATACTCAGTGTTCATCACAAATGCCCTCATTAATACATAACATCCATTTACCACATCTTCTGACCACCTCTCTCCATCAATCCTCAGTGTCTTCTCTATAACAGAATATTTATGGTTCGCTTCCCTCTCTTTCTCTCTTTCTCCCCTCCTGAGTGTTCATCTGTTTTGTTTCTTAAAGTCCACATATGAATGAAATTATATGGTATGTCTCTATCTGACTGACTTATTTCACTTAGCATAATATACTCTAGCTCCATACACATCACTTTGAAATGCAAGATTTCATTTTGGATGAATGAATGAATAATATTCCATTGTATATATACTGCACTGTATATTTAAAAGTTGCTAAGAAAGTAGATTTTTAAAGTTCTCATCACAAGAAAAGAATTCGCAACCATGTTTGGTCACAGATATTAACCAGACTTATTGTGTTGATTATATATATATATATATGTATATATGTATATATATATATGTATATATGTATATACATATATGTGTATATATATACACATATATGTATATACATATATATGTGTATATATATATATATATATAAAATCATTATTTGTATACCTGAACTAACATAATACTATATGTCAATTTCATCTCAATAAGAAGATAGGATATCTCATCAATAGAATAGAAAGATATTTTTTAAACCTAATTGAAAGTCTAGAGATGAAACATACAATATATGAAATTGAAAGGCACTGGATGAACTTTAAAACAAATGAAAAATTATAGAGAAGGGAGTAAATAAACTTGAAGATAGATCAATATCAAAAGAAAAATTTGAAAAGATTGAACAGAGTCTCAAGAATCTGTTAGGTAATATAAAACAGTTAGGTGGAATGGTAGAAGGAGAGAGAGAAATCAGGGCAGGCAAGAAAAAAAGTTTTTGATGGTAGGACCAAATGCAATGGCACAATAGACAAAATGCAGAACTCTATGCTACTTGCTATGAACTAGAGAAGGCTCCCAGAGAAGGCTGAGTTAAGACAGCATAAATATATACACACATCATCTCTACTGACCCCATAGACATTAAAAGGATAATAAAGAAATGTAAGAACAAAAATATGCCCACAAATTTGATAGCTTAGGTAATACAACCAAGTTCTTAAAAGTCACAGGTTATCTCAACTCACACAAGCATAAATAAATGACCTATACTATTGTTTGAAATTAAATCATCAATCAACAATCTTCAGAAATAAAAATCACTATGCCTAGGTGTTTTCACTGGAGAATTCTGTCAAAAGTTATGACAGAAATAATGCTAGCTGTCCACAATATATTCAAGAAAATACAAGCAAGATGGAACACTTTTAACACATTCTGTGAGTATTACCCTAATACCAAAACCAGATAGAGACCTTATAAGAAAAGAAAACTACAGATTACTAACCCTCATGAACATAAATATAAAAATCCTCAATAATACATGAGCAAATCAAATCTAATGATGTATAAAATGAATTATACACTATGACCAAGTGGGATTAATTCTAGCTATATAAGGCTGGTTTAGCACTTGAAAATGAATCAATGCAATCCACTTTATAAATAGCCTAAAAAATAAAAATAATATGATTTTATCAGTTGATACAGGGCTAGCATTTGACAAAATCCAAAACCCATTAATAATACAAACTCTCAACAAAGTAGGAATAGAGGGAACTTCTTCAGCTTGGTAAATAAACCCACCAAGAGAAGAAAGAAAGAAAGATGGGCATGGGAGAAAAGCAATATTAGAGAGACACTAAACAGATCAATGGTCCCCAGGAGTTCAGGACCAGGACCACACAAAATATGAATAGGAAAAGCACAGGGGATTTTTTTAGAGTGGTATATCTATTCTGTCTGATACAGTAGTGGTATGTGACATTGCATTTGTTAAAACTTGTGAAACTTTACATAACAAAAGAGTAAATCTTACTTTCTGCAAATTAAAAGGTCACTTGGGAGGTCATAAAAATCTCTGGATGAAATGCAAACTGTGGAGAAACAATCTAACTGTTGCAAATATAAGAACCAATCTCACTGAAGATGGCAGAGAGAAATGGTACCAAACTAAACAGGTTTTTAAATGCATGGAGTAAGAGTAAAGACTAAAGAAACAATACAAAGCACTGTCCTCTAGTTGATAAAGTTGTTTCCCATATGGTATCTATTAATAATTCTGAAACCACTCTATATGTATAATGAATTAGAACAATTAAATAAATGGATGACAGATAATAGAGACCATATTTCTTAATGTTGAAGTGGGAAGTTATAGATAATCAAGAGAAGGCTACAGTGAGTTATGACCACATGACTCAGAGTAACTCATGTTTATCTTCTTTTTATGTGGACATGAATGGGTTAGTATATACTCCTGTATTTCTTTGATCTACCAGCTCTCAAGACCCGGAAACAACAAACATGATAATAGCAGTGAGTATACCTAGATACAAGATTTCGGTTTCTAATACTATTCTCCAGTAAAAGGAATTAGGACTCCTGGGTGATGGCTGGTTCCCAAAAGGGAGCAGAAAAAATACAAGGTGAGCTTGGAGCACCTTGCATTGCCAGAAAGTAAGGAAATGTTAAATAAATGCACACACACACACACACACACACACACACGAAATGTATTAAGGAGACACAGGAGCTAACTGAAAAAATTCCAAGTGATCAAAGCTGGAAAAAGTTGAGCAAAAGAAATAATATAGTGCTGTGTTAAAATCTAAAGTTTAATATAAATTTCCATTAGTCCATGTTGACACAAGTAAATGACTGAGTAAATATATTAAAGGGTAAAAGACAAATATTTCATCCAGAAGAATCCCAAGTGATCTAAGAAACTAGTCTGCTCTCAAGGACTTGGTACAGAACTCCCCACTCCTAAGTGAGATCTGTGCATCTTGACATCTTTCCAATGAGTACAGTATAGAAAGTGTAAAAGAAGTACCTTTACAATGGAGAAATCTGACAAGCACCAATAATTAAGAAGTCATGCTTCTAGTATGTAGCCTAGATGTGATATAATGAGTTAAGACAGCAGTTTTTCTATGGGATCCACCTTCTAGAAAACTATGAACCCAGTTTGGCCATAAGGAAAACATCAACTGAGAGACAAAATACCTGCCCAAGTCTCTACAAAATTGTCAAGGTCATCAAAGCAAGGAAAATCTGAGAAAAATGTCATAATCACAGAGCTCTGAAAAAAGGTAAGACAATGAAATATAAAATCATATCATAGATAAGATGCTGGAACAGAATAAGGACATTAGGTAAAAACTAAGGATATCTGAATAAAGTATAGGCCTCACTTAATAATAATGTCTCAATACAGGTTCATTTATTATAACAAGTGTACCATACTAATGTATATTACATAATAATGAAACAGGGGAAGTAATAATAGAAGAAAATGATAGGCACATACATATTATTATATAATATACTCATACATATTATTAAAGAAAGCACAAAAAGTCATAAAATTAATATAATTATATGTCACTTCATAGAAAAATGAGAGTGTTTGGTTGCTAGTGAAAAATTTTCATTATATTTAAGAGTTGTATAGCATTTATCAGTCACATATACATTTTTGTTCTCAATGAAATATTATCATTGGCATTTTGAATAATATGCTAAAATACTTCCATGGCAGTGTGAGATACAATCTTCCACTGTTTCTAAGTATATGAATGGCCACTGCAAGCCCCCTTCATTATCAACATTCCAGAAGCCCTTTTTTTATGGTTTGAAGGAAGAGGCCAGGGTTCATAGCAGTCTGTCTGAAGAAGATGATGGTTGAACTGGATCTTGAAGGAAAGCTGGATCTTAGCAGCTGGAAATGAGACACAGTAACATGGGCATTATAGACACAGGTGATTAAATGAGCAATATAATCCATATGCATACCACTTGCTAAACTCTTCAATACACAAAAAATATGCATGGTTCCAAACTCAAAGTTATTTTTTGGATGATTTTTAGAGGGCTCTGATGTTTGTATTGTAGTTTGTTTGGTAGACATGGACATTATAAAGGGTTTTGAGTTGGAAAGCAATCTCTTCTAAGATAATAAACCATAAAAATTGCAGAGTGAATTATCAAGAAGTGAGATGCAGAAAACCTAATGGAAGGCCATTAATCCTTGAAGTTCAGTCTCCAATGCTTCCTTAATGGCGACTAGTACCAATAAACCTATAAATCTTATATACCAGATTCTACCAAGAGTTACCTCCCTTTGGGAGAACTTGACCTATCTTCTCATCTTCTTTAAATAAATACATGCAACTATTGAGAATGTGTCTGCAGATTCCCCTTCCATACCCCTGATTCACTCAGCTCTGAATAAAAGTGGACCATGACTTTCTTTTATAACTCCAAGAGGAATTTCCAAGTAAAGGTATATATAGTCCACATAAAATTATGAATATGAATCTTAGTGAACACATGATATTCTTTAAAATTCTCCCATAGTGCAAAAAGGGGTGTTATGAATAATTTTACTTGAATGAAATAGACAAACCCACTGGGAGTAGCCAGGAGAAACAAATACATATCAATGCAGTTTCTTTTATGTGTTTTTCCTTATTCTTCCATGGAGAATACTAAATTTTAAGACCTAATCAGTCTTCAGGTAATTGATAATTCAATGCAAAGTAGATCCATTCATAGAAAATAACTATGAAATGTGTGTCATTTTCAAATGCTTTAGTTGATTCTATTGAAGCATAGAGGGGTAAAATACATGTCTGAGAGTCATCTGAGAAATGCCATAGGATGAAGCTAAAGGAGCAGGGTCCCAAATTAGTGGAGAGAAATATGAAAAAAAATTTCAATTTTAGGAAAACAGCTTTTCCACAGGAGAAGCAGGAAAATTATTTCAATCAAGAGAGTTATTATCCAATGTGCATAAAAATACAATAAAAATTATTCATCAGGAAAAAATATGATATGATGCTGACTTTGTAGAATGGTATCTGAACATCTTTCTAGGAACTACAGAAACTCAATCCAAGCCTGGTTCTGAGGAGAAGTTGTAGTTGGCTTGCAGTCATGTTGGTTTTACCTTTAGAACAATAATAGTTGTAGGTATGGCCAAAAGGAAAAGCTATAGGTTCCTCTAATAGTGAACCCGTTGCCAAAAAACACATTAAGTGTTACTTGTTGTGTATATATATATATATATTTGTTGTTGTTTTTTTTTTGTTTTGTTTTGTTTAGATGATTAAATAACATGTAAGAGAGAGAAGCAGAAGATGTTGCTTGTTCTCATACCAAAACTTCTATTTAGAGTTTGTGGCCACTGTAATTTTGGAATCACATAAATGAAACAAACCTTGTTATGTCTTAAAGACTTGAGACATTTTACTGATGTTAATAAGCTTAAGGCATCATAAAACTGCATTATGATTTTCTCTTGCTTAGCTCAATCAGATATCCCTATGTAATAATGAATCTGGCTAGACTTTGTTCCTTGTTCCTGGGAGGTAGCCTCCAGATCCTTGGAATTTCCTGAGTGACAGGAGAGACTTTCTTATTCTTAGTGGTATATACTAGCAAGGTGATTCATGGTGAGTCCCTTGGTATCTTATGCCACCAAGATAATTCAGGATGGGGGTTGGTCATGCTAGAGAGACCAGCCATGTGATCAGGGGTTGGGGCTTTGAGTCAGGTGATATCAGCTTGACCTCTGGGGAGAGAAGGCACTGGAGTTTGAAATCAACTATGTGGCCAATGATTCAATTAAAAATGCCTGTGTAATCAAACTCCAACAAAAACTCTGAACATTGCAACTTGGGTGAGCTTCACTACTTGGGAATCCTTTGTTTATTGTCATACATCTATATGCCAGGATGATTGTATATCGTCATTCCACAGAGAGAGGACAAGGGAAAATTTTACATTTGGAAACCTCCCAGACCTTTTCCTATCCATCACTTCTTTTGGCTGGTTCTAATTCATATCTTCTTTCTATAGGAAAACGGTAATCATAACCATAGTGGTTTTCTGTCTTATATATGCTGTCCTGTGAATGAACAAAGAAGAGAAGGTAGTGGAAACCCCCAAATTTGGGGCCAGTTTGTTTGAAGTGAAGATGACCCTAGGAACTCACAGCTGGTGGCTGGTGTGTGAAGTGAGGGTAGTCCTCCGGTGAAGGACTATGAAGTTTGGTTTGATTTTGGTAATTGGTGTCAAAAGTCATTGCAAATATTTTCAAAACAAAGTTTATAAAAGATACTCACTCTTACCAACTTCCTTTTTTCTCACCTTGCATCAGAAAGAAAGAAAGAAAGAAAGAAAGAAAGAAAGAAAGAAAAAGAAAATATTATAATTCAGCCATTAATTCTTGGTACATGGGTATTTCTTAATTTCTTTGTTAATGGCCTCTACCTACCATCTTGGATGAATAAAATTACAGTGAACAAATTTATTTTTAAGTAAAAGGCAAGCATCATGCATTTTAAGACAAATAAAACTCATTATTATTATATAGCTCTGCTTAATAGTTAAATAAAATAACAAAGGCTCTGATATTAGCTCATAGATAATTATGAGGAAAATACATCAACCATATCAACTTTGACTCAGACCACCACTTCTTATTCAGAGAACCTAGAAAATGGTCCCAAGTCTAATTAAAACCATAGAATCAATGTAAGCACTTAAGAACTCTATCTCCAATACTGAACCCAAAGGCTAGAGTTAAGTTCAGTAAGTTAACTAACTTGTATTTCAGCTGTGATTCTCAATATTAAAATAGTGTTGAACACAACTGTAACCAGCAATCATGCTTCCTCCTTCCACCAACCTTCACACTCCAGTGACCAGAATGCCTTGACAATTTGCAAATTGATAGATGCTTTCTTGGGCTGTTGTTATTTTCTGATGACACCAAAGTGCTTCCCTGGCCAAAAATAGAATTAAACAAACTACATGAGCCACATAAAGACATGAAATTCAACTTTTCTGTGTGAAATACAGATTAATTCAATCTTTTTCTCTATAGATGTTATGAAATTTAAAACTGCTAAGGAAAAAGTAATTGGAATACTAACAACTTAAATTGTGCATAATTTAATTGAACTCTTTTAGAAATTATTGAGCAGAAGCTCAAGAAATGACTCATTTAGAATATGCACTAAAAACAATGCAAAGTAGTAAAATGGCATTAGGTCCAGCTGAGGTACAGTTATTCAGAACATCTTGTGAAATCTTACTCATCGCTTTCAGATTAAATTTAGATTTGAAAAGTGCTTTATGAACAAGCTATATTTAGAGATATAGTAATAGCCACAAAGTCTGGAAGTAAATAAGCTTATTTAGCATTTATGTATATGGGAAGTAGAAGGGAATTTTATTGCAAACAGAGGAAAGTTTGCTAGTCTAAAAAACCTAGAATTTTAATTCAGTAAAATAAGAAAAGAAAGAACCTTACAGAATTTATATTCCATTAAGTGATTTGAAAATCAGCTGTCTATTGCCAAAAACACTCTATTACTTTAGCTAAATGCTTCTGGCATTTTAAATTATATTGAAAGGTGAATATCAAGATAACCATTAAAACAGGAAGATACATTTTGATTCTGGAAGACAAGAAAAACTTTGCATACATTTTATAATCTACTTATCAACTAATCTTCTGCCTCCCTCCCACATAAATCCTAGTTAGTCCTCAGGAACACAATCCCCTTAAATGTGCCAGGCACTGTCAAGCTTCATGCTCTTGCTAATGGAGTGGTCTCACGCAGATGAAGTTCAATTCCTTCTTAGAACTTGATAAAGAATGTCTTAGAGTCTTATAGGGGGAAGATCCTTAATGAAGAAATCTCTGTGGCTGATTCTTACCATCAATACAGACTTGCCTGCAGAGGCTCAAACTCCATCACCAGAGAACTCTTGACAGCTAACAGACCCAGATAGGCAAATGTGCAACGGCGGTAAATGGTGATATACACTTCAGAATAGAATGATGGTTGAAAAGTGTAAACTTGATAAGATATTAGAACTGATTTAAAGTTATTAAAAAGATGTCTATTGCAATTAAGCTCACTGAAATGTGAGGCATTTCTGCTCTGCTAAGAAGAATAAGGAATTTGAAGTCTGAGTCATTTCAACATTTATCAATTTTAGTTTCTAATTTGTACAAGAAAATATAAAATTACTTCATACATTTTTATTCATGTGTTAAAGATTTTATTTAACTCAATTTCATAGGGAAAATAGGTAGGTGAAATAATCCATTCAAAGAGGAAGTCAGGAAGCAGAGATTTGTGTGTACCAAAGAAAAGTTGAAATTCCATATAAATAGACATAAAACTGGTTTTCTCCATGCAAGGAGAAGTCAATTGAACATCAATCAGAAATCATTGATTTGCATGTCCATAGATGAGAATTATATTTCACTGCTGTAAGTTTTCTACACCATCAAGATTTGTAAAATAGCCCACCCATACAGAAAGGACAGAATCACCAAAAAGGTTTGTTCTAAACAATGCAGCTTTCTGATAAAAATATATAGTATTTTTTGTTTGTTTGTTTCAATTCTTGTTATGATCTCCTTTAGCAATTAAAAATTATTTCAATGAAAGATCAATTTTTTTAAAGATTTTATTTATTCATTTGACAGACAGAGATCACAAGTAGGCAGACAGGGGTTAGGGGGATCCCAGGACCTTGGGATCATGACCTGAGGCAAAGGCAGAGGCTTTAACCCATTGAGCCACTCAGGAGCCCCTGAAAGATCAATTCTGATCACAATCTAAAGCTAGTCTTATTCTGCAACCAGAATATTTTTTTATTATATAAGTCTTCTCAGGTTTGCTTTACTAGTAGTTTTTATAAGGACTTGACTATAACAGACTGGACTTAGAAAGGGTTCCATTATTTGCTCTCTTGATTCTAGGAAGCCACGTTCAAGAAAATCTCTCTACCAGATTTTTTCTGTGATACCTATAAATTTAGGAAAGTTCCTTTCTTCTCAAGGTCTCTGAAATACTCTGAGGTTCCTTGTCAGGTGGAAAGTAACCTTCCTCATCACTTATAAAACTGGGACTTTGTGGGGCACCTGGGTGGCTCAGAGGGTTAAGCCTCTGCCTTCAGCTCGGGTTGTGATCTCAGGGTCCTGGGATCGAGCCCTGCATCGGGCTCTCTGCTCAGCAGGGAGCCTGCTTCCCCCTCTCTCTCTGCCTGCCTCTCTGCCTGCCTCTCTGCCTGCTTGTGATCTCTGTATGTCAAATACATAAATAAAATGTTTTAAAAAAAAAAAAAACTGGGACTTTGCAAGCCATGCTAGTTTTCCAGAGAGGGTGTGTAAGTATTGGCTCCATATAGTAGAACTTAGTTCCTTAGTTTATCCTGATTAAATGGGCATCATTCTCAAATATATTACAGGCAAAGCCATGGTTGCATAATTAGTTTTTGCCATTATATTCTGATAAAAAAGGAAATACTCTGTAAGAATCTCTGCAAAAAAGTATACTGCATATAAAGAGACTTAAGTAGATTTTTCTGATTTGGGAAAAGAGGTAAGTTAGAATAAGATATCATTTAAAGATGTTTCACTTCAGTTTAGAAAACGGATTCTACTAAGTTGTTATGATTTCCTAATAGCACAGGAAGCAAAGGACTTCCTAACATATTTGGAAAATAAAACATTAAAGTAACATCCACAATGTACCAAATAAGTTAATATGATCATCTCCTATCAATTCAATCAATGAAGTTGTCTACTTCTTGAATAAAAAGTTCTGGGAAATCCTGCACATGTCCTCTTGAACAGTCTGAAAGTTTTCTGGGTGATACCATCACCATACCTTATCCTAAGAATTACTATTTGAAGTGTCAGTATCTTGACGTACCCAGCACTTTCCACAGGGCTATGAGACTGTGCTCTTTCCTTAAGACACAAACCCAGGCCAATGGCTGATTACAGAATCTTTACAGAGGCAAGAAAGGAATACAAATCCTATCTCTAGGTGACAGAGACTTAAGAGAGCTGTGATGAATTTATCAGTGGTAATTTCAAATGTAAAAGTTCTGAAAAGGGTCATGACAAGACAAGAGAAATTGACCAAAAAAAATGAGGTTTCTATGGTATACTAAAAATGCTAATGCTGTTTCAAGAAGCATTTTAGGAAAAAAATTATCTAATTATACTAAGACTCATTTCAAAGATCAGAGTGAGTATTTAATCAGATTTATAAAAAAGCAAGAACATAATTTTTTGAGGAAAAATTTGATGTATAACATAAAATAATCTTGAGACATTATATAAACATTCTACCAAATGATATTCTAAGTACACACCAAAATTATAATATTAAGTAAAGAGAGTTAGTAATACTGAACATAAGTGTTTTTATAAAACTCTGTAGCTAAAAATTTTAGAATTCTGTTTCAGTTTCAACATGGTAAATAATGATTATTTTTCCCACCAAGACAAAAAAAAAAAAAAAAAATAGGGAAGAAGGTTGTCAAAAACTTCTAGCAATGTGCAGGGATTTGAAGACAAAATGTATACACACACACACACACACACACACACACATCTTTTCTTTTAAAACCAGAAGGCAGGGGTGCCTGAGTGGCCCAGTCATTAAGCGTCTGCCTTCAGCTCAGTTCATGATCTCAGGGTGCTGGGATCAAGCCCTGGTTCGGGTTCCCTGCTCAGTGGGAAGACTGCTTCTCCCTCTCTCACTCCCCCTGCCTGTGTTCCCTCTCTTGCTGTGTCTCTCTGTCAAATAAATAAATAAAATCTAAAAACAAAACAAAACAAAAAACAAAAAAACAGAAAGCGAACAACATACACAGTTCTATTTCTTTCTTTTTTTTAATTTCTTTTTCACTATACCTGTAGGGGTTTACTTAGCCAGAGCGGCTCCATCTCGATTAAACAGCCATTTTGTTGTTTATGCAGTAAAACTTAAACTGACCCTGCCCCGCCCCCCCTCCCGGGAACTTACTTAAAAGCAAGTCTGGAAAACCAGTAAAATATTGTCGATCAGGCCCTGGTAACAGAGCCCAAATACAAGGACGGGTCAGGTCAGGTGGAGATAACAGAGCCTGGAATGCAAGGAGGAGTCAGGCCAGCAGAAGACATCCAATCAGTAAAGCACGCATACTATCTCCCTAACCACCAAAGAATGTAAACCCTGCCTTTTGGGCACTAAAGTAGGGCACCAATTCTGACCAGAGTGATAGGCTAGTTCAAACAGCTACTGCAGGGTAAACTGTAATTCAATTGGCCTCCCATGTGTGACCTAGCATGACTATGCAACTTTCTCTGTGTATTAGTTTACTTAGTTAACTTAAGATTAGGCCAAAGTTTCAAGTTATCTAAAGATTCTGAAAATTGTCTTTAAGCTGACATATTACAAAACATAATCAATGCTGAGATTAAAAAACAAATGAAAATATTTATTCAATTTAGTTAAAAATAAATCTGCTTTCTTCATAGTATTAAAAGTTAGTAATGTGATTGATACTTTTTTTTACCACTGAACCTGTAAATGTTTAAGAAAAGCATATTCCAATAGATTGGTATTATACCTGATAAATCAGAGTAGATATAGCTGATTTTTGAGCTGTTTTTATTAAACTGTAATTAAATTAGCCTTGTCTGCCAAAGTTTAATTTATGTGAACCTAGATTCATAATATATCTCTAAATTACATCTTATAGAACTTAAAGTACATTTAAAGCACACTTGTGTTTTAGAGATTAAATTTCCTTGTATTTCTGGAATTTTAGGATATTTAATTTATATAAACAATTATTTATTTCCCTAAGTCATTCCAAACCAACTCTTTTTAATTTAAAAGCCTTGTCATCTAAGTTATTAATAACCCCTGGAAGAACAAAAATATTACATATTCATTCAATGAAAGACAAATGTCTTCTTTGAATTATAGACACATAGATGAAAGAGAGATATTAGAGCTTCAATTCCATAATTTCCATCATGGGTCAAATGTAAATACAGCAACACAAAAATATTCATTGGACTAGATATCCCAGTCGGCATAGGATTCTTAATTGATTTAAGCTTGAGTGGAAAAAATAAACAAAAGACCAACAGAGCAGACACTTCATTGCCTTTCATCCAACAGAGAATAGATCTCTATGAATCTTACATTTAACAAATATTCAGAATATAAACTCAGACTTTAATCATTGCTGCTATCAATGTGGAATGACTTACCAAAATTAAACAAAAAGAAAAATTCCAAAACTAAAATCAAAGCACATTATAGAAAGGAAAAATTTAAATTAGAAAACAAAAGAAACAAAAATGGGTTCTAGTACCACTTGGGATTCACCACTGGGAACCAAGAAGTGATAGTGCTAGTATTCAACTGCTCCTATCCAGTGAGTTTACTCATCTCTCAGAGTTTAATTATTTCAGTATCTTGGTGGAAGACCTCCCAAACAGGTAAAAGATCCATTTTTTCTAGTTTAATGAAGATATAATTGACATAGAACATTGTATGTTTCCTGTGTACAGCATAATGATTTGATATATATGTATCAATAAGTTTAGTAACATCCAATACCTCCAATTTAAAATATGATTCTCATACAGATACAAAATGAAAACCTGTAAAAGATTTAACTTATTAATGAGAAAAATTGGAATTTATCATAACCAAAGTCACGATATTAAAGCTTAAATGTGTTTTATATGAAAATATATGGTATAATAAAATGTGCTTAATAATGATATCTTAATGTTAATGCCATTTATAAATTACTGTTTCTTCGTTTTTCAAATTGAAATTTAATTCAGTTTTATATTTTAGCCCTGAAGAGATGTTTTTGTTGTGTGTACCTTTGTGTTGGGGCAATTTTATTTATGTCCCATATTTCTGGGAATGGCCAGCAATCCCTGTACCAGGGGATGAAAGATTACTCCCAGCTTTGCTGTGAAAGAGAGGGGAAGGAAAGGGGGTCAATGCTCAGAGACAAAGACCCTTTGCTCTTCTTTGCTCCTGCTTTTATTGGTCCTTCAGGATAATCACAGATCCTTCTCTCTGATTTTCACTTGCGTGATGTGTGACAGGAGTCTGACTGAAACTGGGAGGATCTGTTTAGGGGAAAGATAAGACATGCTAATCTGCAGGGTCTATGAGTTCTGCTAAACATAGGGACAATGCAAAGGGACAATGCAAGGGACCATGCAAAGGGCTAAGGGACAATGCAAAATAGCTCTTAGATCAAGGGGCAGCTGTTTGGGCTGAGAAAACTTCCTGAAGGCAATTCCCTGCCCCATTCCAAGTGCAGGTCCTTGAATTCCAAAGGCCTATGTCCTTCTCTGAAATCTTCCCTGCCCTCAGTGGACTCTGTTACATTTTAGCAAGCTGGGTGTTATGGCTGAGTTCATGCTCTACATTAACCCCAATATCTCCCCCTTTTTGTTTCTTTCAAGGGGCAGCAAGTAGTTTTTGAGACAGCTGCTCTGTGTAAATATGCTTCACATCTCTGGCGGTGGATAGGGCATTTATTCCAATTTTGAAGACTATGATGAGAAGAAGAACTAATTATTGTAATAGCAGCCCCTAAGAATCCCCATTTTGGGCAGGAGAACCATGTGGCTGGGATAAGCCACTGCAGATTGTTGCAAAGAGATTGCCAAGCTTCTCTATGAAGCTTATGATTCTTCTCCACCGTCAATGAGTTGAGCATCTGATCCTTTAGCTGCTGAACATCAGAAGTTAAATGATCATGGAGTGATCCATGCATTTGTTTCTTTATCTTTTCCCTGTCACGTGTGGTCTGGTTCCAAGGCATGGGGGTAACACAGATGGATCTGTCAGCCCAGTCACACAAGCGGCCTTGCCAATAGGCTAAGGCTTCTTGTTTTTCCCCAATATATTCAATAGCAGCTTCCATTAGTTGAAAATGTCCTGATATATTTTTTTAAGATTTTATTTATTTATTTATTTGACAGAGATTGCAAGTTGGCAGAGAGGCAGGCAGAGAGAGAGGAGGAAGCAGGCTCCCCGCTGACCAAAGAGCCAGAGGCGGGGCTCGATCCCAGGACCCTGGGATCATGACCTGAGCCGAAGGCAGAGGCTTTAACCTGCTGAGCTACCCAGGTGCCCCATCGTACTGATATTTTTTTGATCAATAGTATGTTGAAGTTGAAATTCCCTTGTGGTATTAAGAGCCAGCTGATCCACAAAGGCAGAAGTCTGAACCACGTGAGAGAGGCAGGTGCCATAGTACTAGCAGGAATAATTGAGATAGCTGTGATAATGCCTGGGAAGAGTAGACTCAAGGCAATGAGTAGACCCAAGGAGCACTTGGGTAGGCTGATGTCAGATAATGCCTGATTCAGAAAGCTAATGGATTTGGATTCTTCCCAACCTCTGGTAAGCTTAACAGGGATAGTGGCATGGTTGAAAATAGGGAAAAGTGTATCTGCTCAAGTAACAGTCTTCCAGAGGGGGAATATATAGGCCCAATAAAAGAACGTGAGGCAGGAATAGAAAGACAGGAATACATGCCATGGTAGAACTGGTGTTAAGAGTAGACACAATAGCCAAGAACATGTTTTCAAGAATAGAGGGCTTGCTGGTCTATTGTAGAATCTCCTCAGCTTTCTCGGTCACCTTCTTGAGATCTCCCCAGGTCATGAATTTGGCCTAGTGGGTGCCAGTCAGGCACATTATGGGTGATTATTTTTCTCCTAGATTCAGCTGCCTCCTTGGAGGGACTGGATTCTGGCTGTGCCGGGTCATGGTAATGTTTAACATTTCTCGTTGCCATTCTAGGAGTTCTACTGGTCCCTGCCAAATACCCATGTTTGGGTCCTTCCAGAGTACTTGGGCTCATGCTTTTGGTGGGAAGTGTGGTTTAAAATGCTTTTCTTTGGCAGAATTTAAATTAAAAAAAGTTAATCAATGGTTTCTGTAATTGTGCTACAGGACCCTTATTTCCCGCTTTTTGTTTTTGTATCATGTGTTTAAGGGTAGAATGTGCTTTCTCAATAATAGCCTTATTATGACTGATTTTCTCGGAATAGCTTGCTGTAATTTATTGACAAATTCCATAAAGTGTTCTTGGGGGCTCTGCTTAATGGAGGCAAAGAGCCTTGAGGAGTGCCCTGATGAGGAATCCATTCCCAAGTTCATTTTGCATGAAGAGAGCATTGTTCAAGAACTGAGGGTCCATAAGAACTCGTTGCCCTACAGTTAGTATGGACCTCTCCCCTGAAGCATATTAGCAACTGCAGAACTCCTGCTAAGTGATTGAGCAGCTTGTTTTTCACATAAATCATCATAGTCAATAGGCCACAACAAATGCTGAGGGGCCCCAAGTACTGCTTTACCTAAATGCTTTTGTTTACAAATATTTTATCACATTTCTGTAAATCATTCATATCTTAAGGGAATGTTTTCTTAATCTGGAAGATCAAACATTAGAGAATCAGCAATGTTTTAAATAAAAGTCACAAAACTACTAATCTTTTAGCTCATTTAGTCCCACATTACTAATTCTTGTTGAATTTGAATGCAAATTTAGTTAGTTCTGGAGTTTTAAGACCTTTCAGTTTTTTAGGTTTTTTTTTCAGTTTTTTAAAGATAACAAAAATCGTATTTGTCCTAAATCCTATATATGAATCTCTTTGAAGATGAAGCTCATTTTGTAAGAGAATAAGAACAATTATAAATGATGCAAACCAAAAAATGGCTATTGTTAATGATCTAATATGGGGATTCTTTATTATGCTATTGACAGGAAACTCAGTTATTTCTGTGATACAGGAAACACTGCAATAACCAGAATATTGAGTGTTGATGACCTTACACCACAAGGCAACATACCAAACAAAAAAGCCTAATTAGTCAATGAGAATTTTTTCATGATTTAAATCTTGGGGACGTTTGTTAAAACCTTACAAAGATTTAAAACACATGCCCATATGGGATTAAGGGTCGTCAAAGACTTGATAAAGGCAAAGCATAGGAACTGGTTTTCTGGAGATAGCAGACTTTCAGTCTCACACCAGTGTCCTTATAAAATCATGCCTGGTCACCACTTGCCAGGAATGTCCAGCAATCCCTTTACTGAGGGATGAAAGATTACTCCCAACTTTGCTGTGAAAAAGAGGAGAAGGCAAGGGGGTAAATGCTCAGAGAGGAAGACAATGTGTCTTATTGAAACGGGGAGGATCTGTTTACAGGAAAGATACTATATGCTAATCTGCATGTTCTACGCATTCTCTTAAACATAGCCTAAGGGACCATGCATACATCTTAGATCACAGGGTGGCTATCTGGGCTAAGTAAACTTTGGGAAGGCAACTCCCTGAGGCATTCCAATGGCCTAGGGGTCACACAGGCCTCAGCATTCTAAGGCCTACGCCCTTCTTCAAAACCTCCGTTCAGCCCCAGCAGCCTCTGGGTTAACATTTTAGCGAGCCAGGTATTACGGCTGGGCTCATGCTCTACATTAACCCCAATACTATATTCTTTTATTAGTACCGGTTTCAATATTCCTGCTAGTGATTCATTTGAGGGTGACTTTAAAATTATCAAACTCTTCAATCCAGAAAATATTTATTTCCATACCACTTTAGGTACTTGTTAGTATGAACAAAACCTGGATGTGGCCATTAGGAACTGCTGAATTAACAAGATTTCACATTTTAGATTCCTCACATTGGGCCTCATCTTTCTACTAGGTATGATGACTGACATTGAGGGGATGATAGAATGTAGCACCTATTTCCAAATTCACCCTAGTTAACTGAGATATGCGACATCATATACTTCTTTGCCTGTGTAGGTTAAAATCCAACCGGAAAGTTGCCATTTTTTCTTTTAGAACTATATCACTAGTCTCAATTCTTTCAGCATTACCACTCTAAGGGTCTTAAGAGTCACAGAAAGAGACTATATGGAAATACTTCAAGAAGAGGACATTTTCTAAATAATATCCACATTCTAACTTGACTTGAGCCATTTTGACTTGAACACTGAAGACTGGAGAACTGCCAAAGGATGTATTAATGGAGTCATTTAGGTTCTCAGTTCCTGGAAAGCATATCACAGGATCCACTGCAACTTTTCTAATGGCTATAATTATCTACCTGTTAATATTTCTCTGTTTTACCCTGTTTAACCTAATAAGTGCAAAACAATTTGGAAACACTGAAATATGATTAATTTCAACACACATTTGTTCCTACAAATTTTTACATAAATGTATTAAAACTTTTTTAGCATATATTTAGAAAGGCATATTTATGAAAAACTGCCCACCATATAAATAAATGCACAAAGACAATCCTTGCTGACAAACCACCTTATACAGTTAGGAAAACTCCAATGCTGATTTTCAATTTAAATCGGTTTATTAATATTTATTTTAAGGAATTTTATAAAATGCATTGAAGACAAATGTGTTTTATGACATATTATTGAAAACACTCAAGCCAAGATGAGTATATTTTAAAAATAAGATTGACCATATAATTTATCATCCAAATCAGAATTATTTTAATATTTCTCACAGAAATAGTAAAAATATTAAAATGAAACTAAAAACAGAAATGAAGCCTAAAGGGAAATGAAATTTTACTTTACTATATTGGATGAATATAATGAAAAAAGTGCATTAGTTCTTTCTTTTTATTTAAATTCCAGTTAGTTAACAGCATTACAACATGTGCCCTCCTTAATCCTTAATCATGATTAACTATTTAACCTATATCCCACCAACCTCTCCTCTGGCAAATATCAGTTTGTAGTTCAGTCAGTTAAGCATCTGCCTTCAGCTCAGGTCATGATCCCAGGGTCCTGAGTGGGGCTCCCTGCTCAGTGGAGAGCCTGGATCTCCCTCAGCTACTGCTCCCTGTGCTTGTGCTCACTCTTTCTCTGACAAATAAATAAATAAAATCTTTTAAAAATCTTTTTTCTTAGTTTGCCTTTCTTTCTTTTTTCCCTATGCTTCTTTGTTTTGTTTCTTAAATTCCACATATGAGTAAAATCATATGATATTTGTCTTTCTCTGACTTATTTCACTTAGCATAATATGGTCTATTTCCATTCCATATCATTGAAAATGGTAAGATTTCATTCTTTTCTTAAAAAAGAAAAGCAAAGCTGGAGGCATCACAATTCTGGACTTCAAGTTCTATTACAAAGCTGTAATGATCAAAATAGTACAGTAGGAGCACAAGAACAGACAGAGAGATCAAATAGATCAGAAGAGAAAACCCAGAAATGAACCCACAACTATGTGGTCATTTCATCTTCAACAAAGCAGGGGAGACTATTCAAGGGGGAAAAAACAGTATGGTGTTAAGAAAACTGGACAGTTTTAAATTTTAAATTAAAAAATATAAAAATAATATTAAAAAAAGAACTTATCAAACTCAATACTCAGAAACCAAATAATCGAGTTAAAAAATGGGCAGAAGACATATGAATAAACATTTTTACAAAGAAGATATCCAGATGGCCAACAGACACATGAAAAGATGCTCAACATCACTCATTATCAAGGAAATATAAATCAAAACTATAATGTGATATCACCTCACACCTGTCAGAATGTTTAAAATCAACAACACAAGAAACAGCTATTGACGAGGATACAGAGAAAGGGGAACCCTCTTGCACAGTTAGTGGGAATGCAAACTGGGGTAGCCACTCTGGAAATAGTACAAAGTTTCCTACAAGAGTTAAAAATATGACTACCATATGATCCAGCAATTGCATCACTAGGCATTTACTCAAAGAATACAAAAATACTAAAATATTAACTTAAAGGAATACATGTATCCCAGTGTACATGTATCCCAAATGTCCATTGACTGAAGAATGGATAAAGAAATTGTGTTATATAAATACAATGGGATATTACCCAACCATAAAAAAGAATTTAAGATTGCTTTGCCTATGCATTTATATGATTCCATATAAATTTTACGATTGTTTGTTCTAACTCTGTGAAAAATGCCAGTGGTATTTTCATAGGGATTGTATTTATTGTGTAGATTCCTTTGGGTACTATACATATTTTAACAATATTTGTTCTTCCAATCCATGAGCATAAAATATCTTTCCATTTCTTTGTGTCCTGTTCAATATATTTCACCAGTGTATTATAGTTTTTGGAGTACAGGTATTTTACCTTTCTGGTTAGGTTTATTCTGAAGGTGTCCTATTGTTTTTGGTGAAATTGTAAATGGGATTGATTATTGATTCTTTATTTTCCTGCTGCATCCTTACTGTTATATAAAAATGCAACAGTTTTCTGTATATTAATTTTGTATCCTGTGACTTTACTGAAGCCATTTGTCAGTTCTAGCAATTTTCTGGTGGAGTCTTTCAGGTTTTCTACCTAGTCTATCATGTCATCTGCAGAGAGTGAGCATTTCACTTTTTCCTAGTTGATTTGGAGGACTTTTATTTCTTTTTGTTGTCTGATTGCTGTGGCTAGGACTTTCACATTAGTTCTTTGTAAGAGGTTGAAAGTGGTATCTCAATTGCTATAATTTCTGTTACATTCAAGTAACAATGTTAAAAAAAAAAGTTTAAATCTAATTAAATGTGCTATCCACTTTCCAAAAGAGAATATGCCCTGAAATTAAATAATTATGGTTAGCATTTTCAAAGACTGACCTTAAAATATAATTTTCTCTTGTTCTAGTGTTACTCAAATGACATACTATGTCAGAATGGAAATCACACTTATTACATGGGATATTACTTTTTCTTTGAAGCATCTGGTCTTTATTTTTTCCAGTTAATTCTATTTCATAAAGAAAGGGACTATGTTTGTTTATATTTAAAGCTTACAGTGGAACTTTATTAATTTCAACAGACCACAGTAACTGCCAGAATGAGAGGGTTTTTTCTCTTTTGTTTGTTTGTTTCAGTCATGAGATGTTAAAGAACATCTCACCAAGAAGATAAGAAGTTAAAAGATACAAATTAATGTGAAAAGTAATTGGTCTGTAATTTAAGACATCTGAAACCCTAAATGGTATTTAATAGCATTTCCCAAAACACATCTTATTTTCACATCTTCATTTTACAGTTTAAAAAATCTCACTAAAATTTTTTCAGTAAAGGTCTTGTACCTTGCTTGCTTGTTCATTGCAACTACATCTTAAAAGTAATGAATTTCTGTGTGCCCCATGTAAATGACTAAGTTGATGGACCAGTTATCCCAAGATTATTATGAGATTGCAGATGTAATTGCGTAATTTTCTTCTAAATTAGAAAAATAAACTTTACCACATCATGATATACTTTTAAAAGAACATTTGAAAACACTATGCTATATATTTTTACTTTTATTTCTCCAAACAGAAAACTGAATGAAGAAGATACTTCCAGGATTTTATATGTTTATATAACCTATTAAAGTTAATTCAGATATATATTACACTGGGCATTATTTTCCTCAAAAAATTCTGAGATTTTTGAATTTCCAGATACTGACTGGAAATTATGTGGATTAAAATGACCTCATGCTAATATCAATACATGTAGTTTTCACCATCAGCAATGCCACTAACATTTCTCTGTCTTTAAATCATCAGCTTCTTTGTTGGGCTTTCATACCTTTTACCTTGACTGTGATTATTTTACGTTTCCTGTGATTATTCAAGTTAATGATATTTATTTTTGGTCTTATAAGTACTACGGTTTCCTTTATAGACCATATTTACAAACATTAGTTTTCAAATTTAATTTGACTATTTTAAAGGAATTTAAATATAAAATTAATCATTAAGGAGAAGTCAAGTTCGTTAAATAAAAGACCATTAATGGGAGGCCTGGGTGGCTCAGTGGGTTAAGCCTCTGCCTTCGACTCAGGTCATGATCCCAGGGTTCTGGGATCAAGCCCCGCATCAGGCTTTCTGCTCAGCAGGGAGCCTGCTTCTCCCTCTCTCTCTCCCTGCCTCTCTGCCTACTTGTGATCTCTCTCTCTGTCAAATAAATAAATAAAAAGTCTTTAAAAAGACCATTAATAAAAGAGATGAAAAAATAAAAATAAATAAAAGAGATGAAGTACACAAGAGTTTATTCATTTTTCCTTCCTTCATCTTGTCCTCCCTTTTTTTTTCACGAAGTTCTCCTGTTTACCAAGATTTGTGTATTGAAGATACAAAAAAAAGAAAAAGAAAAAAAATGAACACGGGTCTATTCCCCTAGGAGCAAACAGCAATCAGGCAGAGCAATGCCAAATCTAAAAGCTAGACTCCACTTATTTTTTTAAAAATTATATTCACAGCATCTGCAAAACTGAGTATTGCATGCTTCACTATTTAGTTTTCGACCTACATTCTAAATAGTTTTTTACAACTGATATAATAAAATATTGCAAATACATCATGTAGCTGAGTGAAAATTTTAGAAATTTGATAATAAAAGGACTGATAGGTGAGCATAATTGGAGGTAAAAATTTTGAGACAAAAATGTGAGCTGAAATTACACACATAGAATGCCTAGATGACTCAGTCGTTAATATGTCAGACTCTTGGTCTCCTCTCAGGTTATGATCTCAAGGTTGTGAGGTTGAGCCCCTTGTCCAGCTTCACACTCAGTGTGGAATCTGCTTGAGATTCTTTCTTTCCATCTGCCCCTCCCTCACCCCCAAGCCACACCTCATGCATGCACTCTCTTTCTCTCTCAAATAAATAAATAAATATAAAAAAAAAAAGAAGAAAGAAAGAAAAGAAAAAGAAATCACACACACGTAGCCAAACTTATTTCAGCAAAAAATCAACAACCAGTTAACAAACTATTGACCAATCCTGTTGGCTTTAGAAGGGCAGTAGTTTGTCTGAATTCAACTCAGTAGTCAACTCAATAGTATGTACAGAAGAACCCCGCCAAATTTCTGTTGTTCTCTGATCTTCCTATCTTAGTCCCTGATGGACTGAGCAGTATAGTAAAGATCATAGGCTTTCCTTTTAACATTTCCTGCAAATACACTGTGGAGAGAAAGACTGGAGTTTTGTTATAGAATAATGCTAGGCTCTAGTCAACTATGTCATTCCAAGGAGCTGAGAAGCTGAGAGAAGATTTTATACTCACTGCCATGGTTCCTCCTTACTTATGTAATATTGGGTTCAAACTCTAACATTTTAACTTATATGGTGTTCAACAAGTAGCCAGTAATTTTAAAATAAAAGTTTACTAAGTGAGCCTGGTGGTGGGTATTATGGAGGGCACGTATTGCATTGAGCACTGGGTGTGGTGCAGAAACAATGAATTCTGGAACACTGAAAAGAAATTAAATGAAAAAATAAATAAATAAATAAATAAGAATTTACTAAGAAGAGTACCCAGAATAGAAGAATGGATGGTTATAGTCAACCATCATTTTTACAAATAAATGCTATTTGGATTTGATTGCTATATTCTCAAATATTGAAAATAAATAGTAATTCTATTCCAAAGCAATATCTGATTTTACAGTACTTTTGAGTAAACATGTAGCATGTGCCATGTGGTAGGTAGAATTCTAAGATGGTAAACAAGATTCCTGCTTACTTCCTTCCCCTTCAATATGGGAAAAACTGTGAATATGACATGATATCATTTCCATGATTAGATTACTAAGTAATTGACTCAGAGTTAATAAAAAAGGATATTATTATGGGTATATCTGACCTAATCAAGAAAGTTTTTGAAAAAGAGATGCTTTTCCTGTTGCCCTTGAAGATGCACCTTCCAAGAGTTACACTGGTAATACAAGGTAATGGTAATACACTCTTCCAAAAACCATGTAAGCTTGGGAGAGTGCTCCAAGCCTCATATTATTCCATCCCCTGTAGACACTTTAATGGCAGCCTTGTGAGACCCTGATAAAAGGCCCACTTAAACCTTATCCAGACTTGTGACCCACAGTACTGTGACATGATAAGTGGTCATTGTTTTAAGCCCCTAAGTATGTGGTAATTTGTTACACAACAAATACACATCTAAAAAATTAAAAACAAACAAACAAACAAACAAAGCCTTAAAAGCTTAATGAGAAATTAAAAGCTTCAAAGCTTAATGAAAAATATTTCATAGACATCACTATTTATTATACTACTAAATACCAAATTTAGAGGAGTAGTTATTGTTTTTGGAGGGAAGGGGCTCATAGACTTTTGTATCTTCTCAGTATAGAAGGATGCCCAGAATATACAAGGGAAATTCACACACATACACAAACAAACATAATCTCTCATACACATTCAGAAAAACTAAAATAAAGTTACACTGGGACACATTTATTGTTTTCATCGTTTGAACAAAAGCTGGTAGGGCATGTGAGTGGCTCAGTCAGTTAAGCCTCTCTCTTTGGCTCAGGTCATGATTTCAGGGTCCTGTGATCCAGCCCCATTTTGGGCTCTCTGCTCCGCACGGAGTCTTCTCTCTCTCCCTGTGCCTCTCCCCGGGCTTCTGCTCTTTCCCTCTCTCTCAAATAAATAAGTAAAATCTTTAAAAAATAAACAAGAGCTAGTAACATATTGTTTTCCCTTCTAACTAGCAATCTATGTCAACTTGCAAGAATTTGTAACAATTTTAAAATATTTTATTACTTCATACATTTATGGGATTTATTACCCTAGGAACTGGTGACACTCAGTAAATGTATTTGAATAAATAAATTTCTTTTTAAGTGAATTTTTTTTTTTAAAAGATTGTATTTATTTACTTGACAGAGAAAGCAAGAGAACACAAGCATGGGAAACTGTAGAGGGAGAGAGAGAAGCAAGATCCTGGCTGAGCAGGGAACCTGATGTGGGGCTTAGTCCCAGGACCCTGGGATCATGACCTGAGCAGAAGGCAGATGCTTAACCATTCGAGCCACCCAGGCACCCTTAAGTAAGTTTCTTGATATACGCTATTTAAAGGAAGATAATTATCACAGTAAATATCGAAATATTTCCTATATGTGAAATGAGATCTTTAGTCTCCACTGAGTATATAAAACACCTTTCTCATAAGAGTGCTAAGATTTGAATATCCTGAGCATAAAACTTCATTGTAATCACTATATTTCATTAGAAGTTATGTCCCTTATAGATTTTGAGATCTTATGTGTCTCATTTACTTTTATGCCTGGTTCATGTTAGGCACCCAATGAATGCTGGCTGAAGGCTATTTGAGCCTACATTTACCTCTTTTTCTTTAAAAGTCTTAATGAAATTGTCAAAAAAATATACAAATAAGGAAACTGGGGAAAATGAACAGGGGTATTAATGGCCAAAAAAATTGAGGGATTTTGGAAGATAAATGCAAAGGGAAAATGTCGGTGCCTGAGCGGCTTGTAGCGCATGCGCGGTGATGCTTTTGGGCTCCGCCGTGCCGCTCGTTGCCTCGGCCGCCGCTGCCTCAAGCCGTCGCCGCCGCCACGATGCAGAGCTGCTCCGGCTGGGCCCGTGGGGGCCTCATGACTTTTTCATTGCCCGAAAGTAAACACGCCATTAAGATGGCGGCTGGATGCGAGCCAGTAGGTGGAACTTAAGATTTTGTATCTATGTGGTTGCGAGTGATTGGTTGTGCAACCTTGGTATATATACACATGCGCGGGCGGGGGAGGGAGAGATCCCAACAGCTACCCAGAATTAAAGCTTGCTTCGCTGAGGTCTCCTGGTCATTCTTGCTGGCGAGAGCGACAGGAAAATAGCAAGTTAATAGTGGAGGAACAAGGCAGATACCACACTAAAAATGCAATCAGCAAAATTAATACTACAAATAATAAGATAAATCTATAGTACATATCTCTGATATAATGCATTGAGAAAGGCACATCATCATTTTTTTCTTGTCGAAATGCATAGTCTAAATCTAAGCATGAGAGCACATTATACAAATGCTAATTGAGGGACATTCTGGAAATGACTGGCCTAGACATTTTAGAAATGTGAAGGTCATGAAAGACAAAGAAAAATGAATCATAGATTACATACCAAAGGATATTAAACATATGACAACAAAATACAACTTGGAATCCTGATTTGGCTCATAGAACTCCCCACCCTTAGCCAAAAATATATTTGTGGGAAACTAGCAAAATTCAAATAAAGTCTATAGTTTAGGTGAGAGTCTTGTATTAAGGTTAAATGCGTTGGTTTCTAAAATTATATTATTTCCATATAAGATGTTAACATTAGGAAAAGCAAGTGAAAAGTATATAGGAACACACTCTATTATTTTTGCAACTTTTCTAAAGGTCTAAACATACTTAAAAATAAAAAAAAATTATGCAGGAGGCAACTAATTGTGGAAATTAATATAGAACTCAAGTAGTAGTCTAGATGCATTGTGGTTACATTTCTATTTCTAAGAACAAAGAAAGAATCTAAGTTTCTTGTTTGAAAACCAAATGGAGCCAAGTAAGATGTCTCAAAAAAAGAAAGAGGACTAAATTAGCGCTACTTTATAAACATGAATTCACTAGGCACTTTTTAAAGATTTGGGAAGAGAAAAACATATGTCTTTTTAAAAATGTGCTTGAAGGAAACCTTTTTGCAATAAGTTTCTGTTTTCATGATTTCATGCCATACAACCCAATTTCTTCTCTGCTACCATGCTATTTCCAAAATGCAATTCTGTTATTTCCTTGGTTAAAGCCTTTCCATTTACTATTGACTGAAAATCCAGTGTACAAAGTCCTTGTTATATAGCTCATGCTTTGGACAAAGATCATGACTCGTGGCTGCCCAGCATATAAACACACTATATTCAGATAATTTCACTGTCCTGTCTTCATTACACTAATGAATACAAACTGTCCAATCCTTGCTTTCTCCTTTAAGCTCCTTCTCACCTTCCTTTGTGCTCTAACATACATGACCATTATCTGTCAATGAGATGAAATAACCTGACTTACAAATCTGAGATAAATACACCAAAGAAACAATAATATACTCAGACTCTATCCAGATGTTGATGTTGAGAATTCCATCCCTGTTCCACAATACATATAGAAATAGTCGTAAGCAGGACAACTGTCATTGACACTGGCCGATGAGCTTGGGTCTGTGCTCGATGGTGTCAGCACTGTGTTATTAGACAAATTCTGCCTCTTAATCTGTTGTGTCTGGACCTGATTGTTTAGGAGCCCCCCCCCAAAAAAGTGTGATACTCTTTTAAAAAAGATTTTATTTACGGAGCACCTGGGTGGCTCAGGGTGTTCAATCCTCTGCCTTTGGCTCAGGTCATGATCCCAGAGTTCTGGGATCAAGCCCCACATCAGGCTCTCTGCTCAGCAGGGAGCCTGCTTCCTCCTCTCTCTCTGCCTGCCTCTCTGCCTACTTGTGATCTCTGTCTATCAAATAAATAAACAAAATCTTAAAAAAAAAAGATTTTATTTACTTATCAGAGAGAAGGGAAGCAATAGCTGAGGGATAAGCAGACTCCCCTCTGAGTCCCGCTGCAGGACTCGAGCCCAGGACCCTGGGATCATGACCTGAGCCAAAGGCAGACCTTAACTGGCTGAGCCACCCAGGTATCCCACTCTGATACTTTTAAAAATGCACTATATTCTTTTTGAAAACATCCTTTTCTGCTTGCATTAGTCTGATTCCACTTACTGCTTGCAACTAAGAATTCAGATTCTTTTAACTCTCCCATTGTGCTTCCAAAGGATACTTCTTCAAAAGCATACTTCTTCAAAAGCATGTCAAAGATTTGAATGAGCAAAGGCATAATTAGAAAAACTTGAATGTGATAAAAACTGCCATGACTTAGAAATAATTGCTCAGGTTTCAACTGAAGTACACTATCTTCTCTATAGAAAACTTACTTTACCACATTTTAATTTAATATATTTCAAATACAATTAGCATGTTAAGTGTAGAAATGAAATTTTCTTAGTGTTTTTCAAAAAACAGGTTACAATTAAAATAATGGTAAAATAAAATTTTGATAGTATCTTACTAGCAGGGAAATTTTGTAGATCTGGAACTATCCAGATTTAATATCTGTAGAGTTGTTTTGTTGATTGTACTCTGTATGGCTCCCATATTGTGATTATTTTGGGGATTCCTAAGTTTGGACAACTGTTCCGGCAATAATAAGCATTCATTTTTTCTAACCTTGCTAAGTGTGAACACTGAGCAAAAGGACCTTCCTTAGGAGGCCAGGGGAAAATAAAATAAAACAAGAAGTAAAATAAAGGATTTTCTAATATAATGTCTACAATTTGACAATTTAAAAAATTTAATTGAATGGTTCTTAGGACAACGAAACCTGGTTTTTGTTGTTGTTGTTGTTGCTGTTGTTGTTGTTGTTTTTCTTATTTAAACCACCTCAATACATGAGCAAGAAAATAGGGGGATAACTATTACATCCAGGTATGCTTCTGGGCCATTTCTCTGGATATGCTTACCCAGGTAATTGTTTAGTTCAAGATGTTTTTTACTGCCACACTGTATTTTCTGGGTCATTCTCAAATTCAGCTGTTTCTGAACTTTTTCTATGGGAATATTTACTTCCTTTCTGGATAAAGATTATTTTTCCAGGTTAGCATAACTGGTGCTTGTTTTACAGATACTGTTCCCCTTTCTTTGTCTATAAATCCTTTTGTGTTTGTCTCACGAGAATTCAGAATTTCAGTCTAACCTGTACACTTGGTTTCCAATATGTTTATTATTTGTTTGATGCTTAAAAATTTGCTGTCATTTGGTAAAATCTGGTTGATCTTCGTTTCAGACTGGTAAATGGATCTCATCTCTCCAACAAGCATAGAACCCCTCCGACTCAGACAATCCTTGGATCCATTATATCAGGTTCTTTAAAAGCTCAGAGGTTCTTTGTGTACTCTTATTTTAATATTTCTTCTGTTTTGTTTTCACGGTATTTCGATGAATCTTGTTTTTATATGGATAATATAACTAAGATCAATTCAAGAATTTACATCATAATACTAGGTAAACTACATCATCTGAGTGGGCTGCACATTATTTGCATCATTCTTCACACATACATACATATTTTATACATTTTTTCCAACATCTCTATGAAATAAGTGTTATTATTACTTATTTATTTTTTTTTAAGATTTTATTTATTTTGGAGAGGGAGAGAGAATGAGAGAGAGTGCGAAAGAGGCAGAGGGAGAGAAAATCTGGAGCACACCCCGTGCTGAACCTGGAACCTGACATAAAGCTTGATCTCACTTCCCTGAGATTAGGACCTGAACCAAAACCAAGAGTTGGGTGTTCAACCCACTGGCCCACTCAGGGGCCCCCACTGAGGATAAAGATGAGGATAAAGATCTTAGAGAGAATGAATATCTTGAACAGAGTTAGGAAGTAGATTTATTTTTTTTATTTTTTTTTTAAATTTATTTGACAGATCACAGGTAGGCAGAGAGGAAGGCAGAGAGAGGGGAAGGAAAGCAGGCTCCCTGCTGAGCAGAGAGCCCGATGCGGGACTCAATCCCGGGACCCTGGGATCATGACCTGAGCTGAAAGCAGAGGCTTTAACCCACTGAGCCACGCAGGCGCCCCCAGGAAGTAGATTTTTTTTAATTCCAAAATTTTTTCTACTAATTTTCAACTCCGTAAGGACTGAATCCCTTGATCTATCTCAAGGTTTCTGAAAAGGACATCAACAATGTTCACTCAAATTATGCTAAAGAAGTTCCTTTTCACTGTAGTTTATTACAATCCACCAAATAAAATCAATTATGTAAGTTTTGAAAGATAACAGGGTTTCTTGGTGCTACTCTTGTTTTTTTAAAGGCAAGACCCACGTTTATGTCTTAGCAGACCTCTTAGTTTTGGGAATCTACTGGGTAAGAGATATCTGGAATCCTAAACTGATTGAAATTTGTACTCTATTAGACTGTGATAAAGGGATGGGAAAAGAGAACCATCCCTTAAGTGTTTACCTGATTACAATAAGAATAATTTATATCACTACCTAATAGCATGAGCTAAATGATATCATGTTTATTCCATACTGCATCAACACGTTTGCCTAAAAGAGGATTCTGTGCCGTGGGGTTGGTCGTAGCCCTCCGCAGTATTTTTCATTACCTAGTAAATATTCATTTCTCACACAATTTCATTACCTCATCATTTTAAAAGTGAAAAAAAGTAGGGACACCTGACTAGCTCAGTCTGTAGAGGACGCAACTCTTGATCTTGGGGTCATGAATTTGAGCCCTATGTTTGGAATGAAGATTACCTAAAAATAAATTAATTAATTAATGATAGTGTTATGCTGAAAATAAATAAATTTTAAAAATATATATTAAAAAATTAATTAAGAAATAAATAAGAAAAGATCATTTTCTGCCGGCTAGTTACCTAGTCCCATTCAGAATTTTAAAAAATATATTATTAAATAAATATTTTTACAAATGGTAATATGCTATATACAGTGTATTATACATATTTGTTACTGTAACATATCTTTAAAATGTCTCTATATACATTTATATACCTACATAATTATTTTAAAGGTTTTCTGATATTCCAACTAGTAAAACCGGATATAAATATTATTTATTTATTAATTTTTTCCTACTGATGATGCACATTTGACCAATTATGAAATTAACATTCTTTTCAATTTTTCTATGTATCTGTCTGTATGTATTCCTACATCTGGTTGAAACTTGTATTTTTTTAGTAAACAGAATCCTGGAATTTTTTTTAATGTTTCCTGATTTTAAGAAAAAAGTGAAAAATAATATATGTAAATTTAGGCTTATAATTTCAGTATTTTTTAAAATTAAAATATAAATTTTCTCTAGCGAGGAGAATTATCCCTAACCCAAATGTATGCATTTTCTCTTCAGTTTATCAGTTCTACCTAATTGTCACCATCTATTTTAATCATGTATCTATTACCACACAAGTTATCATCCAATATCCCAAAATCATAATTATAGAATTTTGAGTAAGAAGATTCAATAAGTAAAAGATTCTGTCTTATAATACTCCTTCATATTAGCCAATTGAGTTTTAGCTCAATTTATTTAGCATCGATCAAATGTTATTTAAAAAAATAATTTGGCAGTTATATCGAGAATAGTCTAAAATGGATCTAGGTGGGAAATAAGAATGCCACAGAAGAAGAGATTTTCATGATATGCCTTATGTAGTTCTCAGAACCTAAATAAAAGATCTGGCCAAACCTAGAAAAAAACCACAAACTAACATTTAATTTACACTCAAAAGTCTTTATCTTGGGAAGCCTGGGTGGCAGTTGGTTAAGCGGCCTCCTTCAGCTCAGGTCATGATCCCAGCATACTGGGATTGAGTCCCACATCGGGCTCCTTGCTCAGCAGGAAGCCTGCTTCTCCCTCTGCCTCTGCCTGCCACTCGGTCTGCCTGTGCTCAATCTGACAAAAAAAAAAAAGCCTTTATCTTCATTTAGGCAAAAATTATTCAATTTTTATTACATGAAAGAAGAAAACATTGCATCACCAAGAAATAAAAGGAGAAAGCTATCGAAGTTATGCTGTCTTCTGATTTTTGTTTAAGGCATTATGTTAAGATGTCTATTAATTTCTATTAAATATTTTAATAGAAAATATTAAAATCAATGAAAATAAGCATCTACTGAAAGTTTAAATTTTATTTTAAAAATTATTTGATAACACTATCTTACTTTTTGAAAACGATTCTTAAAATTCTTTCAAAACACACTTTCACATCTTGTCTTATATTGTCTTTATACCAAGCAGGTACATAGGTAATAAGGTAATAACTCCATTTCACAAGTGAGTGAACTAAAATACTTAAATGCTAATTGGTAATAGCTAATTAAAAGCTAAAAATAAAATTGTTTTCAGAGGCAGGATTAGAGAGTGTGTTTTGGGCACCCAGCTCTCAAAATTTGCCAACGAACCATTTCACCACTAATGATAAATAACTTTAATTTTGAACTTTCGTTTCTGAAAAATTTTTATTTAAATTCCACTTAGTTAACTTAATGTATTATGTTAATTTCAGGTGTGGAATATAGTGATTCATCACATCCATTCAACAGCTGGTGCTCATCACAGGTGCCCTGCTTAATTCCCATCAGGTATCTCACTCATCCCCCAAACATCTCCCCTCTGGCAACCATCAGTTTGTTCTATATAGTTAAGAGCCTGTTTCTTGGTTTTCCCATGCTCATTTGTTTTGTCTCTTATATTCCACATATGAGTGAAATCATATGGTATTTGTCTTCCTTCAAATGACATTGCATTTTGCATAATACTCTCTAGCTCCATCCATGTCTTGAAATAATTTTTGACTTACATAAAAGTTGTAATTAAAATAAAAATAATTGGGCACCTGGGTGGCTCAGTGGGTTAAGCTGCAGCCTTCGGCTCAGGTCATGATCTCAGGGTCCTGGGATCGAGTCCCACATCGGGCTCTCTGCTCAGCAGGAAGTCTGCTTCCCTCTCTCTCTCTGCCTGCCTCTCTGTCTACTTGTGGTCTCTGTCTGTCAAATAAACAAATAAAATCTTTTAAAAAATAAAAAATAAAATAAAATACAAATAATTGTTATATATATTGACTTTTAAGATACATATCACTTTTTAGAAAGTTTTAGGATACAAAAAAATTTTTTTTAAGTTTTTTTTTTTTTTTTTTTGACAGAGAGACACATAGCAAGAAAGGGAACACAAACAAGGGGGAGTGGGAGAGAGAGAGGCAGGCTTCCCACTGAGCAGGGAGCTATGCAGGAATCATGACCTGAACTGAAAGTAGATGCTTAACAACTGGGCCACCCAGGTGCCCAATAATTAATGAACCAAAATTGATACATTTTTTATTAAGTGAAGTCCATTCTTTATTCAAATGTCTGTAGTTTTCATCTAATATACGTTTTCTGTTCCAGGATCCCATCAAGGAAAATATATTACATCTACATGTCATGTCTCTTTAGCCTCCTCTTACTGTTGACAAATGACCAAGCTCTCTTTTCTTTTGATGACCTTGACAGTTTTGAGGAGTAATGGTCAGGTATTTTGTAGAATGTCCCTCAGTTGGGATTTGTCTGATATTTTTCTCATGATTAGCCTGCAGAAATGTGTTTTTTGGGAAGGAAGACCACAGAGGGAAAGTGCCATTTTCATCTTATCTTATCAAGGGCACATGCTACCAACATGACATATCCCTGTTGGTCTAAAACTTATCACCCGGCTGAGGAACTCTGTCAGATCTCTCCTCTGTAAGGATTTCTCTTTCCTTTCTTTCCTTTTCTTTCTTTTTATTTATTTCCCCCCCCCCCTTTCTATATTATACTGTTTGGAAGGAAACCACTATGCATAACCCACACTTAGGAAGTAGGAAGTTAGGCATAACTCCTTTGGACAGAGTGTTTAGACAAATTATTTGGAATTTTTTGACACCAATTTGTCCCTTCACCTGATTGATTGATTGATTGATTACCATTAGTTTTGACTTATAGATATTTATCAATTGAGTTTCACCCAGTACTATTTTATTTCATTGTTCAAATTGTTTCAGGCTTAACCTCAGGGAGACTTTGAAGTTGGTTTCTGTGTCCCTTTCACATGCCCATCGCTATTTGTTGTTGTTTCTCAGCTTTTCTTTCTTTCTTTTTCCTTTTTAGCACTTTTTCCTTTTTTGAAGCTACAAGATAATTAAGGCTTATCTTATCTATTTTCTGCCCTAGTCCTAAAATCAGGCCAAGGGGCGCCTGGGTGGCTCAGTCCTTGAGCATCTGCCTTTGGCTCTGGTCATAATCTCAGGGTCCTGAAATAGAGCTCTGCATTGGGCTCCCTGCCCAGGGAGAAACCTGCTTCTCCCTCTCCTATTCCCTCTACTTGTGTTCCCTCTCGCTGTGTCTCTCTCTGTCAAATAAATAAAATCTTCAAAAAAATAAATAAAAATCAGGCTGAATCCCACAAATGTTCCTATTTTATAACTTTATTGTGTTTTATCATTTCCTCTCTCTTCCTCTTTCTCCCTCTTTGCAATGCTTTTAATAATCTACTCCAATGTCTATAATTTATTTCGCAGTATATCTTATAATATTCCTCAAAATAAATATTAGCATTAGATTTGAATTGAAAAATACCATTACCTAATCTGCAAACCTCATTCACAACTTTCAATCATTACTTTACTTTCACAGCAGAGTAAAATAATATATATTTCCTCGTTCAATTGAAAGCAGTTTCTCCACCTTTTTTGTGGGGGGGGGGTCACTGATGGCCTGTCATTTCTGAAGTATTGACTTTTTATTTTGTGGAATGCCCGCCGTATGGGCAGGTCTGTTATTTCTTCACGGTAAAGTAATGACTGACAATTTTGACAAGATTAGCCTAGAAGTAATGCATTATATCCGGATTCACATTCTATTTATTTGTTTCTTTATTGGTGATATTGATTAATTTTGAATAATTGATTAAGGTAGTATCTGTTATAATTCTCAACTCTAAATTTATCATTTTTCTTTAGGGTGTTAAAATGTACTATGTAGGGAGATAATTTAAGGCTATGTCATTTGTAACGAAATGCCATTTATGAGTTTTAACATCCATTAATGATTTTTTTCTTGGCCTGAAACTCATTACTCTGGAAGGTTTTTTTTTTTTTAATTCCACTATTCTTTTAGTGTTATGAATTTCATTATAATGAAGAACTTTCCTTATCTTCTATGTCTTTATATGACTATTTATTTGATTATATTAGTATGGACTCATAGAATGATAAAAATTCAATGTTTCAAAAATCATCACTGTAATAATTATTTATTTTAATGCACGATCTGTCCCTTGTTTGGCAAATGGGATCTTATCCAAAATACTTTGTATTATATTTCAATATGTGAATTGATTATTGTATAAATAACACTGTCTCAAATAATGATTTCTAAGAACCCAGAAATACAAAACTATCACCAAAATATAAATCTTCCTCTGCTCCATAAATTAGTAAATGTCTCAATAATACAGCAAGAACAGAATATTAAGCATATTTTTGACCAAAAATAATTGCCAGAAAATCCTTAAATCATTTTATTCAATATAGATATACTAGCTAGAAGAGTAATTTTCTTTAGCTTTCTTTTTCTTAGAAAACAATATTAGAAGGATTGACTGAGATGATAAAATTAGATTTTCAACCTGAGGCTATATTTTATTGTGAAAGCTTCAAATGAGGGTTGCATGAATTTCTTCAACCTATGTTTATCAAGCTTAAATTTCTCTAGACTTCATCTGGAAGTGACTTAGTGTAGTAATAACTGCTGAACGTCGTGGATATCTGTAATTTCTGAAGGTAATCATCACGCTAACTCTAGTGCTTCCCTGCTGTGTTCAATGAATTAAGAACAATAGATGATGATGACCAAATAATTAATTCAGTATTAGAAATCTGAGTAGATTTTTTCTTGTTTTTTTTAAATGCAAATCAATGTACAATTAGAGGATTATGACAAAGAAACAATGGAGAATCTTATATTTTATTTCCAAAGAAAGTTTATCAATGTTCTCATTTTTATGCCTTTGATACTATAGCCAGAGTTCTGATTGAATATCCTAAAACAGACAAAAGTAAAAGTTTGGGAGATAGTTACCATGTTTGCATTTAAAAATCATGAACAGGGGTGCCTGGGTGGCTCAGTGGATTAAAGCCTCTGCTTTGGCTCAGGTCATGATCTCAGGGTCATGGGATAGAGCCCCACATCGGGCTTTCCGCTCAGCAGGGAACCTGCTTCCTCCTCTTACTCTGCCTGCTTCTCTGCCTATTTGTGATCTCTGTCAAAATAAATAAATAAAATCCTAAAAAAAATCATGAACAAATGTTCTTCCAAAAGTTAAATATCAGTGTGTGTATCAAAGCCATTGCCTATATTAAATAGTAGTATAAAACAGAGACATAAAAAACAAAGCTTTTGAGTAAAAGTAGTTAAATATAAGCTAGTAAAGTTCAGGAAAGAAGTGTAAGAAAAATATATAAAAATTGTGTAAACATACTAACAGTATGAACAAAAATAAATATATCCTTGCTGAAAATATTAAAAGATATAAAGTTTTCATAGGAATAGGAAAAGTCAAGAAAATAAAACAGAGGGGAGTTAGGGAGTATTAGAGAAAATGATGGTTATAAGGGTCTTTAGGTAAATACCCTATAGTAATATTTCCTAAAGAAAGAGTATAGAATAATAGGACAGGGAAATATTTTTGTCATGATATGATTCTGGTAAAATTTCAAGGACTGCACATGTAGGATCTCATAGGTCATTGTGCTGATATTCACTCCTATTTTATTGAGACAAAGACAGTAGTCATCTCTGACTAGATCCAGGTGTTGGCCTGAATGTTTGAAAGGATGGAGGGACATCAGCTGAAATCCAGAAAACCATAATTATATTAGATTTGGGGGAGAAGATAGGAAGTTAACTTTTTAAATGTTTATTTGTGGCTATGTTTGTTCATACTTTGAATTTATTCAATGGATTTATGAAATCCAATTCAACCATTTTTTTTTTAAGATTTTATTTATTTGACAGAGAGAGACAGAGCATGAGAGGGATCAGAAGCAGTGGGAGAGGGAGAGGGAGAAGCAGCCTTTCCAAGGAGCAGGGAGCCCAATGTGGAGCTTGATCCTGGGACCCTGCGATCATGGCCTGAGGCAAAGGCAGACGCTTAACTGACTGAGCCACCCAGGCACCCCAAACCATTTGTTTTTTGATAAAACTTTCATTAATTTAGCCATATTCTACTTAAAATTTCTTACATATAGCATAGCAGGTATCAAATCTGAGATATCCATAACTCATTAATTGGAGAAAGAATCCTTTGAATGAATGTAACATTTGAATATTCTGTTGAAAGGAGTTAAAAGTTATACAATGTCAAAAAAATTGGAAATGGAACTAATATCTATGACTACTTTTTAACATGATAGTAATTTTATACATATTGACAATAATATGAATATTGGCAATATTGGTTAAGTCATTAAGCATCTTTTATTTGAAACATATTAAAAATTTCATGTAAAAATCTTTCTTTTTTTCAGATTTTATTTATTTATTTGACAGAAAGAGAGAGCAGGGGGAGGGGCAGAGGGAGAAAGAGAATCTCAAGCAAATTACCCATGAAGCAAGGAGCCCCATGCGGGCTCATTTTCACAACCCTGAGATCATGACCTGAGGCAAAATCAAGAGTTGGACACTCAAGTGACTGAGTTACCCAGACACCCTTAAAATCTATTTATGGAAAATCACTTTACATTTTCTAAGTAGATGAGTTTAAAGCTACTGTAAAGTCATAATCAATACATCTCATATTTTAACTTCACCCAAAAATATGAACAATAAAATTCTGAAAAATGTTCTATTGTCTATTGTTGATCTTAAAATTCATCTCATCAGGGCGCCCGGGTGGCTCAGTGGGTTAAGCCTCTGCCTTCAGCTGGGTTCTTGATCTCAGGGTCCTGGGATCGAGCCTCTCATTGGGCTCTCTGCTCAGTGGAAAGCCTGCTTTCCTTTCTCTCTCTTTGTCTGCTGCTCTGCCTACTTCTGATCTTTCTCTCTCTCTCTCTCTGTGTCAAATAAATAAAATCTTTAAAAATAAAATAAAATTCAACTCATAATTACATCTATAGGTGCCATTTTCAAATAGCAAAACCTTTAGATTGATGAGATCTAAGGTAGTTCCAATTTCTTTTCATGGAAATTAGAGCAGTAGTTTCTATTGAAATGCAGTTAGAGAGGCATAATAACATAACTAAATGAAGAAATATCAAATGCGTAAATAATGAGTAAATTTTTGGAGATGAATTTTATTTTAAAGATTTTATTTATTTATTTGACAGAGAGAGATCACAGTAGACAGAGAGGCAGGCAGAGAGGGTGGGGAAGGAAGCTCCCTGCTGAGCAGAGAGCTCCATGCTGGACTCAATCTCAGGACCCTGAGATCCTGACCTGAGCCTAAGGCAGAGACTTTAATCCACTGAGTCATCCAGGCACCCCTTAGAGATGAATTTTAATTCAGTTTTCACAAAGATATAAACTTCAATTATGGAATTTCCAAAATAGTAATATCCTAACTAAGATTATGGAAAAATAGACTAGATTTTGTTAATTTTTGCCTATATATTTTCTAAAAATCGTATTCCTTTGCAGTAATATTTTTAACAAGATTATTATGGAACTTTTTCACCTCTCTGTCTCATTTTTAAATCAGGAGTATGGAGACATATCTTTTCTTTCTTTCCATCAGGACTCTTTATAAGAATAGGTAATTTTCACAGAAAAATCAATAAATAATAATTCTAAAATAAATATTTTTTCTGCCCCAATAATTAGAATATAAGAATACATGTAGCATTCAAAATTGCTTTGTGAATTACAAATTGATATTGGTTTTTAAAATTACTCCCTTCACAGATTTCAATGGGTATATATAGGTATAAAAATATTGTGGTATGATAAAATCATGGTGTATAAAAATAAAGATCTCCCTTTGTAAAGTCAAAGTCTATGGACTTAGAGTATAATTAGAAAAAATGTGTCACTTGAAGCTGACATTATTATTCTTGCCAATGTTAAAATCCAGAGAAAAATTAATAGTAACAGAAATCTATTTTAATGGCAGAAGCTCTTTCAAGCTCTGAAAATAATTCAATAACAGTGTGACTAAGTAATTTCTTAAAAATGAGGACCATGTTAATGAACTGGAATTTCAAATACAGCAAGTGTCAAATATATGCATTGCAAGGAAACAAATAAAATATCTGGTATGTATGGAACTAGCAATTATAGCAGTGGGATCTAAATCAAGTCATATTGACAAAACACTGAAAAATTCAGAATATTGCTTAAATAAGATGACACTTAAAAGCATCAAAGCAAAAGAAAACCATTCAAGCAGTTTAATATACATTTGATGTGAATTATAATGTTTTCTAAGTGTATACATAAGTAGTATGAGAAATAATACCTATGATTCTTATTTTTTCTTGAGTACCTTATCTAGTTATGCCTAGGAATATAAGCAAAAATATAAAGAAAATAGGGATTCAATGCCTGACAGGTTGTACTCTTTCAGCTTCCAATTTTATTAGTATGCCTACTATTTTTCTATAGCAGTGCTTTTTTAAAAATTCTTCTGACAACTTAATTTTTCAGCAGGATTATTCACATATGTCATGTCCATTATTTAGGGTGGGTTAAGAGGATTACACGGGGGGATGAATTTACACTATCTCAAAGATTGAAGGGAAGGCTACAATCTTGCATTATCTTGTTAACTTTATTTAGATAAACTCTTAGCAAAGTGTGGTCTCTTTATTGGGACTATTGAGTCCCTTAAAAAAAGGGTTTATTGGTACCTTTAGTATGAACCTTTCCTTCTACCACTTAGAATTTTCTCTTGAAAACTATTTATTTGAATATGACAGTGATTCATCCTGGATAGATTCAGAACAAAACAATAATATTTTATTGCAATATAACATTGGTCCCAGGATAGTCCTAGAGTCCAGATTTATTTATTAATTCCTCTTCCATGTTGAACTGTCTCCAGAACCCTGTTCCATAAATTAATATATTGGAAAATATTATATTAGCATTACAGACCTGGTAACATTAACAAACTATTTTTCATGACATACACTTTTTAAATCCCATCTTTGTAACCCTAAAATTAAATTCACAACAATATAATCTATCTACAAAATATTCTTTAAAATTAAATACTATAACTGTAACACAAAGGAGAAATACAACAAAATCAACTTACAGTGAATTAATACAGATTCATTATATAAATGTTTGAGCAAAACTCCACAAAAGATATAATGAGGTAATCAAATGTCTGCTTCAATATGTAGTCACCACAGGTATGATTTCAACAAATGTCGACAAATACATTTTGTTGAGTTGGTGACTCTCATACAATTAGCATTGCTATTCACTGCATGATTTTTTAAATGTGAGGATCCAAAGAATGCTCTTAGCTACAGTCATTGTATTTGTTATTTCTTTTAAAAAAAAATAACTGATTTTTTTTACGATTGTGCAAAAATACTCTATGTTTATTGTAAAATGTGGTTACAATGTAGACTTCAATAATAATGAACAGATTGTTATCTGATATGAATGACCAGAGGGACATGTGAAAGTTGCATGGGTTGAGGGATGATTCTGTTTTGTATAACATTTTGCAGGCTATCAAGCATCCAGGTTCCCAGTAGTTTTCTGCTCAAATCATTGTAATAGTAAAAAATGCCACCACTCACAAACTGCCCAAGAATTCCCAGGTGAGAAGCATGAGCATATGTATAACTGCCTTGCAAGATATTTTGTGCATGAGGTCTGGGGATAAAGACAGGAGTAATGGAGAGAGCGTGGAAGTGTCTCTTGTACAGAGAGCAGAGCGAATTTATGCTTGTGAAGATAGAAGGTGAAGTTACCAGGCTGAAAGTAACAAACAAGATATACTTGAGAAATAGAAACGTGAGCAGTGCTTATTTATGACTCAGATGACAAGTTTGGGCAAGTAGGAGATTGATCAATCTCTCTGTATCTCTGAGGAAACTCACATTGCTCCAACACAATGATAACAGAAGAGAGTGAAGTATTCTTTTGGTGCAGCAAGGACTTTGCAGCCTTTTGCTACGGAATGGTGCTCCAAGAGTTAGTACTCTAGGAAAAGAATTAGACTTTCTGTAGTCTGAAGTCATTCAGAGGCTATAGATATGAGGAAGAATATCAGAGCAAAAAGAACCTCGGGAATATTACAAAATAACTGAGAGAGACTTTAAGCTAGCTTGAGGAATGCCAAGCCAACGATAATTGAATATTAATGCTAATATGGTTTCATATATACTAGAAGCTGATAGTCTCTGATATAATTCTAGTTATATTGGTTTAATTAATTCAGAAACTTATTAATTCCTATTAAATATCTTATATCTTCGGGAAATGAATTACGGTGGGTGTTCTCCCACAGTAAAACAAAACAGAGTACAAACAAACAAAACCCCTGTTCTCTAATCCCACAGAGATTTTGAAATTTATATGATAAGAATAACTACAAAAGCCAAGGCCATGTAATAATACCTGTTTTATGAATGAAGATTAAATAGGTCATCAGTAAAGATTTAATCTCTTTGGAAAGGATGAACATAAAACTAGATCGAGGAATCATGTAGGAAGTGCCAAGCTATGAAACTCAAGAGGAATATAACCCAGAGAACTTGGAAAGTTGTGTAAGAAGGTCCTAATGCCTTTAATTAGAACTTGTATTTAAGGGCACCTAGGTGGCTCAGTCAGTTAGGCGTCTGCCTTCAGCTCAGATCATGATCCCAGCATCCTGGGATAGAGTCCACATTCAGCTCCCTGTTCTTCTGTCCCTCTCCTTCTGCCCCTCCCCCTCAGCTTGTGTGCTGTCTCTCTTTCTCTCTCTCTCTCTCTCAAAATGAATAAATAAAATCTTAAAAAAAAAGAACTTGGGGGTACCTGGGTCACTCAGTGGGTTAAGCCTCTGCCTTCAGCTCAGGTCATGATCTCAGGGTCCTGGGATCCAGCCCCGCATCGGGCTCTCTGCTCAGCAGGGACCCTGCTTCCTCCTCTCTCTCTCTGCCTGCTGCTCTGTGTACTTGTGATTTCTGTCAAATAAATAAATAAAATCTTTAAAAAGAAACCTTGTATTTGATCAATAGACAATAGGGACTGATAAACAGATGGCAGTTGATGGAACAGGAGAAGGAGATCATTAAAATACATTAATTAATTTTTAGTTTATGACTTTTTAAAATGGTTAAAAATGTTTAATTCTAGCAATTCAAATATTTGCCGCTTCCAGTTATTGAATAAATTTCTAAGTGGTCTTATTAATCCGTGTTCCCATTTTAGAGAGAGACAGTACTACATGGTAGTTAAGAATATGGTTTCTAGGGGCACTGGGGTGGCTCAGTCATTACACATCTGCCTTGGCTCACGTCATGAACCCAGAGTCCTAGGATTGAACCCCATATCAGGCTCCCTGCTCCTCGGGAAGCCTGCTTCTTCCTCTCCCACTCCCTTTGCTTGTGTTCCCTTTCTCTTTGTCTCTCCCTCTGTCAAATAAATAAAATCTTTAGAAAAAATATGGTTTCTAGAATTTGAATTCCAGTTGCATCACTAAATGGCTATATAACCATAGATAGGATATTCAATCTATCATTCTTTCCTCTTCTATAAAACAATAATATGAATGTTGCCTCCACTGTGGAATCATAAGATTAATAAATCATATGTAAAATTTTAGAACAGGGCCTTGCATAGAGTAAGCAATCTATAATGTTAGCTAATATTATCTACATCCTTAAAGCTAAGAATATTATGTTTATATTAACACGTGTAGGAGCTGTACTAGACAAGTACACAAACACTCAACAGTGGTTCATTTTCCATTTTTATATTTATTCATCCAACACATATTTATTGATAATCTACCATCCACTTGGTAGAGCTACTAGAGATACAATGATAAACAAAAAAGCCTATAAAATGAGGAATTTGGAGAGTTCTAAGTTTGGTTTTGCTAACTTTTTGCTATGTATTACAATTCAATATTTCAATATATTAGATTTTAATTGTCAATAGGATGTCTAAATTGTGATCCCCAAAGGTAGTTGAATATATGATGACTTAGAAAAAACAGCAGGTTAAGTCTGGATGTGTGACACCTTTATGTTTTAGTCTTAATACAACAAATTTGTACATTACAGAATACATTGGTTCTATCATGGGAATATATTGCTATTCCACCTATTTTAATTTATTTTTAACAGTATATAATGATAGACTAAAATCAGGTTAATAAATTTTCTTATTAAATAACCTAAAATAGTTAAAATATTCACTTAATTAATTTTGACTCTATGACTTTTTAAAATGGATAAAAATGTTTAATTCTAGCAATTCAAATATCTGACAAACTACAAAAGATATTTAGTTTACTTGACTTCAAAAATCAGTTTAAACAAACCAAGTGCTCAGTTAAGTAAGTGCTCTAATTGCTTTTGTTTCCACAGCCCTGAAATTTCTGTCCTCTCATTCAAGTCTTTTTGCGAGCATGGGCTTGAAACACATTTCTCCATATATTTATGTATAATTCTGATCTTTTGTTACAATTTCCCTTTAATTTGCTTCATTTTTCTTATTTTATCTCTTTTATTTTTTTTCTAGTTTATCTCTTTCAAGGTAAAATGTTTACAACTGAATTTTTAATATAAGACCCCAATTCAGAAAGTGTTCAGGGTTGGGGGCTGGAGAGAAGACAAGTTCGAGTAGTGAAGGGCAAAACTTGATAAACATATCCTGGTGAGGCTTCACTACACATTTTGACCTGCTTTTTAAATCTTCCACTTTGCAAAAGTGGTAATAATTAACAATATTAATAATAATATTGTTATTAAAAGAGGATTCCTTCTTCCTGTGCTTTTTATGTCCTCAGTTTCATTAGCTTTCATTTCCCTACATTGAATTTCAAAAGCCACTTAGCTACCCGGGCTCTTCGTTTATCCAAGTCGTTCTGATTTTTACTGTTCAGCTTCTTTGTGGTGATTGGCTCACTGCTTCTTTCCAATAATCAGCAGATTTCCTCACCTAATGCACACTCTTTATAGCAAGTGTATGTGTGGGCAGCCATTTCCCCGCACTCCAGTCCTCTGACTGCCTGTGAAACACTCCATCTCCAACTGCTCAGCAAGTTTTTAAATCCACACACAGATTAACCTTGACTAGCCTATATTTTCTAGTGACTAGAACTCAATAGAGTTCTTCTAAGAGTGAGATAAATCAGGCTCAGTTTTTGTGTCCTAAATACCAAGAATTCACTCTGTTCATTTTTTTTTCCCCCTTGGCTGCTCCAGAGTTGTTTTATCAAGTTATGCTGAGTATACAATCTTACTCAGTGCTAACACACACACACACACACACACACACACACACAAACACAAGCAAATGACTTTCACATTTTCACAAAAATTTGCCTGGCTGTAGAAGCAAAATATATTTATTAAATCTTTTAATAATTTACCATTGAATCTTCTTCTCCATTCAAACCTCCCCCCCACACACACCTATTTAGGGCAAAGCAGGTTGTTTCCCGGTCTGTGTTACCAGGGATGTCTCTGGAGAGCAAAACTTTTTTATTGTTTTTAATCCATCTTTCCCATTTTTAATTACACTATATTTGGTTTGATAATTTGAAAAAAATCATAATAATTCTAATGCATTGGAATGTAGACTTAAAATACTGCATGTTTTTCAATGGAATTTGAAAACAATATGAATTTGTAATCCAGCTTCAATAAACTTTATGATTAATGCAAAACAAGGAAGTTTAGAAGCAACTGCCATTAGTTAAGTGGCAAAACTTAATGGCCATCTAATTGGTGTGATATACCACTAGGATACTCTATTTTAGAGAAACATGGAACGGTTCATTGGTGAACCCTACAGAAAAAATATAACCTCATTTGTAGCCCCTTTATAATCAAATATCGATTTTTATATAACTGAAGAGAATGTATTCAGGCTTTTGCTTCCATAGATATATTTCAATATTGTTCTCATATTTCAAATACTCAACTTTTATTAAATACAAACATGCATATGGTATATGAAGAGCCCTTTGAACTCATCTTCCTGTGCTTCCTGTGAATTTCATGGACTAGCTGGTGCTCAGATCTTCCACGTGCTCTCCCTAACCCATACTTCACTTTTATCAATGTTTATCAGTTTTTCTCTTGGTGCAAGCATGGGTTTTTGTGGAAGTGCTTAAATATTATGTTTTGTTTCCCTTACCTTATAAAACTTAAAAAAAAATTATATGATATGAAAAGTCTTCGTATTTGTAATCCTACCGTTTAGGTAAATGCACAATTCATTAGGGAGGTCCAAAGTTCTGACACTTAAGCCTTAATTAGATATTTCTAAGATACAACCTGTCATCTATATTCACCTATGGATATAAAAACAGAACATGTAAGGTATTTTAGAAATATGTTGTACAGAATTAGGTTTCTTACTATAGGAAATGGCTCTCAGATTCTACATATAACACAGGAGGTGCCCTGGGTAAGTATCAAATGAAGGCTTTTCATATGCCTCTCTGTCTCTGTATGAAAGAAAAGAAAGCCAGCCAGTTTTTCTTTACTAGATGACAATTTTTAATCATCTCATTTTCCTTCAAACTTTAGACTATTTTCTTTTATCAAAATAAATGTCACTGTATTTCAATTTTTTATCCATGTATTTACATGTCTGGTCACAAGATGAACATCTAATTATAATGTGGCATTATTAAATGGAGTATTGACTCAAACGTGGGGTTTATGGTGATTAAGATGAATAGATGTCTCTAAAGCAAATTGATTATGCTCTAAATAGCTATGCACATTTCGAAAGGGGGATTGCTTAGGCTAGAATATAATTTCAACAAAACAAACCCATTTACATATTCTATCCTATTACTTTGTTTGGAATAAACATGCAAGCAATCATCCTAACCTGCACTGAACTCTTCTTTGGGATTCATAAACTCACCCAGATCATGACCTGATGTATCATTTTTGACTATTAAAAAGCTGGCTCATTTTCTGACAATTTCATCTTAGGAAATGGGCAGCTGTGTCCTGTAACAGCATGAATACAGCAGACATAAAATACAGCCTTTTGGAGCTTGCTATAAACTTCAAATCTAGTTGTAACTTCCTTCATCCAGCTCTATGTGGTGCTTGGTTATGCAGTAAAGTTTTGTTAATGAAATAACGTGGCACTTAAAAATCTGAGACAAACTTTAAATATTCTGCAAAGTATGCAATGGTTTGGATTGTTTTTAGGTGCTCGGACTGGTTCAGCTAAGTACATATTACTTACACATGTGTTTGGTCTCATTTACTATACAAAGTATGGCTCTGTGCAGTAACTGCTTAAACTTTTGGAACTGGGGAATCTCAGGCTAGAGATTTCTAGACCTCCTGAATCAGAGTGGGCATTTTCAAAGGATCCCCCAGCTGATTCTGATGCATGTTAAGGTTTGAGAAGTCCCGCTCTGTTTGATTCTTCATGTATTTAGAGTTCGAACCTAAAATCACTTTATTCCCCCCATTTCCCCCCATTCAATTGTGCCTGTGTACAGTTGGAGAGAGGATGATATCAGTGTTTTTTTGTTTTTTTGTTTTAACATGTGTCCAGTAAACATGTATTAAATACCTAGTATGTGCCAGGCTTTGTTCTAGGCATTGACTTTACAAAGGTGGCAAAAACAAACAAACAACAACAACAGCAACAACAACAACAAAAAACCCCCAAAAGACTCCTCATGCACTGTGGGGGTTCCATGTCAAGGGTAAGGACAGATAGAAAAATACTTGTGGTTCAGTGTAACAAGTGCTTCCTCTAACTGGAGTTTACAAATTCACCTCCGTAAGGCAAAAGTAATCTGAAAAGAGGTAGCTATAATTTGATAGACAGGCCTATTGATAAATTGGCTCTTAAAACTACATAAACAAGTCATCCTAGATATTTGCCAAAGACTATATGCTTAGCAAATTGTGCTATCAACCTGACTTATACATACATTTGTATCTACATGTAGCTTTATTTACATATAACTAAAATATAAATAATCTAATACATGCATTTTGTATATTTCATGAACACATTTTAGGTTTACATTTACATTTTACACACAGGGTAATTAAGAACAAAAGGGCAAAATAATTATCCACAGTTCACAGAAGGGGTAACAAATCAAGCTAAGATTCAAGTTTATCTATTCAATGAAACAAAATAAATGTTTTCCTCCCTAGATCTAACAAAGAAGCATTTAAGGAATTGACTTTGTAATAAAATTTCTTCTTTTGCAACAGTTTTGTTGTTGTTGTTATGTTGCTGACAAAATACTTGATTGGGAAATGTTATAATTGTTAACATGGTAAATAGTGTCATAGAACATCTCAAAGTAGGGGTTTTAGGTTGTTACATAATGAAGGTTCTATTAATCACCAAAGGTTCCCCATTTTCTACTTTTTATGTCATTAAATTACTCATATTGAAAAAAAAAAGAATAGATATGGTTTTTGATCAGATATATCATGTAGTTGACCAATTTATCTCATAGCGGATATACCATAATCATGACTTAGAAACACTATCCGAAGACATTCATTTTAGCGAAAAATTAATGGGAAAGTAAAAATAGTCTTCAACTGTCTTCAGTTCTATAATTCTAGACAACAATTCTTTTAAAATATCTTTAAATGTTTCATTTTGCCTTTTAATTGCAATCAACATTTGAAAACATCAAAATTATGACTTTCTATATATTAGCTGTATAGGGAGATTTTTAACTGTGGTTGCATCCAAGTAGCAATGATGTGAGCTTGAGCAGTTGAGCCCTCCAAAGGGAGCAGATGGCTTGTCTGAGATTTTTCAGCTCTGAGCAAAGCCTCATTTAAAAGCAGCCAGAAAGCAATGGACAGTGTTCAAACTCTGAATGCAGAAGAACAAACACTTGTTCTAGGGTTTATTTGGAAAACTCTGTGACAGTTGGGCATCTGGATATGATAAAAAGAAAAAAAAATTAAAGCTATCATTGAAACCTGTCCATTTGAATTAGATGATCCATTCTCTGTAATTAAGACTAAGTAGTGGGTATCTGTCACGAGCCAAATTAATAGAAATTAATTCAAAAACCTTGGAAGGGACATGCCATGCTGATCTGTGTAGCATGACCCTGAAGAGGACATTTTATTATATGAGTAAGATTTCATTGTCAAAAAGAAATGTCACTCCGGCAAATGCTGAATAAGGCAACTAAGTTTTTCAGACGGTAAAGTGCTTATTAATTAAATGTAAATTAGTATGCCGAGGGTGCCATTTGATAAATGACTGCTTCCAGAAAACTAAATGGTACCCTCTTGTATAGAAAAGTCACTCATTCAAGGGTGAGGACACTACTTTTAAAGATTAGTCTATTTCTTTTACAACATGATTTGCTTCCTCTTTAAAGAATGGTGTAGAGAGGTTAAAATACTCTGCCATTTTAGGTTTGTGAATGCAAGACCAATCTAGAGGAAAACCAATCTAACATTCCCTAGTATACGTACTACAAGCCATTCATGATTCACCCACCAAACTGGAGACCTATCACAGGAAGTCAAATATCACTAACTTGATCAGCATTTCTAGAAACTTCACGATCATCTCAGCCAGCAGAAAGGCTCTAGAAGCTGTGGTCCACAGAGAACCCTTATACATCTGGTTAGCTAGGCAATTCTTTTTTTTTTTTAAGATTTTTATTTACTTGAGAGAGAAAGAGTGGGGGCAGAGGGAAGAGCAGAGAGAGAGAGAGAGGGAGAAGCAGATTCCTAGTTGAGCGCAGAGCCTAGCAGGGGACTCGATCTCAGGACCTTGAAATCATGACGTGAGCTGAAGTCAGATCTTAACCAACTGAGCCACCATAATAAAGAAAATGTTATGCATATAAACACACATATATAAATGTATAAATATACATATATATGAATTTCTTTTTTATGGCTGAATAATATTACACGTAGTAAAGAAGGAAATCCTGCCATTTACATAAATATATGTATAAATATACATCACATTTTCTTTATCCACTCATCTGTTGATAGGTAAATATGGCTTGGCTTTTATAAATAATGTTGCAGTGAACATGGGGACACATATATTTTTCTATATAGTGATTTCATTCCCTTCAACATATATCCATTGCTGGATCATACGGTAGTTATATTTTAGTTTTTTCAGGAGCCTCCATACTGTTTTCTATACTGGGCACTCGAATTTGCATTCCCAGCAACAGTATACAAGGGTTCTCTTTTCTCCATAGCTTTGCAAAACTATTGTCTCTTCTATTTTTTTTTTTTTTAGTTATAGCCATTCTATTAGATAGTGAGGTGATATCTCATTGTGGATTTGACTTGTATTTTCCTGGTGATTAATGATATCGAGCATTTTTTAATGTACTTGCTGGTGACACTATGTCTTTGGAAAATGTCTGTTCAATTCCTTTGCCCATTTCCTTCCTTCTTTCTTTTTTTTTTTTCCAGTGTTCCAAGATTCATTGTTTATGCACCACACCCAGTACTCCATGCAATGCATGCCCTCCATAATACCACCACCAGGCTTATGCATAACCCCCACCCCCTTCTCCTCCAAAACCCTTAGTTTGTTTCGCAGAGTCTGCAGTCTCTCATGGTTTGTCTTCCCCTCTGAATTCCCCTAACTCACTTCTCCTCTCCATCTCCCATGTCCTCTGTGTTATTCCTTATGCTCCACAAGTAAGTGAAACTATATGATAACTCACTCTCTCTACTTGACATAGTTCACTCAGCATAATCTCCTTCATTTCTGTCCATGCTGATACAAAAGTTGGGTATTCATCCTTTCTGATGGAGGCATAATACTCCTTTGTATATATGGACCATATCTTCTTTACCCATTCATCTGTTGAAGGGCATCTTGGCCCTTTCCACATTTTGGTGACTGTGGCCATTGTTGCTATGAACGTTAGAATATAGATGGCCCTTCTTTTCACTACATCTGTGTCTTTGGGGAAAATACCCATAAGTGCAATTGCAGGGTCATAGGGTAGCTCTATTTTTAATTTCTTAAGGAATCTCCACACTGTTTTCCAAAGTGGCTGAACAAACTTGCACTCCCACCAACAGTGTAAGAGGGTTCCCCTTTCTCCACATCCTCTCCAATACTTATTGTTTACTGTCTTGTTGATTTTGGCCATTTTAACTGGTGTAATGTGGTATCTCAATGTGGTTTTGATTTGAATCTCCCTGATGACTAATGATGATAAACATTTTTTCATTTGTCTGTTAGCCATTTGCACAACTCCTTTGGAAGAGGCAAATGCCTTTGCCCATTTCTTAATAAGATTTTTTTCTCCACTATTGAGTTGTATGAGTTTCATATATATTTTGGGTATTAACCCTTTATCAGATAGATGGTTTGCAAATATTTTTTCTCATTTCATGAGCTGTCTTTGTATTTTGCTGATTTCTTTTCCTGTGTAGAAACTTTTTAGTTTGATGTAGTCTCACCTGTTTATTTTTGCTTTTGTTGTTTATGCTTTTGGTATCATATCCAAAAATTTATTGCCAGGACCAAAAAGTCAAGGAATTTTTCCCTTGTTTTTTCCTGGTACTTTTAGAGTTTGAGGTGTTATATTTAAGTCTCTAAACTATTTTCAAGTTTTCAATTTTGTGAATGGTTTAAGAGTCCAACTTCATTCTTCTGTGTTTGGTTAACCACTTTCCCCAACATCATCTGAAGAAATTATCCTTTCCCTATTGAATATTTTTGGCTGAAATTATATTTGGGGATTATTTCTGGGCTCTCTATTCTCTTCCTTTGGTGCATGTGTCTATATTTATTCCAGTACCATACTGTTGTAATCACTATACTTTGTAATAAAGTTGGAAGTCAGAAATTTTGATACCTCCAGCTTCGTCTTTCTTTCTCAGAATTGCTTTGGTTTCTCAAAGTCTTTTGTGGTTCTATGTAAATTATAAGATTATTTTCTTCATTTCTATTTTAAAAATGCCATTAGAATTTTGATAGCAATTGTATTGAATCCAGAGATGAGCTTTGGGTAGTATGAACATTTTAATGTTAGTTCTTCTGAACCAAGAACACGGGCTATCTTTCTATTTTTGTGTGTGTCTTTCTCAATTTCTTTCATCAATATCTTACAATTTTCAGTGTAAAGATCTGTTTTTTTCCTTCGTCTGCAAGGTTTTTCCTGAAAACTGCTGATAGCCTTATGGAGGTTTTCTTACACATGACAGATTTTTTTTTCCTTCTGTTTCTACTTTTACTATTCTCTCTGCCTTTAGTTTTAGACAGTTTAATTTTTAATGTACCTAGGAAAAATTTACTTGGAGTTGAAATTGGGGTGACTTACTAGCTGTATGAAATTATATATCTAATTCCCTCTCCAGATTTGGGGAGTTCTCAGACATTCTTTCTTTTTTTTTTCTTTTTCTTTTTTTAACACTTTAAGTAAAACCTTTATTGAGAGCAGGTTATTTGATATCTTATTTGTCCTCATAGTTCTAAGCCTCACAATGATTAATGCCTTTACTAGGCTCTGTTGCCCTTTTTTCCCCTTAATATTTAATTAATTAATTATTTTTTAAAAAATATTTTACTTATTTGAGAGACAGAGAGTGAGGGAGAGAGAGCATAAGCTGCAGGAGGGGCAGAGGAGGAAATAGGCTTCCCACTGAGAGGAGAGCCCAATGCAGGGCTAGATCTCAGGACGCTGAGCCAAAGGCAGATGCTTAACTGATTGAGCCACACAGGCACATAGGCACACAGCCACACAGGGACCCCATTTATTTATTTGAGAGAGAGAGAGTACATGAGCTGGGGGAGGAAGAAAAGGCAGAGGGAGAGAGAGATTCTTAGCAGGGAGCCCAACTCAGGGTGATCCCAGGACCCGGGGAACCAAAGGCTGATGCTAAACCTGTTGAACCAGGGCATCTGGACAGCTCAGTAGGTCAGCCATTATTTCTTTAAATAATCTTTCTACCCCTTTTTTTCCTCTCTTCTTCTCTAGGATTCCAAGAATGTATAAATTGTTCCTCTTAATTGTATCCTATAATTCATGTAGGATCCTTCACTCTTTTGTACTCTTTTTCTTTTTGGTTCTCTGACTGCATGATTTCAAATAACCTGTCTTTCTATTCACTAGTTCTTTCATCTGCTTAGCTGAATTTGCTGTTGGATTTTTCTATTGAATTCTTCAATTCAGTCACTGTATTCCTCAACTCTAGGATTTCTGTGTGTTTTTTTTTAATTTTATTTTTTATGGTTTCCCTGTCTTTGTTAACTTCTCATTTTGTTCATTTATTGATTTCCTAATTTTATTTAGTTGCATATCTGTGTCTGCTTGTGGTTCATTAAATTTCCTTAAGGGATTATTCTTAATTCTTTGTACCTTATAGGTCTTCATTTCTTTATGATTGGTCACTGACATTTTATTAGTTTCCTTTGGTGGAATCATGTTTCCTTGATTATTCATTATGCTTGTAACCTTGTGTTGAAATTTGCACACTTGACAACAAGGCACCCTTTCTAGTTTTCATAGCTTGGCTTCAGTAGTTGAAACACTTCCCCATTCAGCTTGTCCAGATATTGTAATGGGTCATCGAATTGTGTCTGGGAGTGGGCTGGCTGTGTGAGTCCTTGGGTAACCTGGTGCTGAGGTGGTCAAAAATATGTTTCCATGGTAGTTAGCCTGGCACTAGGTCCAGTTGTGATCCTGGGTTCACAGATGGCCCATGTACCCTGGCTTTCCAGGCACTGACTGAATACCTAAAGTCCCAGAGCCTACCCAGCACTGCAGGAGCTAAAAGGTGTTGGGATGTGCTGGGAGGTTGAGTTTGTAGAAACCTGATGAAATCCAGTGACATAGAAACTACCCAGTGCCATGTGAGCAGCTGGTGCTGAGGTGAGCCAAAAGCTTGAGTTCATGGGAGCCTGTTGGGAGACTAGGTTTGTGGTGTTCATTAGGAACCTGAGGCCACAACAGCCACCTCGGGCTGTGGATACACATTTGCCAAAGTGGATTGAATCTCTCTAGTTTTTCAGAGACCTTCTAAGAACCAAGATGCAGAGGAAACCACTGAGCCACTTGGGGCTGCTGGAGTTGACTGGTGTCCAGATGGGCCAGGATCTTGGGCTCTCACTTACTGTACTTTAATATTTCTGTCTCCACCTTCCTATCTCACTCTCTTGCCCTCTAACTTCCATTCTTCTCTCCCTCCTCCATCCTCTTTATCCCCTTTCCCTTGTTCTTCTCCTCTTTCCTCTGTTCAGTCTTCAACACTGCCCCTCTTGGCCTTCCTTTCTTTACCAAGACCCTGTCCCCTTTTGATGTGTCTTAATATCTCTGTTGTCCTCTATCTGCTGCTCCCCCTCAGCCAGAATGATGATTATCCCAATCACCCACCTGTTTTCAGTATCTTTTGTTTGTTTGTTTTCAGTTTCTTATCATGAATGGGCCAAAGAGAAGGATTTCATTGCTGTCTTATCCATCTAAATATGTGGAACACAAGATCCTAGTTAGAGTTATGTTGCTCTTTTTGTGCATTTTGTCACTGTTTCCTCTTAGGTGAAGCCTATTATTGCAACAACATTATATAGCTTTATTTTGTTTTAGATAATGGAGAAAAAAAAAATCAACTAACCTTCCTGATTTTTTTTTTTTTTTTTTGAGAGAGAGAGCAGAGTGAGCAAGAGACAACTTGAGTTGTGGGGGGAAGGGAGAAGCAGGCTCCTGACTCAGTAGGGACCCCCCCCCACCCACATTGGTCTTGGGCTGAGCCACCCAGGCACCCACTTCCTGGTCATCCTTAAATATGGTGTAACTGTTTCCAGATAGTTTAGATTAATTTGTCAAAACTGCCTAATTATCTATTGGGGGAAAAACATGGGAATTATAGAAAAAGGCAGCCATTTCAATAACTTTTCCCCTGTTTCTCTTGGATTATGAAGTAATTCCAGTTTTGAAAATTGGTAGAATGCAGAGGAAGCTTGAACAATGACATAGGACATTAGGATACCTGCTTACTAGTATTCTGTATGGTTTGAGTTAATCCAGTTTCCCTTAAAAATGATGATTTGTTTAATTTCACAATCTTGGATATAATTTTAAACACAATACATTTTCAACACAATACAAATTTCAACACAATATATGCAAATTCAAATACGAAGATATCTTTGTAAGGACTGAATTTAAAGTCTTTTTTTTTTCAATATTCCCTAAAGGTAATCAATTCTTGATTAGCTACATTACCGTAATTAGTTACATTGTGAGATAGATCTAACTTAATTAATTTTGATGATTTCATACTGAAATTCCAGTGCATGACAATTTTCTTTTGGTAGTTGTATACTATAAAATATCATTATCTATCTTTCATTAATTATTCCAAATACTTCCTCCCACAAGTTAAAACCATCCTCTGGGTTCATAACCATGAAAATATTTCAAAGATAGGGAAACCATGTCTGACAGTTCATTGGAATAAGTACCAGTGGTGTTAATGAGAGCATATCTAGTCCAAACCTGGCAGACTATTAGGAAATGTGTAAGAATGACATTAGGACATGAATGAAATAATATTTGCTGATGAGGTTTAATGAGATATTTTTCTTAGAGTTCTGAGATTTTATACTTATTTGGTTGACCTTCCAAATGGCAACATTCTGTAATCATTACTTTTAGTAGTCAATTCTTGTTTAAGGTTTCAAATTCAAATTGGAATTATAAACATAGAAAGTTAACTATGTGTGTGTATGTGTGTATACTTACATTTTAACATTTTGTCAGCTATTTCCACTCTACATCTAGATAAAATGGCTTTCTTAATAAATTAGTAGGGTAGAGAGAAGTGGAGAATGAAAGGAAGCTTTAAAGACTCAGAAGAGGCTTTGCTGGAGGGTACTTTGGGGACACAGAAGGCAATGTAGAAGAAAATATCTATTTTTTCTAATTTATGTTGTTTCAGTATTCTGGGTTTTTTGTTTTGTTTTGTTTTGTTTTTTACCCCTAGTTGTCCTGGTATTCCTTTACTTTACATATAGAAAATTGAGTGTCAGTACAATCTACATATATATGAATGGATAGCCAAGTCAAAGAAAGCATTAGAGGTTGTTGTGAGCAAGAGGAAGAATTGCACAAATCCACAAATCCAAATCGGTTAATAATTTTGTTTTGGAAGGTTTTTAATGTGTCACTTTAAAGTATCCACTGTAACAAAACTTGTATTTGCTAAGCTTCTTTACTCTCTTTTATAAGGTGGAACCTGTGTATCTCACACACATTTGAGATTAAAACACATTATCTTTCATTGATCAGTAGTTTGTTTTCTTTCAACTGGGGTAAAAGAGAGCATAAAACTTGTGATTTTCATTATCTTAAACATATAGTGAATGCACTCGTAAATGCAAAGGAAGGAGGCAAGATTGGGCCCTGAGAACCTAGACTGTAATTCAATCTCAGCAAAAGCCTAAGCCAGCTCTATAGAGCCCTCCATTGCTGTCTTGAGCAGGTAGAGAGGCCAGGCTTCTATATACCTGTAGCTACCCGTAATTGGATGCATACCACCCCAAAAATGGGATGGGACCATGATCTGGAGGAAGCTCTGCAGCCAAATCAATTCCAGAGCTGACAGCTGAGGGCTGTCTAGTGGCAACCATCCCAGCAGCAGAGAAAGTGTTTAGGAACGAAGAGGCATCTGGGGAGAATGTGACAGCCACAACCTCAGTGCTTTCCCACACACAATTCTCATGTGTTCTGGTAACAGTGCAAGATAACTAGGGTGAGTATTATTAACCATGACGCCAGTTAATAAGGGAATTTAACGTTTACACTACACAAGGAGCTCATTTATTTTATTAAATATTAAATATAGAATTAGTTAAGTAACACTAGCAAAAAATGGTAATTCAAAAGCATGTGCTTATGACTCTTCAACTTGTAATACATGTAGGAATGATTCTGAGTAGTTTGATGCTAAGAAAAAAGCCTCATAGAAAACAAAAACAGAAATAAGCCTCATGTATATCTGATGATTGACAAGGAAGCTCAAATCTCTTGCTGTGATTTAGCATTGGCTGTAGCTAATATCTGCATTTAGTTGTTTATAATGCCACTTAGTATGAGGTAACTCGGCAGTAAGATGACTCATAGAGATTCTTCTTTGTCAATTACCTTTATTTTGTCCACTTTTTTGTATATTTTCTTGTACTAAAACTTAAGATAGTCTCCTGCTGAGAAATGAAGGTAGGCACAGTAGTGGATCATGGGTTTGACAACCCGAAGCTCCGTGACCCATGCACAATATACTTACTTGACACCTTTTTGTCACCATCTTGACAAGGTCATCGTGCATTAAAGAGAAACATTCAGACTCTAACACTCTAATGCTCACTTTTCTTGAAGAAAGTGTGTAAAAAGCTATAATTTTTAACACATCACGATCATGTCTGACTACACAGTAGGCAGTTTTGTTCACTGCAGTGAACTTAATGCATGCAAATACATCAATCAGAAAGTAAAGTGGTCTGAACAATGGAGAGGGAGGTCTCAGAAAGATGCATTGCTTGACCTCTACATATCCTTGAGGCTTAAAACTAAACCAGGTGTTTTCAAGCAATGTTTAGCTGAGGAGCACTTGTCATTAAGCAAAGACTGAAAATAGAGTTGTTTATCTATCATCTGTCGATCTAATCTATCTAGATATATTTATCTAATTTATCTAGATGTAGATATCTCTACCTATCCTCTGTCTATCATCCATCACCTCTCATCTATCTATATATCAAGGGCTTGGAGGCCCGTTCATTTGTCCCTGCCTCCAACCCAAGCACAATTAAGACTTTAATCTCTAAGGATCCTGGGGATACTCTAGGGAAAATTTTGAAATTCTCTTACTATTGTAAAATTTTAAGAGGCTATTAAGGGACTATAATAATAGATATGTTCCTGACCCCAATGACACATTTCAAATATCTATTTTAGCACTTAACATCTGCATGAGGCTAGTTTACGCATGCATATTATCTCTCTGACTGTATTTTGACTCAGAATTATGTCTTTTTTAATTTTCTTTATCTCTCTCTGCATTAACTGAATGAAAGTTTGGCACAACTGTGTTGAATTGAACAGAACAAAATTTGATAAATATTATCTTAATATGGCTATCAAATCCTTCCTAGCAAATAAAATATCTATATTAGTATTCCAGCTATAAAATCTTAACACTTATGTCGAAAGAATATGAGCCAAAAGTCGTAATTACTATATATTAGAATCTTTTCTTGGCCTGCAAAGCTTAATCTCTATCCGGGGTACAATTTCCTCAAGGTGATAAGTCAGACAAGAATATCATGGATGAGAGGTGTAGGACAGCCAAGAGATTAAAAAAAAAAAAGAGGGGATACACTCCGAAATCACAACACACTAGTAATTTTTTTAAAGATATCATGAATTTACTTATTTGAGTGAGAGAGAAAGGGAGGAGCAGGGGGAGGGACAGAGGGAGAAACAGATGCCCCCCTGAGCAGAGGCCAAAGACATGGGGCTCGATCCCAGGACTCTGGGATCATATCCTGGGCCAAAGGCAGATGCTTAACTGACTGAGCCACCCAGGTGCCCCACACAAGTAATTTTAGACAGAACTGTACAATATTCGTCTATTGGCAAGCAGAGTAGAACTTGGAGATTTCACCCAATAGTAACCACTTCTCTTAGGAATATGTTAAGAGAATCCAATTTTACCACACCTAGGAACTTAGGTTGTTAGGATATTTCTTTGGCTAGAGTCCATTGACTTCTATTTCTGGATCCTGATGTGCTAAGTATCTACATTCTAAAGAACCTACAAGCTTATGATAGTTATTTTCCTTATTTTAAAGTTTTGACAAAGAGCTGTTATCCCCCATATTTTCTAAAACCCCCTTCTTAACCTATAATCTGCCCAATTGTCCAGTTTACACATACAGAGAGAAAGAGAAAATATATATTCACATACATGAATAATAGGCATACCATCCATATATATAATATTATGGATGGTATGCCTATTATTCACTCCCATCTTTTAAGTGTGACAGGATGAATCATATGCACAAAACCTATGCATATACACACACACGCACACACACATATATATATTTTATAACATAGTATTTTATAATTAGGCTGATAATCCCAAGGAAAAGTCTAAGTTCATTAAATTTATAAACTCAATCTTTTATCATGATAATGAATAAAAAGTGTTAAAATCAATTGAATGCATAAATCAAGGTTTTAAATGTTTGTATGAAAGTATATCTTTAAGAACAAGTAAATAAGCAATGAAACAAAAATTTTACAGTTAATTACAGCAATTTTGTTAATGTTTTGTATTCCATCATTCCTCTCGAAAAGCTGTTGAACTCCAGCAGAGATATGCTAACCCCATTATGAAGAACCACAGTGGCATTTATATACACTTACAGTGTTCACCAGTTCCTCCAATAAACATTTATGAAGCATAGGACATTTCTAAAATTTTGCATAAAAGATGAAGAAAATTAAGTGAACACCCCATTGAGATTCTGATTAATAAGCTTTCTCAAGGAAACTTAATACTGCCCACTGTTAAATGATTGAGGAAGAACAAAAGAATCCCAAACATGAGGGATTTCGCTTTAAAATTATTTACTTTACATAAAATAATAGCATGTACTTAACTTTGTGCATGTAAAGTGTAATTCAATTTATATAATAACAATCTAAGTTGACACTGAAGACTCCATTGTTCTTGTCTCAGATAATTTTGTCTATGTGTGTTTTCTATTCAAGTTTCAAAAGGTTGACACAGAAACTTTCTTAACTCACTGTCTTTGAGTTTGAGTAGACTATATGTAAACAATCAGTCTATGACTTGAAAAAACTACTGTCTTCTATAAGCAATTTATTTCATATATATAAGGCTAAGACCTGGTCAGTTTGAAAAAGAGTCTTACACATTTATGTAAGTGTGTGCTTTACACATATGTTCACATTATAATACCTCATTGAGTTTGATGTCATTGAGTTCAGTGATCTCAAAAAATGAATTATGTCTACTCCCACTTTTAGAAAATGGAGTATGAGAATAAAGAATCAAAAATCAACTGGAAAATTGGGATTTGACCTAGGTTATTTGGTTTATTTTTAATGTTAAGTACCAATGTATTTTCATTTGTAATATTAAGCAATAGCAAGGGGAATGAATAGCAAAAATCTGAAAAGAAATTTTTAAATTGTTTTCATTTCTATGACTTTAAAATATAGTCTTTATTAAATATTTATTCCATAAAAGAAGCAGACAAAAATTCTACCCTGGCTTGCTCCCAGGTCACTACTCTGGCTTGGCTCTCACTGGTCTTGAGGAAGGAGAAGCCAGGAACAGCTGAGCCAAAAGGAACATCCAGAGAATCATTGTCATCACAACAAGGCTAATAATGATAACAGCTGCCAAAAGGAAAGACAACAGTGATGATATAGGTGCCAAAGCACTCAATAGTTTTGTTGAGTCTTGGAAGTTATGCATAGAATTCTGTGTGATCACAGTGTTGTAGCACTGGGAAACTATGGTGTGTTTAATCATCCCTCTGGCATACTCTAGCTTGTTTCTTTTCTGTCAGTGTCATACTTGCCTAGTCTTTTAAAGATTTCAGCTTTAAGTAAGAAGCAAAAAGAAAAAAATGTAAAAGCCTGCAATTTTGCAAGGACTGAATTTCTAATGGAATGACATTATAATAGTTCAGTTTCAAGCAATACTAACAGTTAAAATTAACCAATAAACCTGACAGCACATAGAGCAATCTTTAAGTACAAGTAAATTCACTACTAGCTGTCATCCAGGCACAGAAAAGCTGCATTGCTAATGCTATTTCTGAACTTAATTCAATATTTTATAAAACTATGTCTCTCAAAATGACAGCAAGCAATAAGGAGCTGCATAATGTTTTACTTTCATGAGTTAAATGGAAAATTTTTTAAATGATAAAAAAATTCCCTGACTCAAATAAATGATATAAACCAGCAGTTTTAATTGCCTTTGGCTGAGTATAAAATGAAGACCTATAAAGCATTATTATATGGTCAACATTTATAACGATAAGCTCAAGAAAGTCAGTGTCATTTACATTTGCTTTTAAGAAAAACTGGAAGTCTTTGAACACATTTATGATTCAGATTCCAATAGAATTTTGGGGGCAGTAAAATGGCAGCTAGAAAAGACAAGAGTATGCTAGTAACAAGAGTATGCTAGTATAGATCAACATAGGCATTTATATGCCTATAAAGATTCTGTTGTCTATGCTTGGAAAAATGGTTCTACAGTGTGTGCAATATGGGATATAAGAAAAAGCCTTATAGAATGTTAGATTTGTTTCATGTTGGAATAAGCATAGAAGGGCATGTTAGAGTGCCTGTACAAGAAGATTCATTGAATTACATAAATTAAATGAATAATACAGTCCATTTGATTGAATCTTCTATTTAAAGATGAGAAACTTAAATCCTCCAAAAGTCAAATTAATTTCCCAAAGTGACAAAATGGCACAGGAAAAAGAAATAAAGTCCAAAATGTATTTCCTCAATCTTTTTAAAAATTAATTAATAGCCTTATTTTTAAGTAATCTCTACACCCGCACGGGGCTCAGACTCATAACCCAAGATCAAGAGTCACATGCTCTACTGACCGAGCCTGCCAGGTGGCCGTGTATTTCCTCAGTCTTAATCCTTAACATTTTCCCTGGCAGGCTCCTGGAGGACTAAAAACATAATGCTATTCATTCAATGAATATTTCTTAAGATGATTAAATTAATTACACTGAGGACTAACTTTAAAATATTGTCTAGGGGCACCTGGGTGGCTCAGTGGGTTAAGCCTCTGCCTTCGTCTCAGGTCATGATCTCGGGGTCCTGGGATGGAGCCCCACCTAGGGCTCTCTGCTCAGCGGGGAGCCTGCTTCCTTCTCTCTCTCTCTGCCTGCCTCTCTGCCTACTTGTGATCTCTGTCAAATAAATAAAATCTTAAAAATATATATTGTCTAGAAGTTAGATGGCTAGTAAATATATATCAAAAGAATGATTGCATTGCAGATGTGCTAATTTGTTTTCTTCTTGAGCTTAACATCACTCACACTTTCTTTTATTATCAAACATAATTGACTGCCTCACGATTTTTAAATCACAATATGGCCATGTAAAAATATAATCGGATGAAGTTTCACAGATCAGCTTCATTTGCCACACAAGAAATCCAATATTATCAATTTACAAAAGAGGATCACTCCTATAAGATACTTTTGTTTCTAAATTTTATTTTAAATCTTCATGTTTATAGTCATCCCACAATCAAGCCATATATACTCGTAAATCTACTCCTATAGATAGCAGATCTTCAGATTCTCATCAGATCTGTCATGAATAAGGAATTCTTATTTTTTAGAGGTGTTAAATATACTGGATACTTCTTGTATGCCACTTCAAAATCCTCCTTCTCTGCTACTTCACTGCCTGTTGTGACAACCAGTCACACAAAGGACTTCTGTCAGCTCTGGGCAGGTGCAATCTCACAGAGCCTTCTCCCCTGACCCATACTACTTGCTTCTTGCTCTGGCCTTCTCTGATGCTGCAACATGGGAACACCTAAAGACATCAGCTCTGTGCTGATAAACACACTTCTCTCACACGTGTACAACCTGTATTTGTGGTGGCAGAGTTCATGTTCATAACTTGATCAATGAGGACCTGAAGTCAGCAGTTAAATTAATTAATTAACTTAATTAATTAATCTCCTTTTTTTTTTTCTGTTCTGAGTAGAAAATCTGAAACAGAGTTCTTGGGTTTCTCCACAGATCTCACAGGGCCAAGTTAACAGGGGACAGTGTCAGTAGCTAACTTTATAACACACCTTTCTACTGACTTTCTTTCACTTGCACTTCCCATAATTCATTTCACAACCATCTCCTTTTCCATCCCTTACACTCAGTGCCTAGTCTCAGTTCACAAATACACTACAGATGTGCATGCTTGTGTGTCAGTCTCTGTCTTCAGGAGAACCCAGACTAAAATTGGAGATTTTTCTTTTCTTTCTTTCTTTCTTTCTTTCTTTCTTTTTTTTTTTTTTTTTTAGATGTGACCAGTCACTATGGTTATGGATAGGATGAACCTAAATACCCACAATTTGAATGTGAGTTCCTCCAAAATATAATTTTGTGTGTACCATTTACATTCTGCATACCATGGATCTTTGTAATTATTCATGAATAGTTGAAATGGCAGGGCATCTGGTGGCTCTGTTTGTTGGGTGTCTGTCTTCAGCTCAGGTCATGATCTCGGGGTCCAAAGATAGAGCCCTGCTGTGGGGTCCTAACTCAGTAGAGAGTCTGCTTATCCCTCTGTCCTTCCCCCTGCTTGTGCTACCTCTCAGATGCATGCTTTATCTCTCAAATAAATAAGTAAAATCTTAAAAAAAAAAGAATTAAAGTTGAAATGGCAAATATTTATGCCAGTAACACCAAAGGTTCTATTTTTAATTCCAGTAAATTGTCAGAGTAACTCAGTCATGAAGAATTATCTAAATGTGTTATAGAACTATAAACAGGAAACTTTCAATTAGTGGATTTTTAATTGGACCCAGCTGCAGCCAGTGGCAACCGTACTGCTAATATTTGTAGTTACCGCTAGCTATTAGGAAGTATTATCACCAGCATCGCTTTATTTGACAATAGGTTTTTTTTTTTAAGATTTTATTTATTTGACACAGAGAGAGAGATTGCAAGTGGGCAGAGGGGCAGACAGAGGGGGGGGGGAAACAGGCTCCCCACTGCACAGAGAGCCCGATGCAGGGCTCGATCCCAGGACCCTGAGATCATGACCTGAGCTGAAGGCAGAGGCTTAACCCACTGAGCCACCCAGGCGCCCCCTTGACTATGGTTTTAAAACGGAGGCAACTGGAGCTTCAGAGTTGACACTCTTTCCCTCAGATATTATAACTTGAAAAATGCAACATTAGAATTGACCCCCAAATCCTGTTCTCTTGTCTTTCAGTCACAGCACTCTTTGTTTTGTTTAATTCTATCGCACTATTAGGAAAACCTATGTGAACTGAATGGAGCAATCAATCAATAGCGCTCATTAGCTAATTTATGGTTATAGCCTTGTATTGTGTACACATACGAGTAAATACATCCGTAAAAACCTGTGTTCTGAACACAGTACATTTTCAATGAAAATGTTTCCCTTTATATGCAAAATTGATCTGAATAGTGTTAGAGCTAACAAGTTGTTCTTAATTAGTAGGTCACGTCATGATCTCCCGTTAAAAAAAAAAGTATGGTACACACTGGATGACAAACTGTAAAGGGCATACAGCCCCTTACCTGACCCTTAGCCATAGCGCACACTGCCAGCTTCTCCTCCCATTGCCTGTGAATACGTTTCTTTTCTTCATGGTCATGAAATAAAACACAGGTATTCGGATATTCAAGGTTTTGTTCAGGTGAAATTCCAGCTAAGAAGGAAAAATAAGAACTTAGTGGCAACAGGAAGAAGTACGAATTTATTGCACTAAGATTTCTAAGATTTCAGGGCTGACTTCCTCAGGTAGATCTGGATTCTCTGAAGATGATTTCTGTGATTTCTGCCATACACAGTCATCTCTCTCTCTCCCTAGTACGGCTGCATTTACAATGAGTGCCTGGGCTGTTAGGGATTAGAGTAACAGATAAAGGTAAACTGGGGACATGCTGAACAGATTCTCTTCTCCACTCTTGCAGTTTGAAAATGCAAATGTTATCTTGGAAAGAATACACAGAAATCTAATTTGAAGATATTTAAAATATACCCTTTGGCAATTCAGCAGTTGTGAGTACCAAGTGCACCTAATTATATTCTCTCTGCTACTTAAATTGACTCTTGAAAAAATATAATCTTTTCTGCACTTCGGACATTTTCTGACTAGGCAGATAAACATTGGGCTGTCAGATCTAAATTTTAATACGTAAAGGGAAATGCTGTGTATCATCTCCCGGCCTCCAGGTTCATCCTCCATGCTGCTGCCTGGGAACCATTCCCAAATGTGAATTTCACCATTTTATACATTTCATTAATATTCTTTAATTATTTTACACAATACCATTGTCCATCGCCTATCTTCTCATGTGGCTAATCAAAAATTACATTAGCGGTCCTTTGCAGTGATGTGCTGAGAAGGGTTCTGAGGGCATAGGATAACTGGAGAAAAGATGCCGTTTTTACCTGCTGTATCTGTTACACAGAATGGAGTGTGAATACCTTTTTTTTCTTTTTTTTTTTTTTTTGACAGACAGAGTTCACAAGTAGGCAGAGAGGCAGGCAGAGAGGGAGAGAGGAGGAAGCAGGCTCCTCACCGAGCAGAGAGACTGATGCGGGGCTCTATCCCAGGACCCTGAGATCATGACCTGAGCTGAAGGCAGAGGCTTAAACCACTGAGCCACCCCGGCGCCCCTGGAGTGTGAATACCTTTTAAATGCATGTGAAAGTGTGGTTGGCAGCTCTCCGGCAAACCTTCAGGTTCAGCTCTTCTTCCTCCTCCCACTGTCCCATAGCCACTTGAGGGTAGAGTTCTTGAAGGAGCCCTGCCCTCTGAGCGTTGGTTGGTCGGGATCTTCATTCTGCTTGGAATTTCCTGCCCGGCAGAAATCAGGCTGGCCAGCTTGGAAGACTGAACTCAATCATCCCTTCTACAAAGAAATCTCCCCTGATGTATTTAAGCACCTTCAATTACTGCTTCGTTGTTGCTTCTGTTACACTTAGGGTGTAACGTGCTTTATTCATATGCTCATTCATTTAGCCTTTTACTCAACAAATACTATGTTGAGAAATGTAGTCTACGCAGAAAGTGTCTGTATCATTGGAAATAATATGCACGTGTATGCAAGGAACTGTATGTATGATTGTGAATAATCAGACGTGCTTCTGTGAAAATGCTTAGCCAGGCTTCTACATCTTCGGGCGTCTGTTAAATATTCGCAACTATGTTACAGGCTTTTATAAATATATATATAAATAAATATATATATTTATATATAAATATATATAAATAAATATATATATTTATATATAAATATATATTTATATATTTATATATTAAAATACAAGCTCTTTGTAAGACTGATTAGAGCATATATTTATTTGTATTCTGAGGATTTAGTATAGGGCCTGGTATAATGCAGGTGTGTAAAGTTTTTTAGTGGGACTCGATTGATTTAATAATAATAATGTTGGGATAGGAGCCCCTAATTGTATTTATTTTCTTCAACCCATTTATCCGTGCCTAGATTACATCCTTACGTGACTTACATACAGGGTCTAAAGTGGGTCATGTAAGAGAAATGTGGGGAAGCAGTACTGTTGCCATGACAGGCCCTAATGTTAACACCCAGAGTATTCACCACCAGAAAGGACACATTTTGTAAATTTGGGTAGAGAAATTTGAGTCCTCTTTTACAAATGTAAATGAGTCTACTTACTTAAAAGGAGGTCTTTAAAATAGTTTAAGCAATTGTTTTTAAGACCTTAGAAGGAACAAGTAGTAACTGAGAAATACATAGAATATCCAGAGAAAGATAGTAATACGAATCTATCAATAAAAGTCAGTGGGAAAAACCTCAACTTACTGCTTTGTATTATCAATATGCTCTCAAAACAGGAAAAACTCAGATAGACTCTATCTAGAATTGGAATAGAAAAAGAGATAGGAGGAGTCAAGATGGAGGAGAAGTAGCAGGCTAAGACTACTTCAGCTAGCCGGAGATCAGCTAGATAGCTTATCTAAAGATTGCAAACACCTGAAAATCCATCGAAGAGAAGAACAGCAATTCTGGAAACAGAAAAACAACCACTTTCTGAAAGGTAGGACCGGCGGAGAAGTGAATCCAAAGCGACGGGAAGATAGACCCCGGGGGGAGGGGCCGGCTCCCGGCAAGCGGCGGAGCAACGGCGCACAAAATCAGGACTTTTAAAAGTCTGTTCAGCTGAGGAACATCGCTCCAGAGGCTAAACCTGGGTGAAGCCCAGGCGGGGTCAGCGTGGCCTCAGGTCCCCCAGGGTCACAGAAGGATCGGGGGTGTCTGAGTGTCGCAGACCTTGCGGGTATTGGAACGGGAAAGCCGGCTACAGAGACAGAGCCGACAGTAAGCTCACAGCTCGGTGTTACCTTGAACCGGTCACAGGCTCGGTGAGCTCGGAGCGCGGCCAGAGGTCAGGCAGACGGGAGTAACTGGCGCTGTTCTCTGAGGGCGCACTGAGGAGTGCGGCCCTGGGCTCTCGGCTCCTCCGGGCTGGAGACCAGGAGGCCGCCATTTGTATTCCCGTCCTCCGGAACTCTACGGAAAGCGCTCAGGGAACAAAAGCTCCTGAAAGCAAACCCGAGAGGATTACTCACCCCGGCCCCCCGGGTAAGGGCGGTGTAATTCCGCCTGGGGCAAAGACACTTGAGAATCACTACAACAGGCCCCTCCCCCAGAAGATCAACAAGAAATCCAGCCGAGACCAAGTTCACCTACCAAGGAGTGCGGTTTCAGTACCAAGGAGAGCAGCAGAATTCCAGAGGAGGAGAAAGCCAAGCACGGAACTCATGGCTTTTTCCCTGTGATTTTTTTTAGTCTTGCAGTTAATTTAATTTTTTTCTTTTTCATTTTTTGTTTTTTTTCTCGCCTTCTGGAAAAAAATTTTTTTTAACTTTTACCTTTTTCTTTTTTAACGTTTTTTAACTAGTTTATCTAATATATATATATTTTCTTTTTTATATTTTTCTTATTTGTTTTCTTTTTTAAAATTCTTTTCTTTTCTTTTTTATTTTTTTTTTCTTTCTTCCTTTTTGAACCTCTTTTTACCCCCTTTATCCCCCCTCACGATTTGGGATTTCCTCTAATTTGGTTAAAGCATATTTTCCTGGGGTTGTTGCCACCCTTTTAGTATTTTACTTGCTCCTTCATATACTCTTATCTGGACAAAATGACAAGACGAAAAAATTCAACACAAAAAAAAGAACAAGAGGCAGTACCGAAGGCTAGCGACCTAATCAATACAGACATTGGTAATATGTCAGATCTAGAGTTCAGAATGACAATTCTCAAGGTTCTAGCCGGGCTCGAAAAAGGCATGGAAGATAAAAGAGATATTAGAGGGTTAATATTAGAGGGTTAATATTAGATATTAGAGGGTTCTCGAGACATATAAAAGCGCTTTCTGGAGAAATAAAAGAACTACAATATAACCAAGTTGAAATCAAAAAAGCTATTAATGAGGTGCAATCAAAAATGGAGGCTCTCACTGCTAGGATAAATGAGGCAGAAGAAAGAATTAGTGATATAGAAGACCAAATGACAGAGAATAAAGAAGCTGAGCAAAAGAGGGACAAACAGCTACTGGACCACGAGGGGAGAATTCGAGAGATAAGTGACACCATAAGACGAAACAACATTAGAATAATTGGGATTCCAGAAGAAGAAGAAAGAGAGAGAGGAACAGAAGGTATACTGGAGAGAATTATTGGGGAGAATTTCCCCAATATGGCAAAGGGAACGAGCATCAAAAATCAGGAGGTTCAGAGAACGCCCCTCAAAATCAATAAGAATAGGCCCACACCCCGTCACCTAATAGTAAAATTTACAAGTCTCAGTGACAAAGAGAAAATCCTGAAAGCAGCCCGGGAAAAGAAGTCTGTAACATACAATGGTAAAAATATTAGATTGGCAGCTGACTTATCCACAGAGACCTGGCAGGCCAGAAAGAGCTGGCATGATATTTTCAGAGCACTAAATGAGAAAAACATGCAGCCAAGAATACTATATCCAGCTAGGCTCTCATTGAAAATAGAAGGAGAGATTAAAAGCTTCCAGGACAAACAAAAACTAAAAGAATTTGCAAACACCAAACCAGCTCTACAGGAAATCTTGAAAGGGGTCCTCTAAGCAAAGAGAGAGCCTACAAGTGGTAGATCAGAAAGGAACAGAGACCATATACAGTAACAGTCACCTTACAGGCAATACAATGGCACTAAATTCATATCTCTCAATAGTTACCCTGAATGTTAATGGGCTAAAGGCCCCTGTCAAAAGACACAGGGTATCAGAATGGATAAAAAAACAAAACCCATCTATATGTTGCTTCCAAGAAACTCATTTTAAGCCCGAAGACACCTCCAGATTTAAAGTGAGGGGGTGGAAAAGAATTTACCATGCTACTGGACATCAGAAGAAAGCAGGAGTGGCAATCCTTATATCAGATCAATTAGATTTTAAGCCAAAGACTATAATAAGAGATGAGGAAGGACACTATATCATGCTCAAAGGGTCTGTCCAACAAGAAGATCTAACAATTTTAAATATCTATGCTCCCAACGTGGGAGCAGCCAACTATATAAACCAATTAATAACAAAATCAAAGAAACACATCAACAATAATAAAATAATAGTAGGGGACTTTAACACTCCCCTCACTGAAATGGACAGATCATCCAAGCAAAAGATCAGCAAGGAAATAAAGGCCTTAAACGACACACTGGACCAGATGGACATCACAGATATATTCAGAACATTTCATCCCAAAGCAACAGAATACACATTCTTCTCTAGTGCACATGGAACATTCTCCAGAATAGATCACATCCTCGGTCCTAAATCAGGACTCAACCGGTATCAAAAGATTGGGATCATTCCCTGCATATTTTCAGACCACAATGCTTTGAAGCTAGAACTCAACCACAAGAGGAAGTTTGGAAAGAACCCAAATACATGGAGACTAAACAGCATCCTTCTAAAGAATGAATGGGTCAACCGGGAAATTAAAGAAGAATTGAAAAAAATCATGGAAACAAATGATAATGAAAATACAACGGTTCAAAATCTGTGGGACACAACAAAGGCAGTCCTGAGAGGAAAATATATAGCGGTTCAAGCCTTTCTCAAGAAACAAGAAAGGTCTCAGGTACACAACCTAACCCTACACATAAAGGAGCTTGAGAAAGAACAAGAAAGAAACCCTAAGCCCAGCAGGAGAAGAGAAATCCTAAAGATCAGAGCAGAAATCAATGAAATAGAAACCAAAAAAACAATAGAATGAATCAACGAAACTAGGAGCTGGTTCTTTGAAAGAATTAATAAAATTGATAAACCTCTGGCCTGACTTATCAAAAAGAAAAGAGAAAGGACCCAAATAAATAAAATCATGAATGAAAGAGGAGAGATCACAACTAACACCAAAGAAATACAAACTATTATAAGAACATACTATGAGCAACTCTACGCCAATAAATTTGACAATCTGGAAGAAATGGATGCATTCCTAGAAACATATAAACTACCACAACTGAACCAGGAAGAAATAGAAAGCCTGAACAGACCCATAACCAGTAAGGAGATTGAAACAGTCATTAAAAATCTCCAAAAAACAAAAGCCCAGGACCAGACGGCTTCCCGGGGGAATTCTACCAAACACTTAAAGAAGAACTAATTCCTATTCTCCTGAAACTGTTCCAAAAAATAGAAATGGAAGGAAAACTTCCAAACTCATTTTATGAGGCCAGCATCACCTTGATCCCAAAACCAGACAAGGATGCCATCAAAAAAGAGAGCTACAGACCAATATCCTTTATGAACACAGATGCGAAAATACTCCACAAAATACTAGCCAATAGGATCCAACAGTACATTAAAAGGATTATTCACCACGACCAAGTGGGATTTATTCCAGGGCTGCAAGGTTGGTTCAACATCCGCAAATCAGTCATTGTGATTCAACACATCAATAAAAGAACGAACAAGAACCATATGATACTCTCAATAGATGATGAAAAAGCATTTGACAAAGTACAGCATCCCTTCCTGATCAAAACTCTTCAAAGTGTAGGGATAGAGGGCACATACCTCAATATAATCAAAGCCATCTATGAAAAACCCACCGCAAATATCATTCTCAATGGAGAAAAACTGAAAGCTTTTCCGCTAAGGTCAGGAACACGGCAGGGATGTCCATTATCACCACTGCTATTCAACATAGCAGTGAGGTCCTAGCCTCAGCAATCAGACAGCAAAAGGAAATTAAAGGCATCCAAATCGGCAAAGAAGAAGTCAAATTATCACTCTTCGCAGATGATATGATACTATATGTGGAAAACCCAAAAGACTCCACTCCAAAACTGCTAGAACTTATACAGGAATTCAGTAAAGTGTCAGGATATAAAATCAATGCACAGAAATCAGTTGCATTTCTCTACACCAATAGCAAGACAGAAGAAAGAGAAATTAAAGAGTCAATCCCATTTACAATTGCACCCAAAACCATAAGATACCTAGGAATAAACCTAACCAAAGAGACACAGAATCTATACTCAGAAAACTATAAAGTACCCATGAAAGAAATTGAGGAAGACACAAAGAAATGGAAAAATGTTCCATGCTCCTGGATTGGAAGAATAAATATTGTGAAAATGTCTATGCTACCTAAAGCAATCTACACATTTAATGCAATTCCTATCAAAGTACCATCCATCTTTTTCAAAGAAATGGAACAAATAATTCTAAAATTTATATGGAACCAGAAAAGACCTCGAATAGCCAAAGGGATATTGAAAAAGAAAGCCAACATTGGTGGCATCACAATTCCGGACTTCAAGCTCTATTACAAAGCTGTCATCATCAAGACAGCATGGTACTGGCACAAAAACAGACACATAGATCAATGGAACAGAATAGAGAGCCCAGAAATAGACCCTCAACTCTATGGTCAACTAATCTTCGACAAAGCAGGAAAGAATGTCCAATGGAAAAAAGACAGCCTCTTCAATAAATGGTGCTGGGAAAATTGGACAGCCACATGCAGAAAAATGAAATTGGACCATTTCCTTACACCACACACAAAAATAGACTCAAAATGGATGAAGGACCTCAATGTGCGAAAGGAATCCATCAAAATCCTTGAGGAGAACACAGGCAGCAACCTCTTCGACCTCAGCCGCAGCAACATCTTCCTCGGAACAACGCCAAAGGCAAGGGAAGCAAGGGCAAAAATGAACTATTGTTATTTCATCAAGATCAAAAGCTTTTGCACAGCAAAGGAAACAGTTAACAAAATCAAAAGACAACTGACAGAATGGGAGAAGATATTTGCAAATGACATCAGATAAAGGACTAGTGTCCAGAATCTATAAAGAACTTAGCAAATTCAACACCCAAAGAACAAATAATCCAATCAAGAAATGGGCAGAGGACATGAACAGACATTTCTGCAAAGAAGACATCCAGATGGCCAACAGACACATGAAAAAGTGCTCCATATCACTCGGCATCAGGGAAATACAAATCAAAACCACAATGAGATATCACCTCACACCAGTCAGAATGGCTAAAATCAACAAGTCAGGAAATGACAGATGCTGGCGAGGATGCGGAGAAAGGGGAACCCTCCTCCACTGTTGGTGGGAATGCAAGCTGGTGCAGCCACTCTGGAAAACAGCATGGAGGTTCCTCAAAATGTTGAAAATAGAACTGCCCTATGACCCAGCAATTGCACTATTGGGTATTTACCCTAAAGATACAAATGTAGTGATTCAAAGAGGCACGTGCACCCGAATGTTTATAGCAGCAATGTCCACAATAGCCAAACTATGGAAAGAACCTAGATGTCCATCAACAGATGAATGGATCAAGAAGATGTGGTATATATACACAATAGAATACTATGCAGCCATCAAAAGAAATGAAATCTTGCCATTTGCGACAACGTGGATGGAACTAGAGCGTATCATGCTTAGTGAAATAAGTCAAGCAGAGAAAGACAACTATCGTATGATCTCCCTGATATGAGGAAGTGGTGATGCAACATGGGGGCTTAAGTGGGTAGGAGAAGAATAAATGAAACAGGATGGGATTGGGAGGGAGACAAACCATAAGTGACTCTTAATCTCCCAAAACAAACTGAGGGTTGCTGGGGGGAGGGGGTTTGGGAGAAGGGGGTGGGATTATGGACATTGGGGAGGGTATGTGCTTTGGTGAGTGCTGTGAAGTGTGTAAGCCTGGTGATTCACAGACCTGTACCCCTGGGGATAAAAATATATGTTTATAAAAAAATAAAAAATTATTAAAAAAAATGAATAGAAAAAGAAACAGAAGGAATCAGCATAGACAATTCATTATTTTACATGTTTATAAATAAATATATATTCATTGATTAATTATAATTCAGCTTATAAAGATATTCATTTCTGTCCTTTTTCCCTAGAGGCAACACACAGAAAATGAACAAAAAGACTTTGACTTACACACGTGTCCCGGAGCTCCTTTCCTCGAATAACAAGGTGTACTTTGTCTTTCTATCTGTCTCTAGCTCTTGCTGTCTCTGTGACTCTCTCTTACATACACACATTATCTAATCTAGTTAATAAAATAAGACCTTTTAAAATATGTTGCTGAGAAACTTTAATTTATAGGATCTGAAGTCAAACACAAGTATCTACTTCCCATTTTTCCGTTTATGGCATTTAAAATACCTAAAGTACTATATAAATCAACTTAGTAGAACTGGATCTGTCAAATTCAGATGATCTAAATTGTTAACATTAGTAATTAATTAAAGATTAGCTTGTGTTCTTTTTTATAATTTAAACTTAAGGCATATAAAAAACACAGCCATTTAAAAGCATTATTTTTTCAAAAGAGGTTTTATTCTTTAAAGCATTTTATTAATCTTCATTTCATCATAATTGTTTTTAGTTAATTTGCTAGGAAAAGAGTGCCGATTCAAGATACATGAAAGGCCAGACACAGGGAAATTTGTAAACAACGTCAAAGTAAAAATTGATAATGTTAAGCTTGAAATATTTAATGATCACCCTGTCATGTAAAACACTATGAAATGCAAAATATATCATAAATTACATTTTCAATGAACCTGGCTATTTGTACTGAGGTATGAGATATCAGACAAAATTACAATGCCATGTAAGCAGATAGATAGTGGCATAGTTATAGGTAAATGTAGGAATAGAGATAACATGTGGATTTAGATATATAAAAGGATATAGGTACATATGTAAAACATTAACGAGCCTTCTCCATTACACAAAAATCCATATCATGGGAATATCACTTATTTTCAAGGTATTCCTGGCGTACAAACCCATAGATGCATTCAAAATTTACCTACTATGGGATTGCTTCCTAAAATATATGTATGCTTCCGGGGCGCCTTGGCAGTCTAGTCGGTTAAGCCATGATTCTTGACTTCTGCTCAGGTCCTGATTTCAGGGTGGTGAGATGGAGCTTCACCTCAGGCTTCATGTTTAGCACAGAATCTGCTTAAGACTCTCTCTCCCTCTGCCCTTCTTCCCCACACACACTCTCTCTCTCTAAAGTAAATAAATCTTAAATATATATATAATATATATTTCATATTAATTAAATAAGATAGAAAATATTTTAAAGCTCACTTTACGTAATTTATATATTATTTAGCCATGAATTATACATCTGATTATTAAACTTTTATGAAACCTGTATAACACATTTTTAAAAATATTTTATTTATTTTGACAGAGAGAGCAAGAGAGCTCAAGCAGGAAAAGCAGTGGCAGGCAGAGGGAGAAGAGGCTCCTCACTGAGCAGGGAACCTGAACCGGGGCTTGATTCCATGACCCCAGGATCATAACCTGAGAGGAAGACGGACACTTAACCAACTGAGCCACCCAGGCATCCCTGTATAATATGTTTTAAAAGGTCTTATTTCTTTGATCAATTGGATATAAGATATTTCACAAGACAGTTAATCTTTTGAGTCTTGTTCTTTTGTGTCAAAAATAGCACATTTAGGGGTACCTGGGAGGTGCAGTTGGTAAGCCATTAACCAACTCTCAGGGTCTCAGTTTCACTCAGGTCATTATCTCAGGGTTCTGAGATCAAGCCCTGTGTTGGGCTCCATGCTCAGCATGGAGTCTGCTTAAGAATTTTTCTCCCCCCATCCTTTGCCCCAACCCCTAAAATAAAATAAATAAATCTTCTTCAAAAATAGCAAGTTTGGGCCAGATGATCTTCAACATCCCTCTAACTGATAACATCAAGTTTTACTTCTCTGTTAGTGTAATGGCTGAACTCATGCATGGCTTTTGATACTTGTGAAGGGGAAGTTTTGTGAGGGAGAAGGGTTTGCTTCTTAAATCTTTGAAAATTCATGTAAAACTCCACTCTGTAGTTTTCAGTCACTTTCTATCTCTGTAATATTACACACAGCAGTGACATTTTCTACTTTCAAATCCCCATGTGACTTCATATTTCCTCCTCTTCTTGCACTTAACGTTTTACCATTGACAGCTCTTTAAAACATTAACTTTTTTTTCCCCTTGTTTAAATCTGGGGCGAGGGGCACCTGGGTGGCACAGTGGGTTAAGGCCTCTGCCTTTGGCTCAGGTCATGGTCCCAACCTGTGATCGAGCCCTACATTGGGCTCTCTGCTCAGCAGGGAGCCTGCTTCCTCCTCTCTCTCTGCCTGCCTCTCTGCCTACTTGTGATCTCTGTCTGTCAAATAAATAAATACAATCTTTAATAAATAAATAAATAAATAAATAAATAAATAAATCCGGGTGATTCGCATGCCAGGCTTCCTGACACCGACCGAGCCATGTTATACCTGTTGTTGCTATACACTTAGCAATATTGGCTCCTTACACTAGCAAGAGCCTCTGGGTTTGAATAATCAATTGCATAATCATTCAATCAATAAGCTTTTTGTTTTTCTTTTTTCACTTTAAATAAATTGCCCACATTTCCAAATCCTGACAAGATGTTTCTGCCACTTTGTTTCACAGAAGCCAGCTCCAACTTGAGTAAAGATTTATTTCTGTTACTCTCCTCAGAGGGAAGAGTCTTTCTCTCACAAGGCTAGACAGACAGGAAGAGAGTTGATATTCTTTACCTCTGAATTGCCACTCTCAGGTTGCTCTATTGTTCTATAAATTTCTCTGCTTTAAAGCTCAGGGAAACATCTAAATCCAAACCATCATTTTACTTTTCCGCAATGGTATTATCTACTAACACTCTGGTATCTCCCAATTTTTGAGAAAGATGGCTCCAAGATGGGATCCATTCTTGCTGACAGACTGACACTGGTCTGGATAGCCCAATTTAGAAACCTAGCCATAAGAATTTCTCATCCTCAACAAAGTGACATCTCTTTTCATTCAGCTATTACAAAATTATTTCCAACTCACATCTATAATATTATCTCACTCAGAAATATCCCAAGTCTAAACTCTTGAATTGTTATATCTTGCATTCTGACAAATACACATCTTTTTTCGCTCCTTTGTATTTGTATTATGTTCATTGAGAACACCAACCACAATACCCTTCTGTTTTATTTTTCTTTTCTCTTCTCTTTTCTTTCTTCCCACATCCTTTCCATTTCTTCAACCACTGTATATTTTGGTTAAAGGCCAATTTAGATACCATCCTCTTCAGGTCATTTAGCTATTATAATCTCTTCATTTTTAACTTCCCACCATACCGCTGTTTGTTCTTTTCAGCATACAAATATACTCATGCCTCTTCCAAAACAACAAAACAAACAAGCAAAAAATTAGTATTTCATAACCTATTCTAGCTATTTTCCTTCTTCACTTTATTCTCAAATTTCTTAAGAAAAATAATTATCAGTGGACCCCTTTTTATCTCTTATTACTCTTCAATACATACCCCCCACCCTTTAACCTCTCACAAAATTTAACTCATCTAAACCACTACTTACCTCTTGATTAATAAATTCGGTCTTGCCTCTGGGCTGTAGTTGACACTGTTAGTTGCTTCTTCACTGATATTCTCTCTCTTTCTCTTTAATTTGATCATATCACTCCTGTCCATTAGCTCTTAGGCAATTTTATAGAATTCCCTACTTTCCACAACACTTGAAACTCAACTGTTCCCAAGCTTCTGTTCTCAGTCTCTCCCTTTTTTTCTAACAATCCTCTGTGAAAACTATGCATTTCATTCAGAGTAAATGACAAAAATCTACAAGGTTGCCATAAATGTTGTGATCCAAGTTACCCTTCAGGATTAAAGTAGTCATTTCACTCACATCTGTTTTCATGGCACCCTTATGCCTGGATGCTGAAGTATAGCACCCTGCTACCCCTCTCAAAGGGGAACAGCTCTGAAGGGCCATCTCACCTTCACAGTTCTCCCTACATCTTATCAGGCCTCTTAGCTTTCCTATAGCAAACTTGGGTCCCAAGAGTACTTGCTTAAAAGCTTTCTCTGGTTAATCTGCACTTCAAAGTCTGCTGCCCATGGAAATGAACCTGTGACATTTAGTACTAGAGTTGGCTTAGAAACAGGGGCTCCAATGGGATTGTGGAGTCGGATCATCCATAATGAGGAATCCTATTGCTGGCAGCACATACAGTGCATATAGCCCCTGAGTAAGGTAGCATTACAATTGTTAACACTTTTACAGTGCCAAATTAGAATGTTTTACCAGAGGATAGAAATGCACCAGATGTTGTTTAATATGGAAGAAATAGAAATTATGAAGACAACTGAAATAAGTGGTGGTAGTAAGTGGAATGTGATGCTTTATTTTTTAAAAGATTTTATTTATTTGAGAGAGAGAGAGAGTACACAGAGGGACAGTGAGAAGGAGAAGCAGACTTCCCTCTGAGCAGGGAGCCCAAGGCAGGGCTTGATCCCAAGACCCTGAGATCCTGACCTGAGCTGAAGATAGATGCTTAACTGACTGAGCCACCCAGGCATCCTGAAAGTGATGCTTTAGAAACTAAGTATGATTAATAGTTAAATAAAAGCTTAGTGTGAAAGCAAGAGAGCTCCCTTGACAGCTTATAGAGAGACTCTAATCTCATGAATTTAGAAGGTAAAGAAAGCTGAGCTCCAGAGGTTAATTCTCAGCCAAAACACATCTGCTATGCCACAGTCAGGTCCCAACTGAGAAACAAACTGGACCTTGGGATATGGGATAGGCATATCTAGGCTGATACACTTGGGTTGCAGAAATGATCCACTTCTATTAAGGGCTAGCACTTTTACCTTGTTTGAAAATGATTAACAATTTCTGTCCTTCAAGATAATGTATGTTTTCTCTGGTTATTACCCACATTGAACTCCTGTCCACTTATCTATAACTTGAGTTAAATAATATAACTAACTGGTTAGATCAGCTAAAGAAGGAAGTTGCTGTAGCATCAGTAAGATAAGGGAGTATATATGGGACTGGATGCTGGGGGTGTCTGATTAAAGAAGGCAGATCACAAAATTGGATAAGGAAGACTTGTTTTAGATGCAGTCTCCTGGTACACAGAATTAAATGCACAGGCAAGAAAGAACTCAAGGAAATGATGTTAACAAACTCATAATGACTATTAAAATGATCAAACTCACTAAGAAAAGTCAGACTTGCTTTAGTAGGTAGTGAAAATGGGAACAAAGCTTAATGAAATAGTTATGGTATTATACATATAATGCCCAAGAGTGGAAAACCCATCTTCTGATTACATGTTTGGGAGAATCTAGAAGAAACTACTTAACAAATCATTAAGAAATCTACACCAATATAACTAAGAAGAATAATAGTGAATTTCTTTTATGAACCAGGTGGCATTAAGCTATGCATTTCAGAACTGGGCTAACTAACAGTAATAGGAGAATGATTTGACCCTGGAGCCAGGGGCCAGATAGTAGTAGCATTTAATACTTAGATGCCAGATAGGTATATTATAGTAATAGACAGCAAGGTTAGAGTGACTGTCAGGGATCCTAATGTACTAAGAGCTATGGTGGTACATAAAAATCTCTGCATCCCCAAAGACTAGGAAAATGGGAAATTAAAAGGACATTCCTGAAAGAAGTTGGGGGCAGAATTTCTAGAATTGTAGAGAAAGGAGCTAAAGGGAAATGTTCTCTAGGAAATGAACAACATGAACAACATGGATGATATATGTATATTTTTTAATCATTTAACATCCTTTGGAATTGTCCTAAAAGCATGGAACAAATGGAGAAATATTCATTCACGAAAATCTATTAAATGTCATTAACAACAATGAGAGCCTGTGACACCTTAGTCCATGGTTTGCTCTCTTATCTCCTACCTCCCAGCTCATTTTATGGAAGCTCTACAAGAGGTACTGTTTTGCAGGCAGAATAACTAAATGGGTGAGATCCCTCTCTACCCTCAACTCCTAATTTGGACTATCATTTTATTACTGAAGGGGGAGGCTGCAAGGAGTAGTTCCAACCCCTTTCTCTTGCTTCACATTGCAGAAACTTTATTCCAGACTGACATGGCCCTGTTCAGCCCCCAGTCATAGGTTGGAAGCTCTTCTCCAGCTGTCTTAGGCCAAGAATAGGGAATATGATCACCTTAATACAACTTGCTTGTAAGATGGACATTCCATGTCAGGAAGAGTAAGCCAGTTACATAAGGGTCTGCAAGTCCACTCATTGCTCACTCATAGATTAGAGTAACCCTCTGGAAAAAAAGTCTCCACTCCCCAACTATGATATAGTGGTGAAGGGATTCTTCCCAGAAGAAAAGGCAGGCAATAAACATGAAGAGCTCTATGGTTCTGGGTAAGGGAACTGATTTATTTGGAACAGAGAATGAAGACTACTTGCCTCAGAATAGTATTTAAAAAACAATGGTGGATTGTGGTGGAGAGTAATTAGGAGAAGGCTGGCAGTTCCATGATACAAGCAAAATGGTAGAGCAGCCATAACTTTAATAGAGTTGCTAGAATAAGAGACCCTTTCCCTAGACCCTTGAGAAGGTCCTCTTAGGACCACATTCAAATCCAGGGGTCAGGGAAGCTGTACATATATGCTAAGCTGCACCCAGTCGGGAGCAGTTAGGGCAGGGCACGGGGCAGACCTGAAAGTATTCCCACTTCTCACTCACATCCATTGACTCAGAAGGAAGCCTCACTCATTCAAGTGAAATACAGCTTAAAGTGAATCCACTGGGTCTATACTTATCACCTGGATAGGTATCTGTTCTCCAAAGCCGTAAGTGGAATGGCACAATTACCACGTAGGTTCCTTGGCCTGGGGCGGGAGGTGGGGGGGCGGGGTAACTAAGAAAATTTGCAGTAAGAAATGCCATGTGGAAACTTCTGAAACTATTCTCTCTTCCTCTCCCAGCTTGGCTAGTATATGAAAATGAAAGACCCATACCACACTAAAAACCTAAAAGATGCAGAGGTAGTGATACCCATCATATTTCCATTTCTCTCATCAGTTTGGCCTGTATAAAAACTTGACAGATGCTGGAGAATTACTATAAACTACCACAAAGTGAACCAAGTAGTAGTTCTAATATCAACTGCTCAGCCAGTTGTAATATCTTAGTTACAGTGGATTAATATGGCCTGGGATACATGATATGTGGCTATTAATCTGTTAATATGTTCTTTTTCATTCCTATCTGAAATGTGAATGAAAAGAAATACAAAGTATATGTCTATGTAGCTACCACTGAACATGGATACTTTGGGCAACTTGCAGCAATGAATCAGCAGATAAGAAGAAAATATGCCTCCCAGTAGGGATCATTGACACTAATCATCATTATCAGGTAATCCTGATATTATACAGTGAGACATGGAAGAATATGACTCAATCTTAAGTGATTCACTTAGGTGCCTCTTGGTATTCTCCTACTCGGTTTGATGGCAAGTGGACAAGTTCAGGAGCCATGTTTTAATTACCAGAAGATCCAAGGTCTTAGACTCTTCAAGGGATAGGACTCTGGGTCACTCTAGCATGTATGCTTCCTGGTCCAACAATGGTGCTGGCAGATATTGAGACTAATCTAGGATATATAATAAAGGATAGAAATTTTGTTCATCTGTTGAGGCATCAAGTTCACCTGTGTTAGTAGAGGCTGAAGCTCATTTCAATAAACTTCTTACAATGTTCTCCCAGAAAATATTTACATTAGAGTATTGAAAGACATGCTCCTAGAATGCACATAAAGCAAAAGAATATCTGAACACTTCAGGATCTACATTGTTGTGGATACTGTGCTACACAGCCTTGAGTTCACTGTCAGGGTAGAAGAATTTATTTTTTTTTCAGCTGCTGGGAAAGTATTTTTGTCTGACAGCTCTCATATGTCAGACTTCTACAGGAGGTGCCTCAGCTAAAGAGAATTGCTTCACCCAACATCACATCCTAGGGAAAGCCCAGCATCCAATGGCTCGCTGATGGAGAGATATAAAGGGAAGTCCTCTCTTAATAATGGAGAACTATTCTGATAGTCCCTGCCAGCTCTTTCATCTCCTCATAGAGTTGGCCAAACCCTTTTCATGAGCACCCCACAGTCCAATTTCTGCACAATGCAGATTTTGTCATTTAAACCAGACAGGTGTTTACAAACACCGTAATAAGTATCTCTTATTTCTTTTTTTTTTTAAGATTTTATTTATTCATTTGACAGACTGAGATCACAAGTAGGCAGAGAGGCAGGCAGAGAGAGAGGAGGAAGCAGGCTCCCCACTGAGCAGAGAGCCCAATGCGGGGCTCGATTCCAGGACCCTGAGATCATGACCTGAGCCAAAGGCAGAGCCTTTAACTCACTGAGCCACCCAGGCTCCCCTGTCTCTTATTTCTATCTTATGATCAGATTCCCAAGGATCTTCACGTGTGACAAAGTCACATCCTACGCACCTTACACTATAACTTATTCTACCACACTTTCCTACTTGTTTGCTTTGCCCTAATCCATTGTCCTTCCTCCCTGCTCTTCTAAAAACAAGACAGGAATATTCCAATTAAGGCTTTTTTTGATGTCTTTAACAGCTGAAGGACTCTTCTTCCGCCAGAAGTGGGCTCCTAATCAACTTAGATCTTTGGTCAAATGGTCAATTCTTGATGTGGTCTACCTGAATACCTTATACACACACACACACACACACACACACACACACACACACACCAAGCAGGCACTCCTAAAACTCCTTCATTCTTTCTCTTTCATTTCTATAGAATTTACTGATTTTTTAATAAACAGTACATTTAATTATTGTATTTATTATTTTTGTTTCCACTCAAAAACTATAAGCTCAGTTACCTGTCCAAGATCACCTGGGTGATCCTTTTCACCCAGGATCACTTTCCCAAACATGCATCTCCTTTCATACTTCTTACATACTAATAATGTACTAATCTCTCTAGAAAGTCAGTAGCTATCCTGAGGAATATTTATTTATATCAATTACCTTTCCAAATTGTCCCCAAATTACCTTCAACTCCATAGTTACTTTCTTAACATTAGTTCTCACATTTTTCATGAATTAAATGTGTTCTAGCTGCTCCCTTTGATCTCAAATTCAAACCTTCACTAATTTTTCTCTACAAAAAAACCTGTCTGAGTTGACTTTTACCATTCTTCTGCTTAAGTCTCACATCAACCCAAATTTCTTATCTTACTAAATCTGTTTTTCCCTGAAAAAAAGTACGTACTCTTATTGTGTATCTGTTAAGATATTTTTGGTTGTAAGAAACAGACTGAGAGCCAGATACAGATTAAAGCTAGGCACTTGATTATCTCCCATAATAAAAATTTGGAGATGAACAATTCCAAGTTTAGTTCGGCCATTCAAAAATATCATCAATGTTCCAGGTGCTCTCTAGCTTCCTTATTATCCTTAGTAGGTAACTTTTTGTTCTTAGTTTTGACTCTCCATGCAAGGAAGGGAATCACCATATCACCCTGAAAATAACCCATGGGAAAGATGAGAGCATCATTGATTTGAGCCTGCCCTCATCTTATCAAGAAAAAGAGTCTTTGCTAATAGACATGTGTAGCTTCTCCGTCACATACCATCACATGCCTACTTTGAGATAAATCATGTACAAGGGAAATCAGGATTGCTAAAATTTGCATCACTAGAGACTTTCAAAAAACTTTATCACAAACTTTAGAAGAAAACTTATTTTCTACTATGATCTTGTTGAAGAAATACTTTAGTATTATTCATGCATCTGAGAGATTCTATGATATATATATATATATATATTACATTATGGTATAATATTGATGCAGAATATCAGTATCATATACATATTATCAGTTTAATATTATAACTGATATAACCTATATTAATATATGTGTTTCAATGCTTATAATGTATAATTATTTATATGTAATTCTATTTTATATATTTTATCCTATCTACTTTTGTTAAATGCCAGTGATGATCTAATCAAACATATGAACAACTAACAGAGTGAATACTTGTGCTTTTACTAACAGTGGTAAAGAACCAATCTGAATTATTTCTATGGCGGTTAGAGTGGAAGAGTAACATCTTTTTTTAAATTAATTTATTTATTTTAATTTCTTTTCAGTGTTAACAGTATTCATTGTTTTTGCATCACACCCAGTGCTCCATGTAATACGTGCCCTCCCTAATACCCACCATCTTGTTCCCCCAACCTCCCACCCCCGCCCCTTCAAGACCCTCAGGTTGTTTTCAGAGTCCATAGTCTCTCATGGTTCACTTCCCCTTCCAATTTCCCTCAACTCCCTTCTCCTCTCCATCTCCCCATGTCTTCCATGTTATTTGTTATGCTCCACAAATAAGTAAAACCATATGATGCTTGACTCTCTCTGCTTGACTTATTTCACTCAGCATAATCTCTTCCAGTCCCATCCATGTTGCTACAAAAGTTGGGTATTCATCCGCTCTGATGAAGGCATAATACTCCATGGTGTATATGGACCACATCTTCCTTATCCATTCATCCACTGAAGGGCACCTTGGTACTGTCCAGAGTTTGGTGACCGTGGCCATTGCTGCTATAAACATTGGGGTACAGATGGCCCTTCTTTTCACTATATCTGTATCTTTGGGGTAAATACCCAGTAGTGCAATTGCAGGCTCATAGGGAAGCTCTATTTTTAATTTCTTGAGGAATCTCCACACTGTTCTCCAAAGTGGCTTCACCAACTTGCATTCCCACCAACAGTGTAAGATGGTTCCCCTTCCTCCACATCCTCTCCAACACATGTTGTTTCCTGTCTTGCTAATTTTGGCCATTCTAACTGGTGTAAGGTGGTATCTCAATGTGGTTTTAATTTGGATTTCCCTGATGGCTAGCAATGATGAACATTTTTTCATGTGTCTGGTAGCCATTTGTATGTCTTCATTGGGGAAGTGTCTGTTCACATCTTCTGCCCATTTTTTGATATGATTATCTGCTTTGTGTGTGTTGAGTTTGAGGATTTCTTTATAGATCTTGGATATCAACCTTTTGCCTGTACTGTCATTTGCAAATATCTTCTGCCATTCCGTGGGTTGCCTCTTTGTTTTGTTGACTGTATCCTTTGCTGAGCAGAAGCTTTTGATCTTGATGAAGTCCCAAAAGTTCATTTTTGCTTTTGTTTCCTTTGCCTTTGGAGACTTATCTTGAAAGAAGTTGCTGTGGCTGATATTGAAGAGGTTCTCCTCTAGGATTCTGATGGATTCCTGTTTCATGCTGAGGTCTTTTATCCATTTTGAGTTTATCTTTGTGTATGGTGTAAGAGAATGGCCGAGTTTCATTCTTCTACATATAGCTATCCAGTTTTCCCAGCACCATTTATTGAAGAGACTGTCTTTTTTCCACTGTATATTTTTTCCTGTTTTGTCGAAGATTATTTGACCATAGAGTTGAGGGTCCATTTCTGGGCTCTCTACTCTATTCCACTGGTCTATGCGTCTGTTTTTATGCCACTACCATGCTGTCTTGGTGATCACAGCTTTGTAGTAAAGCTTAAAATCAGGTAATGTGATGCTGCAGTTTTATTTTTATTTTTCAACATTTCCTTAGCAATTCTGGGTCTCTTCTGATTCCATACAAATTTTAGGATTATTTTCTCCAGCTCTTTGAAAAATACCGGTGGAATTTTGATCAGAATGGCATTAAAAGTAACTTCTTAAGGTATACTGCCACACATTTTGTGGAATGAGTGGTATCTGAACAAAACTGAGGTTTTTTGAACAATGACAAAGGCTGATATTGACTGTTACTAATGGAATCTATAGCACAAGCTATTGTTTGTATATTCATAACTTGTGTTTTTGTTTTTTCTTGGCTTAAATACTAAAAATCATGTCGAGGTCTAGAAGTACTCCTTTCTGTTTAAGAAGTTGTATTTGATTACCATAAAATGGATTAACTTTCTTTCTTACAGTCTCTCACAGTAAATTTTTTTTAAAGGTTTTATTTATTTATTTGACAGAGAGATAGAGAGAGAGAGCACAAGTAGGCAGAGAGGCAGGCAGAGGGAGAGGGAAAAGCAGGCTCTCCAATGAGCAGGGAGCCCAATGCGGGGCTGGATTCCAGGACCCTGGGACCATGACTTGAGCTGAAAGCAGCTGCTTAACTGACTGAGCCACCCAGGTGCCCATTCACAGTAAATTTTCTTTACCTTGATCATGTCTTCTTTGAACCGTTAGTGTAATTGTTAGTCTAAGGTCATACTTTTTTGTTGTTCATTTTTTAAAACCAGAGTCTGAGCTTCTCAAGGCTTTTGTTATTTTTTACTCATTTCTATTCACTCATCTCCTAAGAGCACCTGGCATCTATATTTAATGCTTTCTGAACAATGGAATTAATATATTTTGTGTAAATTTTCAACATGAAATTTCTAAATTTTTCAAAATTTTACTGTATGGTCATAATGGATACTTTAACATAGATAAAATAATTTTCTTTAAATATGGATAAAATTTTACCTTATAGAGTGATATATATTAAGTTTCAAATCTTGATATACCACAAAGTGGATTGGTCATAGCAGTTCCCACTAAAAGCCTGATGTATAAAATGAATTAGCTATAATTTTTGTGGTGTCTTGTGCTACATCTTTGTTTCTTTGATCATAGCCTGTTTGTATGGCAAGCACTATAGGGAAGGGAAAAATAGGAAGTTATTTTTGCATAAGTTGTTTATATATTATGAGAAATGAAAGTATAGAGATATCTGAAAGTGCTCAAAATCAAGCCTTTGTTGTATCAGATAGATGACAATTTCATACTTACAAACACCTTGCAATCTCCGTGCATTGCAATCCCAATACATATTGGTGGGATTTGCTTTTTTGTTTTTTTGTTCTAATCAAAACCTAAATAAATGTACCAATTCTTGTGTTCTGAAACCCATTATTTTTCTTGAAATTTTAGAATAGCTTCAGTTTTTGGAATAATTTATATTTGATTTGTAATAGAAGTTTAATACACACATCTACATATATATAAAGAATTTTGTGCATTGAAAATATGCCCTTACATGGTGTAAATAAGGACAGTTAGTTAACTGGCATTTTGTGTCATTTGAAGCTATGGAAGTGAAGCAAATATCTCTGTCTTTGAAATGCCTAAGACAATTGTTTTATTATTTAAATTAGTTAAATCAGAGTTAACTAGAAAAATTAAAATAACTGAGTACATCTAATTACTTAAGCACTCTGGTGAGTTGGGGTAGATGCTGAAGGAAATAATTGTTCTTCATTATATTCAGATTTCTTTACAAAGAATCAGTTCTTAACGGTAGCTCTGTTTTGTTCAAAAATAGCAAATGAAATCTTTATTGGATGTTCTTTTCTCCTGTGGATTTTTTTCTTTCCACAAAGGGAAAATGGACTAAAATAAACCTTTTTTTTTTTAAGAGTTAGTATTTAATTGTTTTTCTCTGTTTGTTGTATTTGTATATGTCTATTTTTTATTTAATAGAAGCAATATATTTTACATAGGTAGATAGCCATCACTGATTGTCAAGATCTTTTCATGTATGAACTTAGATAATAGATAACAAAAACTACTTTTTGTACCTTTCTGTAGAGACAGAACTTTATTTTGCCTAGAAAATCCAGTGATGGAACATGATAAAATACATGACATATCTAATCTTTCAGTAAAAATTATTTTTTCCTATACATCCTCTGTGTAACAGTTTTCTAACTAGGTTGAGGGAATGGCATAAGACAATGGTTCTTGACATTTTGGATTTTAAAAAAATATGAAGAAATTCAGGGAACAAATAATTTCCAAAATTTCTTTTATTGGGTCAAACTAGGAAAAGCAAATCAGAGATGCCCAGATGACTCAGTTGGTTAAGCCTCTGCCTTGGGCTCAGGACATGATTCCAGGGTCCTGGGATGAAGCCCCATGTCCTTGGACTCTCTGCTCAACAGGAAGCCTGCTTCTCTCTCTGCCTTCTTCTCCCCCTGCTTATGCTCTCTCTCTCTTTTTCTATCCCTGACAAAGAAATAAATTAAAAAAAAAAAAAAGAAAAGGCAAATAAAATAAGCAACTCAAAGAAGAGAGTAGGCAAAGAAGAAGGAGGAGAAAGTGAAGGAGAAATGATGAAAATAAAGGAAAAATTATCATGTACCAGCATCTGGATTGTCAGGCAAGAAATTTGTTGGCTTTCTGGGAACCTCACTTTGGGGGGAAGGAAGAAACCTTCAAAAAGTTCTGCTCATTTGGAACTTTTGCTAAACATCAAGAGCAAAATTGGTCTCTCTCAAACTCTTTGTGTGTGTGTGTGTGTGTGTGTGTGTGTGTGTGTTTAGGGCTTTGTAGATCTTAGATAAATTTTTGGGGGGGTGCACCTGGGTGGCTCAGTTGTTAAGCGTCTGCCTTCCACTGAGGTCATGATTCCAGAGCTCTGGGATCAAGCCCCACATTGGGCTCCCTGCTTCTCCCTCTTCTACTCCCCCTGCTTGTGTTCTCCTCTCTTGCTGTGTCTCTCTCTGTCAAATAAATAAAATCTAACAACAACAAAAAAAATCTGTATTTTTTTCACACATCACAGGTCATCATTAAAAAACTTTCTACTGTGAAATTTTCTGAAATAAACACTTGTTTATCTTATTAACTGGAACTACAAATCACAAGTTTTAAAGAGTATTTACTTGCAGATACTTTATAGGGCATAACAAAAAGATACAGGCAGAATTCAAAATTACTTATTTGGGGGGAAAGAAATTAAGAACAAAGAGGACCAAACATATAAACAGCCCTCCCTGATCAGTATACTGTTTAATATCAAAAATGGTTTGATGCACAAATTCACCAATATATACCTATTAAATATATTTATATAAATATATAATAATATCTAGATAAAACAATATTTAGAGAAGTAATATTTTGAAAAAAAACAGAAAATGACATGTAGAAAATAAATAGGAAGGTTATAGATCAAGGACTCTTCTATCTCTAGCATCACCAAGAGTAGGAGTGTCTCCCGAGATTTCTAAAGAAAACTATTACCTTCCCACTCTAAACCTGTAATTTGCCACATTAGGCTAGCATTACTTAACTACTAAAAATGATCCAATTCTTTTTCTTTGTTCTGATTTGATGCCATGTAAGAAACATTCTGATATAGCTTGTCTTCTGATAAATTCTTCTACTGGGAAAAATGCACTGATCACTCGTAACTGTCTTAGAATCATTTAAGAAGTTTGAACTTTCATTGTAAAAAGCAAATTTATTTTATTTGTATCCGACCTTTGAACTTGATGTTCCCTGCCTACTAAAATAAAAATCTTTTGTGTTGGCATAAAGTAACAACATCGAAAACACCCTTGTGTAGTAGACACTTGGTATTTTGTGTGTATAGTCAATCTCACAACAACTGAAATTGAAGATAGCACCAATATTTTACAGCTGGAAAATTTAAGCTCCAAGGCATTAATATTGTGAAAAAGAAAGAAAGAAAGAAAGAAAGAAAGAAAGAAAGAAAGAGATTGTGCTTAACAGATACAAAAGAGTTTAAAGAGAAATTAAGCCCAATTCTGCCTGATTCTGCCTGATTTCAAAGTCTACTTTTTGTTTCTAGCATTGTTATACACTATCTTCTTTGATAGTTGTGGTGCTACTTGCTGGCATTTCTTATGATAAATAAAGTTTACAATATGCTGTTTAACAGTAACTACTTCATTGTTTTTATGTTTGATAGTTTTGATTTAGATGAATTATAAGTTTTCAAGAGGGCAAAAAGCAAGTTACATACTTGTACATTTTCTAAAGGGCTACATACAGAGTTAACCAAATGGTCACAACCTGATCTGTATTGATTGATTAATTTTTGTGACTTCAGGAAGTTTTCATGTTACTTAAAAACAAACTCATTCTTTTTGGTTTTGTAAGCTGTAATGCCAAATAATTGCTTTGCGTAAACTTTTCACTTATAAACTAGTTATTTTTAGCAACTTTAAACACAATTTATAGAGTGAAGGAAAAAAACCATCACAAAGGGTAATCTACAATGAAATCCATTTATCATCATGGGGTAATTAAAATTTTTTAGCTTTTTTCTCATTAGCTTTTCCCTCGACTTAGTTTCTATTGATTTTGTCTCAAATAATTGAGAGAAAATTAATACAAATCTTATGTACTCCTGAATACTGATCTTAAGCCGAAGCCTAATTACTAAATTTTAGGTTCTATATTCATCAGATTTACCTGTGTTTGCCATTATTTTCCTCTCTTGTAATTACGTTCTGTCCATTATTATCAACTCTTCTTAAAGACTTGAGGAAAGTTCTCAGGGTTAATTTCTTTGTTCTCTAGGTAAATTTCTTTGTTCTCTATCAGACAAGTGAAGATAGTTTAAAAAACAAACAAAAAGAAAAAACACCACCTTAAGAAAACTGTCAATAGCCTAGTATTTTGTACAAATAAAGAAAACCTACCACTACTATACATGAAGGCTTTGAAGTATTATAAAATACTTATGTTACAAGGATGTTCAAATATTATCTAGTACAATTGCACATCTACTATTGGAGTGCCTTCTTACATGGCTACTAGGCCTAACTTCTCCTGGTTGAATACTTTCAGTGGTTGGGAGAAAACACTTTCAGAAAAGCTAATTATATTATATTATAGCATTAGAACCTATCAGACCACCTTAAATAAATATAGTTTTAATCATTGTTTTTACATTTTATGGTTTCCAGTCAAACTTATGTGAAACTTAATTACATTAGTTAGTTGCATTACATTACAACTAATTACATTAGTTACATGACCAACCTTCTTATTAATACTAGAATGTAAGCCCAAAATTGAGCTACAGCTATTTTCCTTATGATAAAGTGGCATATACTCATTAACTCAACAAACAGACGTTTGTTGTTATTTTCAGGAAAAAAAAAAAAAAAGCTTGGTCTGTTACATAAAAATCATGCATGGCTGAATGTCGGTTTTCTGGCCTCCAATAGACTCCAAGAGATGGTTTAAGGTGGACTATCAATCTATTCTTTTCCTCGTTGTTAACACTAAGCAAGATACCTAGTTTGTAGCATTAATACAAGCAGAATTCACATTTGGGCTTTTACAAAGTTGGTATAGAAACTGTGGGGATAATCTAAATGATGAGCTTTCATTTCCCTTTTTATCTTTTCCATTTTTTAAAAATTTTCCTTTTTATCTTTTTTGGGTGTCCAGAAGGGAAGGAAAATGTTTAAGTATTTGGATATGAAATCTACAATGGAATTTCTGATGGGAAAAGGAAACTTACCCCAATGTCTAGAAAATGATGGTTAAATATATATATATTTCATCATGTTCTACAGAATAATTGGTTTAATATTGGTCATGTACCATGTTTTCTGTCTGGATGATACACCTTTCAATAGATAAGGTGTATTTGGGTAATTGTCTGGAAATGTTTTGTAAAACATTGTTTTGGTTAGCTGAGGTTTAAAACTGACCAGGATTTTGATAAAATGTCTGAGGGCAATACAAATGTATGCAAAGTCATTATGCCCTAATATGTATCTTTTTAAGAAGTCTTAATGAAAATTAAAAAAAAATAACTGAAGAGGGTATGAAACTTAGGTATTTAGTATTATGAATCAACGTAAGTACCACATAAGGGCTTACCCGGAATTTTATGGTAAGCAACTGTTCCATTGCTATATTCACCCTTTGGCCTAAGGTCAGACATTTGAATGGAACTAAAGATTCAATACACCAAATGCTCTGGAATAACTGCTTATGTAAATTGAGTATTTGTATCTATCAATTATTTGCCAAATATAGAAAGTAAAAAGGTTTGGAATACATAAACATGGCAAGTTCACATATTAAGTAAACTCTTTAAAACATTAATATTGCACATAGTCCTTTTAAAAGTAACATTAGAGCATTAAGTACAATTGGAATGCCTGGTAGCTCTGTTAGGCATCTCTGACTCTTGATTTTGGCTCAAGTCATGACCTCAGGGTCATGAGATCAAACCCTGCATCAGGCTCTGTGCTAGGTGTGGTGCCTGCTTAGGATTCTCTCTCTCTCTCTCTCTCTCTCTCCACTCTGTCCCCCTGTCTGAACTCTCTCTTTTTCTCTCTCTAAAAGAAAAAGAGAAAAAAAAAAAAAAGGAAAAAAAATACTGAGCCTAGCTTAATTTTTCAGTTAGGTATCTCTAATGTTCTTAAAGGAAAAAATTTTGAAATCCTAATTTTTCCAAGTAGTTTATTTAATTAAAAAAAACAGGAAAGAAGCTTTTTTACAATTACAGAAATGAAAAGAGACTCTAATACCACACAGCAAGACAATGATGATGGCTTATGAACTACTTAATTTGGACATACCCTTCCCCGGAGATCCTTTACAAATACTAAGTAGGGAAATGTTCAAACCTGACTGAATATCATATACCCAGGATATTGCTGATACACTGATTACTAGAATTTGAGGGGAACTATTAGCTTGAATGATAACACAAGGAAAGTTAAGTGCATTTAGTTTTGTGTTTTGCATATTAATGTTCAGTTGAAGATAGGAAGCAAGGTACCCCATCATTTGCTAGTTTTCAAAGAGACTTAGTTTTCCTCTTAAATGAAAGTCGCAGTAGCATACAAAAAGGGCCTTCCAGATTTTTCTCTCAGTTATTCCATCCACATTAAAAATTAAATTTCTTTCCAGAACATGTTCAGGGAATGAAAATTCAAAGCATTTTAAATTTTAAATTCTAAGAGTTCTAAAACATTACTACATAATCTTAGTACTGAATAAAATGACATTTAATTTTGAATCACCTGTGAATGACAAACATATTTGGATGTAACTTTTCTGAAGTCACCTTGAACAGCTAATGTTTTAATATGAAAATATATCCTTTACCAAATTAAAAAAGAATCACCCCAAGGATGATGTGTGTTTGGGCTTATAAGATTTTATTTTAAGTTCTTTACAAAATATTCCTAAATCAAGTTTGTACATAGGAATTATAACACCAAATACATTTTAGAACACATAGAGGGATGCCTGAGTAGCTCAATTGGTTAAGTATCTGCCTTCGGATCAGGTCATAATCCCACAGTCCTGGAACTGAGGCCCTCACTGGGCTCTCTGCTCAGTGGGAAGCCTTCTCCTACCTCTCCCTTTGCCCCTCCCCTCCCATCATACTCTCTCCCATGTGTGTACTCTCTCTCTCAAATAAATAAAATCGTAAAGAGAAAAAGAACACATATATAGTAGCTCTGTAAAATGGATATTTTTAAATGTAATAATAAATGGATTGAAATCCACTTGTAAGTGATTTCCCCACAACTTTATTTTTCTTTTTGCTAATAAACTTTGGTGTCACTGTCTTAAGTGATAATATACAACAGATATGATTTTTTCAATAGTCAAACTCATTAAATATTAAAAAATGGAATTAAAATAGGAGCTAGTCATCAGTTAATGTGACTAAAAGACCAAAATAAAACCTGTCAATATCATATGATTGATCTTTTATTTTTTGGTGTTGCTAAGTAAATAAAATTTGCTAAATATACATCTATTATGTGTCGAACATGATTTTGGAGACTGTTCTCTAAGGTTATTTGGTAGCAAATACATAGCTGTGTGGGTAATCCAGTTTACTTGTTGCTGTCATTCTTTCCAGTGGCCCTGTGACACTACCAAGAGTTCCTCATAAAAACTCAGCTTGAGTTTGTTGATTCTTCTATTGTGTCTCTTAATTTTATTTTTTTAAATTTTTAAAAAAATTTTTGATTTATTTATTTGATAGAGAGAGATCACAAGTAGGCAGAGAGGCAGACAGAAAGAGAGAGAAGGAGAAAGGCTCCCTGCTGAGCAGAGAGCCTGATGCGGGGCTCCATCCCAGAACCCTGAGATCATAACCTGAGCTGAAGTCAGAGGTTTAATCCACTGAGCCACTCAGGCACCTGTCACTTAATGTTGTCCCTGGCAGCAGTCAAATTTTCAGTGTATGAGGGACCACTTTCTTCAAAGTTCACGAGGTACTTACATTCTAAGTATTTCATGAAGAGTTTGGTAACCACTTCATGAAGTAGTTCTCCAATGATAGCTGAAGAGCATAACTTCTTGGAGGAAAATATCAAACTGTGCAACTCTTCATTATCATTATATGTTTAGAAAGCTTGTGCATATTAAGATTTCTAAAATAAATTAAATTATTTTCCCCATTAATCACTTTCATGCTCCATTGAAACACATTATTTATGACTAGTGTTTTCTCAGTGTTACCCAAAATATTTATTGTGAAACATGAAAATAGCTTTACTATTAGGATGATTAAGTCTTCTCCCTCTTTCCAGCCACTAGTGAGAGCTTTGTTGTTTTTTTGGAAGTGTATGTTCTGCAACTTCCCCCCTCAGAGTTAACCTTCACTCACTTTACCTTAGAATTTGGTAGTGTAACAGCAGTGTTTCCCTGGGAAATTCCCCTCGTTATCTTCTGGAGGAAATGTAACCTAATTATTAAGTGATGCTAAGCAGGTTACTCAGGTCAGAAGAGACAGGAGAGCAAACTCTTATAAGAGATTATGGAAAAAGATTTAACTCAACTAATAATAAATTGTGCATCTTAAAAATGTCTTAAATTTAGTAAATTAAAAAATATGGATTGTCAAAATTGAAGCAGAAAGAGTTCTGCTACTTTGAATTTATTCCTTTTAATTTTTTAACCCAGAGCCAAGTCACTTGTAGTCATTTTTCTTTCTCTCTTTCTCCCTGGTCTTTGTCTTCGTCTTTCTCTGACTCTCTTCTTCTTTCTCCCTTACTCTGTTAGCTTCTGTTTTCTTGTTTTTTGTTGACTTGTTGGTTTTTAACCTCAGGAACAAGAGTTGTTAATCACACTACTTAATTCATGGTAGATTGTTCAATTAGTCCATTATTCTGTTTAAAGATTTTCACAGGCTTCATTAATTATTTATTCTCTCTTAACCAAATTTTTCATTTCCTTTCCCAGGCCCATAAGCAATATCCTAATTGGGAAGTCTGCTGTATGGGTTCACAGAAACATAGATTTAACTTTTATTCACTTACTTTTTAAAGAAAATTAGCATACAGAGTAGTACATGTAGTCATCATACCCATTTAATCTGCTCCCAAATCAAGAAATATAATATTAACTGAGGCTTAGAATCTTCTATCATTCCCATTTCAGCCAATATCCCCCCAAAGTAAGCACAATACTGATGTTTATTGACACAAATTAGTTTAGCTTATTTTGGAACTTTACATAAATAGAATCAAACAATGCATACATTTTGTTGCTGGCTTCTTCCACTCTCCTTCAGTTCCTAAGATGTGTATTTATAGTTCATTAATTCTCATTGATGTACAAAATTTCACTGCATAATATAACAAAATTTACCCATGGGCATGTGGGTTGTTTTCAACTTTTGGCTATTACAAATCCTTCTAAGAACAATACTGCATTACTTATGTTGGTCCCAATATATATGTATTTTTGGAGGTTGTTCCTAATAGTAAAGTTGTGGAATGATAATATACATATGTAATAACTTTAGTAAATAAATAAAAATTATTAGCTAAAGTGGTTGTACAATTTACCAGCCCTTGAAAAGTACATGAGAGATTCAATTTCTCCTCATCTATAAAAATACCTAATATTATATACCTTTTTATTTTGGTTTCTCTTGTATATTTATATATACAAGCATATAGACATACATACATCCACACACACAGATATGAATGTAGTTAGCTTTTTGGTTTAAGTTATTTACATTTCCAATTCATTAAATTCAAGGGTTAAATCAGTGGCTAGAAACTGACACTACGACAATGTCTCAGAACCAAGCCAGCCACGGATTATAACACAACATAATTACTGAGAGTCTGCCGATGATCCTGAGGTAGAGTTAAAGTTTGTATATAATTAGAAAAAAAAATGAACAAACTATAATTCACATTTAAAAATAAACATGTTATTTTTTATTTTTTTAAGATTTTGTTTGTTTATTTGATAGAGATCACAAGAAGGCAGAGAGGCAGGCAGAGAGAGAGGAAGAAGCAGGCTCCCCACTGAGCAGAGAGCCCAACACAGGGCTCGATCCCAGGACCCTGAGACCATGACCTGATCTGAAAGCAGTGGCTTTAAACTACTGAGCCAACCAGGTGCCCCTAAACGTGTTACACTTTAGAGAAGTATATATTGTAATGCACACATAATTTAAGCATATGATTCATTGAGTATTGAAAATTGAATAAAACCATGCATTCTTTATTCCAACCAAGATATAAAACATTTCAATAGCAATTGAAAGTTTTACTTCACCTCATTTTGGTCAATCCCCAACCCTCAAGAGGAAAACATTGTTTTGACTTTTATTATCATGGATTAGACTGACCGACTCTAGAATTTTTTATACATGAAATTACATAGTACATACTGTACACTTTCTTATATCTGGCCCCCTTCACTCAACATATGTTTTTGAAAATCATCCATGTTTTTGGATGTATCTCTTATTTGTTTTCTTAAATGGCCAGGTAACATTTCAGTATTCTTTTATACAAACATAACATTCTCCTCTGGATAGATATTTACATTGTTTCTGGTTTGGAGCTATAACTAATAAAGCCGATATGAAAAATCTTTTATAAGTCATTTTTTTTCAGTCCCTTTTTTACCTAGGAATAAAATTCCCAACTCCTGGAATGTATGTTTATCTTATAAGAAATAATTAAACCTCCAAGAGGACTGTGGCATATTTGCACTCCTCCAGCAATGTATGGCAGTTGTGGTTGCTCCAGATCTTCTACAATAAGTATACATGTATTTAAGGTACACTAATGACACAGTAACAGAAAATCATATGTGTACATATATATGTACATTCACATGGGACATATATACACATATATAGATGATAAATTAAAAATAAATTAGATATTTCACTGGTCATATTTTCTGATAATAATTGAAGACAGAAAATAATAGAAAAAAATATCAAGAAACTTTATTTCTTGGCATTTATGTAATAATGTTCTATGTAGGGGTGCCTGGGTGGCTCAAATGGTTAAGCATCTGCCTTTGGCTCAGGTCATGGTCTGCAGGTCCTAGGATTGAGGCTCATGTGGGGCTCCCTGCTAAACAGGGAGTCTGCTTCTCCCTCTCCCTCTGCCTATTCCTGGCTTGTGCTCTCTCTGTGTCTGTATCTCTCTCAAATGGATAAATAAAATCTTTTAAAAAAATGGTGTTCTCTGTAACCTCTGGATCAGAAACTGAAATTTAAAATTATCAACTAATTAATAACACTATTACCATACATCTAATGATACTATTAACCAAAAAGTTGGTGGATAGCATTTAAAAATATAATCAGACTATGACTTGACAGCTTTTATCTTCTAAATTAATTGATTCAGTCATTTTTTAATGCTATTCTGATTGAAAAACACTGAAAAATCATTGAGTTGACTATTCACTTTAAGAGATCAAAGAAGGAACAAAAAACAACAAAAGCATGAGAAGAAATTATTATCAAAGCTGAAGTTCATATAATATTAAAACAAAGGAATAATAAACCAAAGCTAAGTTTTCGAAAGGTCTAGATAGATGAGTGTTTAGCAAGCTTGATCAACAAGCTTGCATAAATTTCCTTTGGGAATATGAGGCCTTTTTATTAATAATCTACAAATATCTCAGGAAAGTTTAAATACCTAAATCTGCTGACTTACCAATATCACTTTTAGAAATATATTCATAAATATAAAGAACTCATGTTATGTACAATGTTGTTTATCACAGCATTATATCACACCAATATATGTGGAAGGAAAGAAAAGTGAATTACTGAACATTTATGATGTATCCAACCTAGGGAATTTTATGTAGTTATAAATAGAATGGACTAAATTTATATATATATTTTCCTGTAGGAAATCTATTACATATATTTAGGTTTAAATACATACTTGCAGACCAGTTAGTATATTGTGATTCTATCTTTGAGAATAATAACTTTGTGTGAATTTTCTACATGTTTGCTTTTTTTAAATAATTTTTGGAAGGACACATGATGAAAGGTCAAAATACCTCAAATCAGAGCAACAGGATTTAGGAAAGCTGTGGGAAGATCATTGACTTTTTAAATAAAATCTTGCTATGTTTGGCTTATTAAACAAGTAGCAGTCATGTGATTTTAAAAACAGTAAGTAAAAGTAAAACAGAGAAAATATTTGTTAAGAGTGGAAGAATAAGTAAAACTGACATCCCCAGACTGGAAAAATTGAAATATTATTGGATGACATAGAGAAAGAAGAACAGATAATCTAGTTTGTTTTCTTTATACTGGAAAAATAATTATAATCAAAGAAAAATTGAAGCAAGAATAATTAAAAAGGAAATAATGTAACATGTTTCTATTTTATTTTATTTTATAGGTCTTTTTTACAAATACTTTTATATTTTTTTCCTTCCAAATTTTTATTTAAATTCCAACTAGTTAACATACAGTGTAATATTAGTTTCAGGTACAGGACTTAGCGCGTCATCACTTATATATAACATTCAGTGCTCATCACAAGTTCCTTCCTTAATACCCATCACCCATTGAACCCATCCCCCCACCCATCTCCCCTCCAGCCACCCTCAGTTTGTTCTCTATAGTGAAAAGTCTGTTATCTGGTTTGCCTCTCTCTCTCTCTCTCTCTCTCTCTCTCTTTCCCTTGCCTTCATGTTCATCTGTTATGTTTCTTAAATTCCACATATGAGTGAAATCACATGGCATTTCTCTTTCTCTGACTGACTTACTTTGCTTAGCATAATACTCTCTAGCTCAATCCACATTGTTGCAAATGGCAAGAGTTCATTCTTTTTCATGGTTGAGTAATATTCCATTGCAAACACATACCACTTCTTCTTTATCTATTTATCAGTCAATGGAGATTTGGGCTCTTTCAATAATTTGACTATTGTTGATAATGCTGCTGTAAATCATGGGGTGTAGGTATTCCTTCCAATCAGTATTTCTATAGCCTTGAATAAAGATCTGGTATTGAAATTGCTGGATGACAGGGTAGTTTTATTTTTAACTTTTTGTGGAAACTCCATACTTCAGTCCATGTTTATATTTTAAATTTACAGTGTTATCTATGATTTGAAAAACTACATTCCAAGATCCTGAAATATTTTACAGGTTTTATAGCAACACACTTCATATTTTTAGAAAGTAAAATATGACAGCCCAAGTATATGCTCAAAATAGTCTCTTTTGTCCTAAATAACTTCTTTAGTGACACTTTACACAGTGTATCTTAATTTCACCATGTTAGTTAGAACAGTCTTTTATAATATTCAAACAGGATGAAATGAAGACGATATATAATTAAGTCAAATTGTTGAACAATTATTTACTCATTGGCTTGAAGAGAGATCCCAAGTGGTATGTCACAGAGACTGACATTGGTGAGACTCATTAAATGTTTTAATGAAAACTTGAATAAGAATGTGGGTCTGCATCATCTTACTTTAAATCAAGTTTTGTGTCATTGAAATTCCACATGCTCTATTTGCTGGTAGGATTACAAAACATGTACCATTCAATATATCCAATTTTAAACTCTCTCATAAATGATTGCTCTGCGTGTAGTTCTTTTTCAATTACTTATAATACATAGTTTTTGCTCCGGAACTTACTATATATATTTTAGTGTCAAATCAGCAAAGAATATGCTATGTATTATTCCTATGTATGCATTTAATTTGACTGAACTTTTCAAGTCTATCAAGTGAAATTTGGAGTGATTTTCAATGAAGACAAAAGAGGCTGCTTTTGATATATTTAGATTACATCATGTTAGATGAAATAGATAATAATACTTTTTGGAAAATTGAAACTGATCCAAAAACTTCAAATTTGATTAAATAAAACTTAAAAAGTTACATTATATAAAAGAGATTTATGGGGTGAAAACACTATACAAACTTGGGAGGACCCTGCTATCTAAAATATAGAACTTAATTCATTATAGATTCCAGTATAAAGTATAGTCCTAGAAGTATAATCGATAATATATTAAAATAACAACTGGAAACAAACTTTATGGCCATAAATAAATTGTTCACATGAATTATGGCACTGTTAAAACTCATGGTGTAGCCCTATATGTGCTTTTGCTAAAAGAAATCTCTAAAATATACTTTGAATGGAAAAGAAAAACCAAGGTGCACAACAATTTATACACTCTGTCTTTTTTTGCTACAAATAATGATTAAACATGGTATTCACACACATATATACTCATATATGTATATGCCCACATATATAGTTGCACATTTGTGTACTTCTGGAACACTGAATATGTTAAATAACAAACTATTGAAAGTTTTCATTTCTGGGGAGTAGACTTGTTAAGGGTAGTCACAATACTCAGTTTCCATTGTATGTCACCTTATATTGCTTAAATATTTTATAACAGCATGTGTTCTTATTAAATACAAGATAAAATGAAAAGTATATACAAAGTACATATAAAAATTAGTCAAGCAGAGAGAGTCAATTATCATATGGTTTCACTTATTTGTGGAACATAACAAATAGCATGGAGGACATGGGGAGTTAGAGAGGAGAAGGGAGTTGGGGGAAATTGGAAGAGGAGGTGAATTATGAGAGACTATGGACTCTGAAAAACAATCTGAGGGGTTTGAAGTGGCAGGGGGGTGAGAGGTTGGGGGTACCAGGCGGTGGGTATTATAAAGGGCACAGAGTGCATGGAGCACTGGGTGTGGTGAAAAAATAATGAATACTGTTATGCTGAAAATAAATAAATTTAATTAAAAAAAATTACCCTTAAGGTCTAATGCATTTATAAAGGTCTATGACCACCTAATAATAAAGTACTGACTACAGTTAAGTTATACAGTAAAAGTGTCTTATTCTATTCCAAAAATACTTTATTTATATTCATCATTTATTTATATTCATATATTCTTATTTATATTCATTTATATTCATATTTATATTCAAAATATATATTCATTATATTTTATTTATATTCATCTTATAGGCAACCTTCTTATTCACTGTAGTTTCTATAAGTTTCTGACTTTATATGTAATTCCAAAATTTAATAAATATTGATTATGAAATTTTTCAATTTTACTAAGGACTTATAAATGACTATTTTTTAAGGTTTTTTAAAGTTTCTATTTTTTTAGGATCTCTAATAAAATGTCACTTTGACTTACATTTACATCTCTTAAATTATCAAAAATACTTGTGTCTTCAAGATACTCATAATGCTACTTCTTACTATATTTTCTCACAGTAATTTTTATATTTATAATATTTATATTAATATTTGTATTTTGAACAATGTCTAAGAACTGATCTTCATAAATGTATGTGATATATTTATAAATATTTCTGCATCTAGTACTTCATACTAAACTGTACCTTACATTGCATATTTATCCTAAATTATATCTCTGACATAATTTATCTTGAATAGCTCAAGAAAACCCAGACCATATTTTAGGGGATTAAGTGAAAAATATATCAGCTATTTAAATAGTTGTTTTTTAAGAAGAATGACAGTGATCTTCATACCATTTACTATACATTCAATGTATCAAACATTTTTATTATGTTAAAGAATGTCCCATTTCTAAGAGCTAGCAATATATTGTTCTCTGGCTTTGAGTAACACACTTTTGAAACAAATTTAAGATTTAAGAGACAAGACCATTATTTTCTTCTTAGCCATTTTTTAAGCCATAATTTGCACAGCTTTGTCATCAGGAACTTGGAAAATGTGAACAAAATTATTAAAAGCAATCTCATAAAAACAGAGAAATTATAAAATTAACACTTTTGTAGAAAGTAACCAGAACATGAAGAATAAATTAAATAAATTTAGAAAATGAAGTTAATCTCTGGTATAAGAATATGCCCAAAGGCATTATTTCATTTATTCATCCATTTAACAAATGTTTATTGAAAGTGCCAATTTCTCTATACGATGTGCCAATTTCTCTTCAAGGAACTTAGGATTCAGCAGTGAACAAAAGCAATTAGAAATCATGGTCTCAAAGGAACTTACATCCAATTGAGGAGAATGGACAAAACACATAAAGAGTACAATACACAGTACTTCAGAGGTGCAATTTTAAATGAGTAGTTTCACTAGAAAAATAAAAAAGATTCACTAGAAAGGTGACATTCTAACAAAGAACTGAAGAAGTTGAGGGGGTTGATGGAATTTCTCCCATGCACATCTGGAGAAAGACTATTCTTATTCCTGGAAGAGGAAACTGAAAATGTAAAGGTTTTAAATTAAAAGTGTGGCTAGACATGAATGTTTGAGAAACAACCAGGAAGCTGATTTGGCTAGAATTTGGCAAGCCAGAAAGGCAGGCATAGAAGTAATAACTGTAAAGATTTTTAGCTTTTACTCAAAAAGAGATAGGAAGCCATTCGCAGAACTTTGAGCAGAGGAGCTACTTATTTATTTCATTAAACCCCAGAGCACTGTGGATGCTGTATTGAGAGCAAGGAGGGATTAGGCAAGGGGCAAGGGAATCACGGGACTATTACAACATGGTCAGTCCAGAGATGATTGTGGTTTGAACCAGTGCAGTGGGATGTGGGTATATTCTACATATATTCAGAAGGTATACTGACTGAGTTTATTGACAGATTAAATATGGGATGGGAAGGAAACAAAGCAGACAAGAATGATTCCAAGACTTGGTGTGAATGACTGGAGGGATAGAGCTGCCTTTTTACTGGAATGGGAAGACTGACATGCTGAATATTTTGAGGGTTTGAACAGGTGTTTGCTGTGTAGGCATGTTAAGATATGCAAATAGAGATACTGAATAAGTAGTCTGATACAGTGGGAGTTCAGGGTGAGGTCCGGATGGAGGTAATAATCTAGTTAGATACTGTTCAATGTTCATGACACTGGATAAGATTGACAAGGAAATGGATATAGACAGCAAAAAAAGGGAAAGTCGAAAAACCAAAAATGCCTTGGGAGATTTCAATGTTTAAAAGCTAGCAAGATTAGAAGGATGTAGGAAAGAGACTGGTAGGAGAACATCCTGGGGTAGGAGAGTTTTCTGAGCCAAGTGAAGAAAATATTTCACCAAATAGAGTAGTTAACTGTGTCCAATTTTCTTATGAATCAAGAAAGATGAAGCATAATATGAAGCACAGATATATAATTGTGAAGATGGGGTATTTTAAAACCCTAGAGGGTTACAAACATTACAAATTTGAAAATCTAAAAGGTAGATTGGCCATCGAGCATAACTCACACATATAATGAATATTGATAATCACAGCAGTTAGGATGTACTAGATGAAGTAGATATAGTGATTTGTAAATAAATGGGGTCAATCATAAATCTGAGTGTCTTAGCCCAGGTGTCAATAACTTGGCAGATACACAATTCAAAATCAGAGTGTTAAGAATAGAAAGAGAAGTGGACCATTCATAGCGATATTTTCTAAACGTCCTAAGCTTTCTCAAAGGCTGCTTTGAATAAAATCTTCATAAATATTTTATGTAGAATGTTTATGGTTCTTCCAAGGATGAATAAAGTCAAGCATGACCTCAAACCTTTTATAGTAGAGTTGAAAGAGCAATTTTATTTCCTTCTAAGAAAAATCATAGACATGGTAAGTATATTAAACTAATGTTCAGAAGCAAGAATAAATTTTTGATCTTATCAGGAATGAGTTGAGACAGATTTTTTAAAGCATCAATAATGTAATTTCTGTCAACTAGACTGTATTGTATTGAGTATATCACAAAAATAGAACAATAAATTTGAGCATTACTCCATATAACACCTGAAGCCATAATGCTGAATGTTACTAGTCATGTGTAGAGTATGGATAGTAAAACAAATGGTGCTAATAATTGAGATCCAGGACAGGATTCAAGGCGTATCATTATTGGTAGTGCAAGAATAATTGGAAGAATTTACAAAATCGCACTTTTAACAAAGTCAGTGTGTGAAATAACTTCTCCATCTGTTTTATTTTAATATAAGCCACAGAGCAGTGTTGAAGTCCTATGGAATAGCTACAATTAAGACTTTGGGATAAGAAGCTAGATGTCTTGGGGTGCCTGGGTGGCTCAATGCGTTAAATCCTCTGTTTTCAGCTCAGGTCATGATCTCAGAGTCCTGGGATCCAGCCCTGCATCAGCAGGGAGCTTGCTTCCTCCTCTCTCTCTCTGCCTGCCTTCCTGCTTACTTGTCTGTCAAATAAATAAATAAAATCTTAAAAAAAAAAAGGAAGAAGCTAGATGTCTCAATTTTAGTCACACACTTTAAAAAATCAAACATATGTCTGCGATAATTAACTAATCAGAAATGATTTCTTGAAAGCTATTTGGTCAAAATACAACAGAGCACTAAGGAATGGTGTGTATAAAGTAATTCTTCCACAGATATGACTTAATTTGCAAACACCTCTACTAGTTACTTCAATATATATGAAATAAAAAATCCACGACTAGAATAAGTTTTTACAAAAAATGCAAAATATATTATTTCATAAAGATAGATTTGATATATCTGTGCCACCTGGTACATTTACTCCAAAAATGTTCCTAGTTTCTAAAGGAGACAATTAGTATCTGAACAAGACAGTCACTACCTCTGAATATAAATGAAGGCATGTATGGGGTTGGTGGAGAAGCTTAAACTTTATGTCACAACCTCACATAACACCCATTACAATTTTTGTGAGAGGAACATTTTTTCCCTTTTAATAAAGGGGCTAAAGGGATGTCTTAATCATCACTCTCCCCTGGGGGGGGGGGTGGAATACAAAACAGTAAAATCTCAAACCAGAGTTGTAAAAACAGAAATAACCGTCTCATGCAACAACAGCAAAAAAGAGAGAAGATAAAAATATAGATTCAGAAGAAATAGACTGATGATCACAATCCCCCAATAACCCCTTCTGTGACTTTGGTCTACTCAGATTTTCCAAGTCCTAATTTCCATAACTGTAAGCTGGAAATACACTCTTCAGAAATATTAGAGGACTTTGATTTTGAACCTCTCTGGGACTCCATGGGACTTGTAAGGTTGATGCTGCCTCTGTTGCCTCCCCTAATAATGAATGAGGAATAGAAAAAAAAAATCTGATTTGTGAATTATCTCCCAGAGGAGTTTCCTTCTCTGTTCCTTGTGCAGAACTAGAGTGCTTCTGGAGCTCTCTGTTCATGCTTATGTCCTACTTCTGCATTTGACACTGTGTGGCATACAGGCAGGGGGATACGAGAGAAGAAAGCCAGGTTGTGAGAGGGAGTAAACTCACTGTTGGTTTGTTGGTGATTACTTGTTTTATGAGTGCCTACCACAGTTTTCTAGGTTTTTAGCAATCCAGATTTTATAAAATTTTGCTTTTGTCGTGTTGAGAATGAATCCATAGATTATAGGATTTACAAGTAAAAAAATTCCAGTATTTTGTAAAGAGTATTAAATATTATGTTTCTTTATTTATGCACACTTCTGAACTATTATAATTCATAGAAATTGTTAATAATAATGTCTTAATAAAAGAAATCTTCAGTAAGTTGAAAAACAAAATTCTGTTAATTAAATAGTCTTTACAGGATAATCACATAAAAACTAGATACAAAAGTGTTAAAAATAGAAGCATGGGTGAAATATCCTTGGCAAAATAGGAAAATAAAGAACTAAGGAAGCAGAGAGTAATTATACTGTCATAATTGTATTTATGGGCAAAATTAAATGGGAAAAATATTTTTTCAAGAAATAACACTTCTTATATGTACACTGCTTTTTCTCTGTCCGCTTACTTAGAAAAATTATCAGAATGAAATTAGTAGTGATGTAAATCAAGATGCAATTACTTTTAAATGTACTTCCATATTAAATATTTCCAGATTTGCATGGCACGTGGATTCCAAAGAGCTCAAAGCATTCTGCAGCAATTTCTATGTAATGTTTTTAGAGCAGCCATTGCTCCAAAGGTTTGTTGGTTTCCTGGAGCAGGCAAGAATGTTTTTACATGGATAACTTTGTTTAACAAATATTATAAAATTAAGACTTAGCAATCCCCTTTGAAACTTGAAAAATGAAAGAAAACTTGAAGGGCTGCCTGGAAGATAATCTGCTTACAATTAGGGAAGATTGCACACACAACAGAAAGAAAACTCATGATTTTGACAACATGTTTCCCCCTTCCCTATCACTGCCCCCAGCAAAGGAAAAATAGAACTCTGTTTCTCATTTCTGTGTATTTACAAATCCTATTGTTAGAAAACAGTGTTTCTTATATATCTATAAATCAATTAAATTTCAGTTTAATTGACACTATTATTCCATACTGTATTGGAATAGACACATTTTCTGTGACATGTAGGAGGCCTTTAGAAGAGTGGAAAACTACGACTTATAGGGGAGGAAAAAGTCATTTTTCTCTACCTTTCTAGGCTCTTAACTGAGACTCCCCTGAAATAAAAGATTAAGAGGAGAAACACAGGGATGTTGGGGTGGCTTAGTTTGATAACCATTTGCCTTTCGCTCAGGTCATGATCCCAGGGTCCCACATTGTGGTCCTTGCTCACCTGTGATCCTGCGTCTTCCTCTGCCCCTCCCCCTGCTCTTGCTCTCTCTCTCTTTCTGACAAATATTTTTTTTTCTTTTTAAAGTTTTTTTTTTTTTAAAGATTTTATTTATTTATTTATTTGACAGACAGAGATCACAAGTAGGCAGAGAGAGAGGCAGGCAGACAGAAAGGAGGCAGCAGGCTCCCTGCTGAGCAGAGAGCCCAATGCGGGACTTGATCCCAGGACCCTGGGATCATGACCTGAACCGAAGGCAGAGGCTTAACCCACTGAGCCACCCAGGCACCCCCTTTTTTTTCTTTTAAAGAGGAAAAAACACAAACAAATTTAGTAACATGTATTACTCCTGTATAATGGGAGATATTCCGGAAAACTAACTCCCCACAATGACCCAAGCCACCACCTTAAATGCCATTTCCAGCTAAAGAGGAAGGAAGATGTAGGTGGGAAGCCAGTTGTGGGACACTATTAGGAAAAGCACAGCAAAGAAGGGTAAGCCTGTTACACAATTTATGACCATGCCTTCCCTATTGATGAGGGTTTCTAAAGCTTTAGTCATCTTTCTCTTCCTGGTACAGTGAAGGAGACATCATTACAAATGGAGTTTTCCTTATAAATGTAAATGTCTCCTACAAAAGGGTAACTTCTATTCCCTTTGCAGAGCTTTTTCTGTCTGCTGTTTCTTAAAAATAATCAGCCTAAAATAATCCTTACACCAAAGACATATTTGGGGGTTGCAAATTCTGCTCTTCTTCGGACTATAGCTACATACACATTCAAAATATTTTCTTCTTTAAATAAATTTAAGACCACATTCTGACCAAACATAAGTTCTTATTTTTATGTCATTTTTGGCACGAGGTTTTATTTCAACTGGAAAAGCTCTCAGAATAATTTCTGGAAGTCAAAAATAACATATTTTAAAACAAAGTCCAAATTGTTCCAGCACAAACCACATGGAGCTATTCTATTATTTAAAATGACACCTGCTACACTTCTTCCATCATATGACCTCCTCATATCCTTACCCAACATCAGTATACAATCTTTCACTTAAATTCTTTCTCATAGACACACATAAACACGTAAAAATTAGTGAAATTCTTCAAGTCTTCTAAGAAAAACATGTCTTTTATAGCAAAAGCTCACATTAAAAAAGATACGGAAAAATGCATATATATTACCTAAGCCACAAATATTCATGTAGTAAGGAAAACCAAAATAAATAAAATGTGAAGACATAAATACAATAATAACCATCACTAGAATGTTGAAAAAGCATATGGCACATGCAAATCTTAATTAAATGGTGTGTTACCTAATAATATTTGAACTATCTATTGTACATACAAATAACTGTGGAAATGAAAGGACTTTTCTCCAAGATTATGTGTCATAATAGGAGCCCCAAATATCAAAGGAAAAGTGAGTAAAGAAAATACAATACATTGACACCATTGGGGAACAAGAATTATTGTTCCCCCAAAGGTCCTTCTAGTTGGACTAAAGATCAAAACAGACTAAAAAAATTAACAGGAGAAAATCAAATTTAATAGGCATATAAATAGGGAATCCACATAGACCTGGAAATTCCAAAGACAGTCAGGCAAAATGATGTATTTGTGTCATTCTGAATTAAGAAGGCTAGGTAGGAGTCCAGGATTTCAAAGGAAAATAATGCATTTCACAGGGCAGTAAGAAGAGCAGATGTTTGGTAACTAGATGATTGCCCTACCAGACAGATGGGTCACTCAGATAAAATTTATCTGTTAATAATCCTTATTCTGGGAAAGACCCTCAATTTAGATTCTTCCATGTCATTAAGGGAAGACCAAGGTTCTCTTGAGCCCGCAAGGTCTCAAGTGCCTTTAGCTCTAAATACTCCACATGGCAAAAGTGGCGCATTCTGGGGGGCCTATCCTGACCCCTTCAATACAAAGGATATTCATGCAATTATTATTATTATTATTATTAGTGTTATAAAATTTTAATAACCTAAGAAACATTTATATTGTACTATTAAATACAAAAGAGGACCATACAATTGTTATGTGGCTTAACCTTAAAGAGTAAAAATACATTTCCATCTGGATAATATACAGTTGACCCTTGAACAATGTGGGGTTTTCAGGGCACCAACCCCCTATGCAGTTGAAAATCTGTGTATAACTTTTGACTCCCTGAAAACTTAGCCTGCTATTGACTAGAAGATTTAATGATAACGTAAGTAGCTGATTCGCACATATTTTGTATGTTATGTATTAAATGCTGTATTCTTATAACAATGTAAGCTAGAAGTAAGAAAATGCTATTAGGAAATTAAAAAAAAATAGGGGTTCTTGGGTGGCTCAGTCAGTTGAGCATCTGACTCTTGATCTCAGGGGTGTGAGTCCCGCCCACATTGGGCTGGCTCCATGCTGAGCGTGGAGCATACTTAAAAAAAAAGAAGTGGAGGGGGGAATGCCTGAATGGCTCAGTCAGTTAAGCGTCTACCTTCCGCTCAGGTCATGATCCCAGGGTCCTGGGATTGAGCCCCACATTGGGCTCTCTGCTCACTGGGGAGCCTGCTTCTCCCTTTCCCTCTCCCTCTGTTCCTTCCCCTGCATGGTCTCTTTCTCTCTCTCCCTCAAATAAAAAAATAAAAGTTTGAAAGAAAAACGAAAGAAAGAAAGAAGGAAGAAGGAAGAAAGAGAAACACATTTACAGTGTTGTACTGTCTTTATTTTTAAAAATCCATGGGTAAGAGAAATTGCACAGTTTGAATCGATGTTTTTCTAGGATCAACTGTATATCTATAAGTATGTATACATATGCTTATAGCTAACTATAATAAAATACAGAAGCATATATCTTGTTTTATTTTCTCTACACTAGTAGTATTACTTAGTGCAATGTTTTAAATTATTAAATTAAAGAATCTTGAGGATATCAGCTCATGGGCAATAAAGATGTCATGGCATTTTGTCCTGTAATGTGTATACTGGTACAATTCTATTCATGATTCTATAAATCTTTAAATCATATGATAATTTGAGTTTATTTTAACAATGCCTGTGAATAAAATCCTTTGATTAAGGACACACACACAAAAAGCAGTTTCTAAAAGGATCCCTCCAAGGACTATTATTACCCACTTAAAGTACCTTAAGATGTGAAACTGCATATAGAACTCAGAAAAAATTTTCCTTTCTTAAGAAGGTGAGAAAACCAAAATTTGAATATTTAGAATGTTTCATTTAGTTTCTGAAATGCATACATAGTTTTATATAAATTATCCAAGGATAGCCATAATATAGATGGTTTGTCCAGAAAGAGAAGTCTTAAAATTAATATTGTCACAATACTTCTCACAGAGTTAGTACAAAATTCATGTTGAGTAAATCAATATTTGGCCCCTCCCTGCTGCCATTTTCAATAGGTTATCTAAACATTATCTATTTGGGAAAAGCACATTAATGAAAAATTTTAATTTTCCTTCCATATCCCCCCTCCTAAATTGGGATGTTTCATAAACAATATGATGCATTTGAATGAGAATAAAATTGGGAGTCAGGATGTCTGGGTTCCTGCCTCTAACCTCCATATCTTACCAGCTGTACTCATCTGAGAAAGTCATTTAAATATTTCTGAATATTTAGTTATTTAAATATTTCTGAAGCTCCACTGCTAATCTTAAAATACTTTTAAAATATACCAAAAACAACACACACACACACACACACACACACACACACACACACACACACATCAGAAACAGTTTAAAAATAACATGTGTAAAATGGATTTTTTTTAATATTGGAAAGTATTTCATCTCCTTTGCTGACCCTTTAACTATAACTCTTTCATTTTATTTTAACTGACGTTTTACACTTTATCCTTATTCCTCATAATCTATTTAGAACTAATATTGTACCATTTCATTTACTTTACTTCAAGCTTCACAACTCAAGAATCTTGAGAGTATAATTCCACTTCCTTCAAACACTCTCATTTGCTCTGTCATAGATATTACTTCTATGTATGTTATAAATTCCACCAATGATATTATATTTCCTATAAAGAGTTTTGTGTTTGTTAAGAAATGCTTAAAAAGTAAAATCTAGTTCTTTTCATCTTCCTAAATATTTCTGGTTGCTGTTTTTCTTCAATCCATGTTTCCGAAATTTGGTTTAATTTCTCTGGTGTGAAAAATTTCCTTTAGTATTTCTTATAGAGAAGGTCTGCTGGTACTGAATTCTCTCAGCTTAAGTTTAATAACAACAACTACCTCGTATATGAAGAATATTTTCAATGTGTATGAAAACATAGGTACAACATTTCTTTTTTTTTTAAGATTTTATTTATTAGGTACAACATTTCTGAGAGAGTTTACTGAGTTTCAATTTATGATAATGACCCCCAGACACATAGTAGAGTGTGTGAAACTCCTGGATCAGAGACATGAGTATCTGACTCATAGAAACAGTGGGAATATCATCATGTTTGGTGCTGATTCTCTGAAGTTCAATTCTCAGAGAATGAAGAGAGCCAAAAGACACCTACACGTGTAGGGATTCGTGTTGTAGAAGAGTAATCCAGAAATAAGGAATGTTGAAGCCTTGATAAAAGCAGTAAGCATGCCTGCTCTTTGCTTCAGAAGGAGACTGTATTTCTATCCTTAAAGAATGTTTCTTATCAAAATGTCCTTCAAAAGATGATCCAAAACAAAGAGCAGTAAGCATTTTGGGTTGCAAGACATGCACAAAAACAAAAATTGTGTCACAACACTGGCAAGGTGTCAGACCGCCATTACTAGTTTGAGTTAGTTGTGGCAAGGGGACAGAGGTTATACTCACAACATTAAACAAGGTATTTGTCTACACAGCCATTTGCCTGCAGACTAGTAGCATCAGCATTCAAAGTACCTGTGTCAATACCAACTGTGCCAACTCCCCTCCTTATCCAGAGCACACTCTTGCCTGGGGAAAATTTGATGGTCAGAGTTGTCACATTCTGATGGCAGGGGCATTAGCTAACAAAAGCCAAAATGGTCCCCCAGTAGTATCCACCTCAAACTACCCTAGTTTGGATTCTAGCAAAGACATCACCTATCTTCCAGGGTAGAACACAGAAACTGTCAATCACAGGCCCTGAAATGGCAGATATACCAACCTATTAAAAGGCGGAAACTGGTCCCTGGAGTTTCCTGTATATTAATTACCCTGTTGCTGAATCTTATAAAGTTGTGGGTTCTGAGGAAATGGGCCAGATCCACAGCTATTTGAATATTTTAAGATCTTGTTGTCCATTCTAGTATGTATTCATAAAATATGTCTATTTTGGGGATGAGAAGGAAATCATAGTTCTAGATAGCATCAGCAAAACCTTTAATCTAGAAACAATAAGAAAAGGTAGAGTTGTTTATAGTTGATTGTAACAGGATTTTTTTTCCCAAAAACATAGAATAAAATAGTAAAAAGATACATTGAATGAAAAGTTATATTGAAAGAAATTATTGAAAATGGAGTTCTGCAAACTTTTAGTCCAGAGAGAATAATGTATTAATTGAAGACTTCTAGATATAAAATAGTAATTGAAACACCAAAGTTTTGGAAAATTATTACATAAGTTGAACATAATATGAGCCAGAAATTATTAGTGCTGTTGCCATTAGTAGTAGTAGTAATAGTCTTAATTTAGAATTAGAAGAGATGGAGAGTTATCTGAGAGCAGTGCCCAAGCTTTAGAATAAACAAGAATGGTATTGGTTAACTGTACAGGTGAGTCATACTCACAGAGAAAGAAAAAACTAGAAAAGTATGTTAGACATGTGACTGAAAGCAACAGTGAAACCATGTGACTGAAAGCAACAGTGAAACCATAATTCACTGGAAGCTTTAGAGAATATCTACCTATTGATCTGCTGATTGATAGATGTAGATATTGGTATTGGTAAAGATATATTAATACCCAGATCCCATCTCAGATACAATGGCTGCAAGTTATGGGTATCTGACTCAGAAACATGTTTTTATTGTATTTTATTTACTTTATTATTTTCCTAAATAAAAATTTAGGTAGTTAACATACAGTGCAATATTGGTTTCTGGAGTAGAATTCAGTAATCCATCACTTACATACAACACCCAGTGCTCATCGTAACAATACCCACGTTAATAACCATCAAACATCTAACTCATCCCCCCCCACACCTCCCTCCATCAACCTTCAATTTTTCCTCTATTGTTCAGAGTCTCCTACGGCTTGTTTCCCTCTTTTCTTTCCCCCTTTCTCATATATTCATCTGTTTTCTTTCTTAAATTCTACATATAAATGAAATCATATGGTATTTGTCTTTCTCAGGCTGACATTTTACTTAGCACAATACACTCTACCTCCATCCATGTCATTGCAAAAGGCAAGATTTCATTCTTTTTGATGGCTGAGTAATACTCGTGTGTGTGTGTGTGTGTGTGTGTGTGTGTGTGTGTGTGTGTGTAATGGATATGGATATGGATATGGATATGTGTCTGTGTGTGTAATACACACCACATCTTCTTTATCCATTCATCAGCTGATGATCATTTGGGCTCTCTCCATAGTTAGGCTATTGTTGATAATGCTTCTATAAACATCAGGGTGCATGTATTCCTTCAAATCTGTATTTTTGTATCCTTTGGGTAGTTACCTAGTAGCGCAATTGCTAGACACTAGGAAACTCCATACTATTCTCCAGAGTGCTTGCACCAGTTTGCATTCCCACCAACAGTGTAAGAAGTTTTTCTTTCTCCACATCCTTTCCAACACCTGTTGTTTGTTGTGTTGTTAATTTTTGTCATCCTGACAAGTATGAAATGGTATCTTTGTGGTTTTGATTTGTATTTCCCTGATGGTGGGTAATGCTGAGCATCTTTTTATGTGTCTGTTAGCCATCTGGATGTCTTTTTTGAAAAAGCATCTAATCATGTCTTCTGTCCATTTTTTAACAGGGTTATTTGTTTTTTGGGTGTTGAGTTTGATAAGTTCTTTGTAGATTTTGGATTCTAATCCTTTATCAGATATGTTCTTAGCAAATATCTTCTCCCATTTCTTAAGCTGTCTTTTAGTTTTGTTCATTGTTTCCTTTGTTGTGCAGAAGCTTTTTATCTTGATGGAAAAGTCTGCTTTTAAAATCTTTGTCCAGACAACTCAGCCTTATCTCAGAAACACAACTCTAGATGTTTAGGTAATGCTTAAACTTCGTAGGACAAAATTAAATAAGAATCAACTTAAGATAAGAACCATATAAATTCTTGCAATGCCTTTATTACTCAATTATTTTAAGTCATTTTATGTCAATTTTATGTGAATAATAAATGGAACATTTTAAGGATATTGTAACTTATTTTACCTATTATTTCTGCATCAATGAAATTAAGTTTAATTATGATTTCCACTCCCTTACTATATACTTTTTAAAAAGAATGATAGGATCCTATATAATAAATGGAAATATATTGAAATAGGAATTATAATTACACCTTTTACAAAATTATTAACTTTAATACTAAGACCTGAATAGTACTATGAAATCAATTATATTTTTTATGCTGAAATATTATTTTGTATTCTTCATAGTTATAAATTCTTCTTGTGCTTGTGAAAATATTTGTGAGGAAATGCAATATATACTTTTCAATTAATATTTTTATGATGAAGTCATTAGAGTTGACTTGAAATTTTAGAAACTCTACATCTTGATATAAATAAAGTATTAATTTTGTATGGACAGCTGTCCCATCAGCTCTTATTTCCACAATAATACCATAAATGGTGAAATACTGGTCTAATAGGGTGAAATAAGATTAGTCTTATTTTAATAACTGATACAGGGGCGCCTGGGTGGCTCAGTGGGTTAGGCCGCTGCCTTCGGCTCAGGTCATGATCTCAGGGTCCTGGGATCTAGTCCTGCATCGGGCTCTCTGCTCAGCAGGGAGCCTGCTTCCTCCTCTCACTCTCTCTCTCTCTGCCTGCCTCTCTGCCTACTTGTGATCTCTGTCTGTCAAATAAAATAAATAAAATCTTTAAAAAAAAAATAACTGATACAAAGGCCCTACTGAAAAAAAAAAAAAAAAAAAGAAAGACCTGCAAAGCTGCTGATGGTGCTGTTGTTTTAAGGGAAAATTAGATATCTATCAGTGAAACTTTGATGAAGTTGTCTGTAAGGGCACTCTAAAATAAAGATTCAGTTACACTGACCTGAAAAGAAACGTTAGTAAAGGCTCTGCATGGTAGAGTAAAAACAGAATAGACTAACCAACATGCTGAGAAGCTGGTACATGAATGAAATGGAGTAAGATTATTGAAAAATCCTTGGTGGCAGGAAGCAGATAAACAATTGAGATTCACACAGGATTTTTTTACTTATTCATATATGAGTGGCATCATTCATTCATTCCAATTCAGTGGTGTGAACCTCTCAATAAATTTATAATATCCATAGGTACCATTTGGAATAGGAAGGAACTTCAGTATCTAATATAGACACGTAAGACAAAAAAGTGAGAAAAAATGAGGGGGGAAAAAAAAAGAACAAGCATAAAGTGAGATGACCCATGGATAGAACTTATAGCAAAATAAGGAATCAGAGCCATGAGACATGTAAGCCTTACAGCAAGTTTCCCTCAGAGACATCAGATGTGGATGGCACATAGAATGATATTTCAAACCAAATTTAATATAAATATGAAAGCATGGGATGATTTGTGTTGACATCAGGGCTTTATATGCTGCTAGTTATATAGCACTGGTTATAAAGAAAAATTCCTCTCAGATAATTTCATTTAAATTCACTCTACACATTATTGTATGTTTTCTCTGTATACTATGTTAAAATTATCTCCTAAAGTGGTAGTATTTTATATTGTGTTACCTCTTTTTTAAATTATTCTTTATTTTTAAAATTTCTTTTCAGTGTACCAGAATTCCTTGTTTATGCACCACACCCAGTGCTCCATACAATATGTGCCCTCCATAATACCCACCACCAGGCTCACTCAACTTCTCACCCCCACCCCTTCAAAGCCCTCAGACTGTTTTTCAGAGTCTATAAAATTCACTTCTATCCTACTCTATTGAGAAGTTAAATTTAAACACATTTTTTGTTTGTTTTTTAACATGTAAGATATGAAATTTTCATATTTTTATAGTACCCTATTTCTGTTCACTGCATTTCCTAGTTTGTGGTGGTGTAGTTCTTACCTCTGATAATTAAGACTCTCTGTAAGTTAGGTGTTATATCCTCTTGATAATTCTTATTCATCTATCATTTCATCTCACAGTCTTGCTTTTTTTTAGTAATTTAAAAAATTCAGCATTTCTTTTGCTTTTAATCTCACCAATATTTATTTATTTTAATACAACTTTATGTTTTCTCCTTTAAGTATTGCTTTGTATATAAAAACTAGAGTTTAAGAAGAGATAAATGAATTCAAAATATGTCAAGTATAAACCACCTCAATAATAAAATAGTGGCCACATGTTTGAATATCATATAATAATTTTTTTTACTATTCAAAAGTTATTTCTTTGTATTTATTAACATTTTTTATAAGAAAATTTATTTTTTTATTTTTTTATTTTTTAAAATTTATTTTTAATTTATTTTCAGCATAACAGTATTCATTATTTTTGCATCACACCCAGTGCTCCATGCAATCCGTGCCCTCTATAATACCCACCACCTGGTACCCCGACCTCCCACCCCCCGCTCCTTCAAAACCCTCAGACTGTTTTTCAGAGTCCATAGTCTCTCATGGTTCACCTCCCCTTCCAATTTCCTCCAACTCCCTTCTCCTTTCTATCTCCCCATATAATAAATTTTTAAAGGAAAATATTTTCTCTAACTTAGAAATACAATAAATTTTGGCTTTTGCCTTGATACTTGACCAAATTTTTTCAAATGGATTGCAAATTCAGCCTCGGGAGGCATCAGGACAAAATGCCTATTTCAAAATCTTTTATAGTGAGGTGATTTCTCAGAATAGGCTTTTTCTCTAAAACTGAGTTGTGAGCTCAGGTGTGACCACCCTAGAATTCAGCACTTTGCCATTCTCCATGTCTTGGTTACTCAGGACATGATATCAGTGTCCATTATCAGAAGCAATACAAAATTCACAGGTTCTGGGAAACTACGCTGATCCACATTAAAAATTTCTGCAACAAATGAGAAATACGAAAGCATCCAATAGAGGTTAAATAGGCATTCAGATTGAATAGACATTTTTGCAGAGGAGAAGACACATCAGAGCAATAAACATATAAGAGACTACTAATCTTAGTAATGATGAGAAAATTAAGTTAAGTCAAATGATATACCATTTTAGATCAATTTTATTGAGAAAATAGTAACTTTTTGACAATACCAGATATTGAAGAGGATATACATTAATAGAATCTCTTGTAATTGCTAATGTTGGGATGACTGGTTTTAAAAAAGTTTGACTTCTCGGCGTGCCTGGGTGGCTTAGTTGGTTAAGCATCTGCCTTTGGCTCAGGTCATGATCCAGGGGTCCTGGAATGGACTCCTGCATTGGGCTTCCTGCTCAGCAGGGAGCCTGCTTCTCCCTCTCCCTCTGTGCCCCTCCCTTGCTTGTGTTCTCCCTTGCTCTATTTCTCTCAAATGAATAAATAAAAGTCTTTAAAAGAAAAAGAAATTTTTTAAAAAGTTTAACTTTAATGAACTTGAAACCTCACATATGATCAATCAGTTTGCTCCTAGATATATATCCAACAGAATTCTTCATACCTCTACAATATAAGATAATGCAAAAGGTCCTTGCTATGAAAGATTCTATGTTATTGGGTCTGATAACAATCCAGATGCTCCATAACAGGACAGAGCACAAATAAACAACAGTAAATTCAGAGAATGATCAAGCAGACAGTAGTCAGATGACTGAACCACACACAAAGGAAAAAATGGTGAATCCTAACAATATACAATTAAAAAATTAAAGTTCCAAAAGATATGTGGCATAATTCCAGTTTTATAAAGTTAATAAAAGCCTTAAAACACATCGTCATGTTATTTAGGAATACATGGTGAAGAGAGTGAACTATTTAAAGCATAAATCTAGGAAATGATAAAGCATTAAATGTAATGTTAAATCAGAAACAGAGTTGAGATTTTTCATAGCTACAGGTACACATATGCATGTGTGTGTTCATAATAATAATGTATGCATAAGACATATATCTCTCAATGTGATACATGATAACTGGATACTGTCAACTTGTTATATTGGATAAAAAATTAAATAGACAAACAAACAGGGCCAAAATGTATCATAACACAAGAACTATAGCTAACCCAATTCTGTACAATTAATATCCAAAAGTAAAATTCTATTTTTTATCATTTTAATATTTGTGTAGTACTCAGAAATGTCATTAGTTTTACTTAATCAAAGAGAAACCATCTAAAGTAGCTTAAGTCCTTGTTATCTATTAACAGACACAACAATAAAAATATTTATGGTAACAAATTATTAAACTTTTATTAACTTGTGTTATTACTTTCAACTTTGAAAATAAAATAAATATAAATTTAAACAAATTTGAAAATTTTTAAATAAGTGCTTATAGATTAAGGAAATACAACTGACTACACATTAAACCATTGCAGAGAAGTAGGGGTTAACAGTCTATATAGCCAAAAAGAAAAGGTAAAGGAAACAAAAACAATATACAAGTTGAATGAAGTGAAAATAACACTAAAAGATACTCACATTTATGATTTATGGATATATGTATACACAAATGATTTTGTTCATATCTATATCGAGAATTCCAAGTTAGGAGGTAGTGAACTGTACTCTGCTCTCTTTGGGACAGGATCTGCAAGGATTCATGTTAATAGGTCTAGAAAGCAGATAGAGTGAAATATTGCCACCAGTGCGATCTGCAAGTGAAATGATACAATTAATTATGATTTATTATCTATTATTTTTATAATTAAATAATATTTTGTTATTATAACATTGCAATAACATTTACTAAATAACATTTACCAAGAACATTTATTAAACAAATAGCAGGAAAGGAGTGTTGGGTAGTCATAAAGTAGCACCATTTAACTGTTAGATGGAAACATACAGAAATCAGGGGACAACCAGTTCATGTTTTATGTTTCCCAATGAATACTAGCTAGGTTTCCAAGAAGGACGGGAAACAAAGGGAAGAGTACAGAAGTCAGGATGGAAAAATAAGTGAGATCTGAAAAAAAGAGGACTGGGAGTTCAGTATCCATACTCACTGAGTGAGAAAGCCAGAGTTTTCAAGAAATAGATAAAAATATGTGTCTTCATTAAGGTTAAAAAAAAAAAAAAGGCAGAAATGGTTGGTATCAAAATCCTGTCAATGTCCAGAAAATTGAATTTTGGGTTTAATTTACTTAAAAATATAAATGATTAACAAAAATAACATTTTATTTGTGTTATAAATATTTAGTGCTAATATTGTTGTGGTCTAAATATTAGAATTTTCAGAAAATTTAATTTGTTGTTTTGGATTGATGATATATGCACTTAAAGGTTATTTAAAAAAAAATTCTACAGCAACATGTAACTTCCTCCATACCTTTCTAAGTTTTTCTTGTTTTTTTTTAACTTCATATAGAATGAATTCTATAAGAGGAATATAGATATATATAGAATGATTCTATAAAAAAAAATCAATGGAAATCCATAATGCATAATAAAGATTTTTTTTTCAACTCTGGAAGTACTCTACAAACTGGCCAGAGATTTACTTCAAAACTGGGCTTGAGGTGCATTAATTTGAATGAATTCTTCCATATGTGGGAAATGTGATTTTTCTTATTGCCATATCATGCCTAAAACAGTAAGCATTTATTTTGCTCATGGGTTTGCTGGGCAGCTCAGGCTTCTCCTTTCAGACCCACAGGGCTTTTCTGGCTTCATTTAATGTGTCCTCCTAGTAAGCAGCCACCAAACGTTGGTTCTCATTGTAATTGCAAAAGTGCAAGAAGACAAACCGTGGCTGTGAGATCTCTTAAGCCCTAAACTTGGCTCTGGCACAGTTTCTATTTTATCAAGAAGAAATCACAAATCCAAGTCAAGGGTCAAGGAGAGAGGAGAAAAAAAATTATATATGCATAAAATTTATATTTATATTTATTTTATATTTTATATTTATATACGTATTTTAATATATATTATATATATATATACATTTTTTTTTAAAGAAGGGACTGCAAAGTTAGAGTGCAGAGCAATCACCCAATCTACCAGAGTCTGCCTTTTCAGCCACAAGTAACACCATCCTGATCTCAAGGCCCCTACATTGTCATCATGTAATGACATCTTACTAACTGAGGATTCTGATCTCTTCAGAATCAGAATTTGATTTCTATCTGTGTACCTGACACACTTTGACACTTTTTTTGTTTTTTGTAGGCACACTAAAAGTGATGATTTCTTAGAGAATTAATTCATTTATCATTATGAAATGCTCCTCTTTGTCACTGATGATTTTCTTTATTCTGAAGTATGTTTTGTCAGAAAATGATACAGCTACACCAGCTTTCTTTTAATTCATTTTTTAAATTTGATTTGAATGACATCTTTTTCTTCATCTCTTTACTTCTAATCTATATCTTTATATTTAAAGGCAGTTTCTAGTACACAACGTATAGTTGCTTTTTTAAGCATTCTAAATACCTATTCCTTTTAATTTATGTGTTCGTATCATTGATCTTTACAGTGATTATTTACATAATGGATTTACCATGTTTGTTTTATATTCTTTGCACTTGTTTTTGTTTTTACTTTATCTTGTGTTCTATCTTCTCTGGTTTGTTTGTTTGTCTTAAATATTTATTTATTTATTTATTTATTTATTTATTTATTGGATAGACAGAGATCACAAGTAGGCAGAGAAGCAGGCAGAGAGAGAGGAGGAAGCAGGCTTCCCGCAGAGGAGAGAGCCCAATGTGGGGCTCGATCCCAGGACTCTGGGATCATAACCTGAGACCAAGGCAGAGGCTTTAACCCACTGAGCCACCCAGGCGCCCCGTGTCTTCTCTAGTTTTAACTGAGCATTTTATGTGATTCTGATTTATCTTTTCTCTCTTAGCATATTATGTTTTCTCGTAAAAAATTTAGTGGTTTCACTGTATTTTGCAATATACATTTATAATTAAACCTACATTCAATCTCATATAGCACAGGAAATGCAAGTAACCTGTTAATGAGTATTCCCAGTCCCTCTTTCTGTCCCCTACACTATCAAAATCATTCATTTCACAAACTTATATACTATAATTACACAATATATTATTGTTCTTATTACTTTGAATAACTGTATTTATCAGGTTAACAATGATAAAAATAAAATATTTTATTTTACATTTTTTTCTTCTCTGATGTTTTGCCTTTTGTGTAGATGAATGTTTCACCTCTAATATTTTCCTTTCCCCTATTGAAATTCTGCAGTATTTCACTGGATATAGAATTCCAGGTTGTTTTTCTTTCCACATTTTATTCATTTTTATTTTTTTGAAAATTTTATTTATTCATTTATCAGAAAGAGACAGTGGGAGCACAAGCAGAGGGAATGGTTGGCAGAAGTAGAAGCAGGCTCCACATTGAACAGGGAGCCAGATGCAGGACTCAATTCCAGGACACTGGGATCATGACTTGAGCTGAAGGCAGACTCTTAACTGATTGATTCCATCTAACATCCCTCTTAGCACATTTTAAATGTTTTATTTTACACTCATTTTGCATGCATGTTTTCTGACAAGAAATTCAGTATAATTCTTATTTTTGTTTCTCCACAGCTGAGGTATATTTTTTCCCCTCTATCTGTTTTCAAGATTTTCTCTTTGTCTTTGGGTTTTTGAATTTGAATATGATATGTCTAGGTGTAGAAGGTTTTTGTTTGTTTGTTTGTTTGTATGTTTGTAGTATGTATTCTAGTTGGTGCTCTCTTCCGTTGCTGAAACTGTGGTTTGAGGTGTTTCATTAATTTTGGAAAATTCTCAGCCATTATTACTTCGAATATTTCTTATAGTGTTATCTCTGTCTTCTACTAGTATTCTGATAACACATATGTTATACCTTTTGAATTGTACCACAGTTATTGATTTTTTCGTTCTTTTTTCTCTTTGCATTTAAGTTTGGGAATTTTCTATTGGCACATCTTCAAACTCACTGATTCTTTCCTCAACCATGTTCAGTCTACTGACGAGCCCATCAAAATCATTCTTTACTTCTGTTACAGGTTGTTGGTTTTTTTTATTTCTAGCATTTCCTTTTGATTTTATAATTTCATCCCTGTGCTTATATTATACATTTGTTCTTAAATGTTATCTGTTTTTTTATTAGATCCCTTCACATTAATCACAGTTATTTCACATTCCTGATCTGATAACTGTAAAACCTCTGCCATATCTAAGTATGGTTCTGATGCTTGATTTATCTCTTGTGTCTGTTTCTTGACTTACATGTCTTATAAAATGTTGTTGGAAGTCTAGCATGATGTACTGGGTCACAGGAACCCTGCTGATGTGGTGATATGTATGTGTGTGTGTGTGTGTATTCTCTAATCCTTTGATTAAGTCTCAATCATTAATGGCCTGTGTCCCTCAGCTATGACCTTTAGAATTGTATGCTATCTTTTATTTCCCCCTTTTGTTGTGCCAGGAATGCTAGAAATATCTGGAGTGGGTATTTCCCTTCTCCCACATATGGTAAGGCTCTAGTGAACATTTTCCCTTGCTGAGGAGGCTTTTCTTATAAAGAATACTGAGTAAAATAATTCATTTTTCCCTTTTTCCTGCCAGAAACATAAGAGAATTTCTTGGCTTGTAACCATAAGATCCTACTGGGGTTGCTGGAAGCAAAACCCATAAAAATGTAAGGGCCCTCTAAGACCCTAGTACCCAGGAGTTTATCTGTCACTATTCTATACTTCAGCCTTTGGACTAGCTTCTAGCAAATGGTCAAGTTATCATTTAATTCTTCCTACCAGTTTATGGCTCCAGTAGTTTTTTCTTCCAGTAAGCTGAAATGGCTTGTGATTTCTTGTATTTGCACATCTATCCAAATTTGAGAGCAATGATTTTCCCTGTGACTTTAATTCTCTGAACAAGAAATGCCATTGATTTTCAGTTAATTCAGTATTTTTCTCTTTATAAGGAGGAAGTAATGATTTCTAAGACTTTTACATATGAGACCTGAAACTGAAAATATTCAGGTTTTATCTTAATAGTTAGCCTTTGATTTAATATCATATCAAGGTAGTGTTTCAATGTGGTAACCTTTCACTAGAAAATGCAAGTTCTACATTCTCTATATTTCATGTAGATTCTAGTTGTAAGCTATCAAGTTCTTTCCCAAGCTTGGCTATTTCATACAGAACCTAAGAGTAACAAAATCAAGCTTTCCGTATTCTACCTGGACACCATCTTGCCTAAGTCCATAACTGATTAAATTCAATATTTGTATTAAGTTCTTTCAGATGACAGTTTTACCAGTGTTAAAACATTACATAAGTTCTCTCAGTTTTTCCAGACATCTGTCACTAACCTCAACCATACTGCCGCATGTTTTAGATTTTTGTTACAGATGTGCTCTAGTGCTAGGTCTTAACTTATGTATTTGTTGGCTACTAAGGCAAAACAAAAACCTCAAACATCTCAGTAGTATAACACAAAAAAGCATGCATATGTTCATTAATCTCATTCTAGAGGTCACTCAGGGAAACTCCTTGAGTTCAATTTGGGGGCATGGGGCAGATAGGTAACTGATTAGCTATACTCCAATTGGGATCATTATGGGCTCATGGAGGTGGAACAACATTTACCAAAAAAAGTATTTTCATGCAATAATATTTGGGCAAAGGTACAGAGAAATAGATTCCGTGTTTTGTGCTGGGTCTGAAAAGTTATATGAAAAACTGTGTGGATATAGGAGGGACAAAAAATTTGGGCCACAAACTCCATCTTAAAAAAAAGTAGGACAGTCATTGTATCAATCTCTTAAGTTTATTGTGAGTTAATATATGTAAAATGCCTTGGACAGTTTCTGGCATTTGGTAAGTGAAAATACATCAGCTATTATTATTTTAAGAGGTCATTTTAAAGCAGTAGTATAAAGTAGTCATAGAAACCAAAGTGACTGTGTTTCTATTCATTTATCATGTGCTAAGCTAATGGATTTCAAACATCTAGCTTCCTTTAAGGTTTTCTTGAGACTATATATTGGCTTATAATAAATGGATATTGAATTTATATTTGGATAAGAAGCATGCAACTTCTACATATATGTCTCATGAATATTTTAGTTTAAGGCAACCTCTGGAATGGGAGAAAATATTTTTAAAGTATATATCTAATAAAGGGCTATCCTCCAAAATATATAAAGAATCCTCATAACTTAAGAGAAAAACAAGTAAACAAACAAAAAACTAGCCCTGATTGAAGAATGGACTAAGGACTTAAGTAGACAAAAAAGGCATTCAAATGACCAAAAGGTATATTTTAAGAAAGTTCCATGTCACTAATCATGAGAAATGCAAATCAAAACCACAATGAGATGTCACCCACATCTGTCAGTGTGGCTATAATTGAATAAACAAAAGACAACAATTATTGTGAGAATGTGGAGAATTGGAGCCCTTAAATATTGCTAATGGAAATGAAAAATGGTGAAGCTGCTATGAAAAACACTATGTGTTCTTCAGAAAAATTAAAAATAGAACTATTTTATGATTCAGCAATCCTACTTTTGGTTATTTACCTAAAATAATTGAAATCAGGACCTCGAAGAAATATTAGCATTTCTATATTTATTGTAGTATTATTCACAATAGGTAAGACTTTTCCTTAACCTCTTACCTTTTTGATCTACTTGACCTTAATACATACTAGGGACAGAGATTTGCTGATATAGTTTCAGGTCCCCTATACCTGGTGCCAGAATCAAATAAGTCAAGTATTCTATTTCTCTCTCCTTGTTAATGGCAATTGTATGTATTGTTCTAAAAGCTGAGAATGTGCCTTTTTTGGGGATCCCAATTTTATGAGAAATCCTATCTCCAATTTCCATCCTCACACTGGCCATAGGCTTGTATTCTACTCCTCAAGAGACATTTCTTTTTTAGTAATGGTGGTGGAGTCTATTGCAGACCAATCAATTTGATGTACCAGACAAAAATTCAAGAGCATCTATTTGAAAGCATCTGAGAGCTACCATGGCAGTTAGGACTTAAATGTTAAGATCTAAGACAGAAGGGAAATGTATCAGCTTTTCAAAAAAGATCACATTATTTTGCAATTGAATATAGTAAAGTATGTTTTTTAAGCTTTAACAATTAAAAAAACTAAGATGAAATAAAAATTTCAATTAAGGTAGATGCCACTAAATGTGAATAAAAAGGTAAATTACGATGAATTAGACTGAAAGTGTCTATTGGGGGGAAAGGTTATTTTGTTTTATATCAAGGCAAATTTCTTAAGGAGAAATAAAAAAGAGAAATAAGGTAATAAGCCCTTGAGACAGAAATAATTTCTCTAGAAGTATACATGTTCGCTACATGGTTGTTTGGCTTCCTTGTGGCAATGTATAAGTCTGATTATAACTGGTGATTCATAATAGTTATTCCCCCTGACACTTCTAAACCAAAAGTAATGTAAGACTTTAGCCAAAAGAAAAAGAAAAACAAAAAAACAAAAACAAAACAAAACAAAATCAATGTATCATCTACAGAATTCCAAAATATACTATTTTTGCTTTTGGTTTGATTGCTTTTAAAACATTTAAAATACTTCAATGAACATCTTATTACTGACAGAAAGCCCTATTTAGCAGAAAATTATTCTTACTCATAGAAATGACATTTTAGTTTCAGGCTGCCAAAGTGAGTTTTATTAGTATGTCGTTAATCATTGCCTTGAGGGTGACACCTGGGAAAAATGATTTAGTAGAGATTAGAGCACTCACATATAACACTGAAAATACCCAACTTATTTCCATTGGGGTCTATGAAATATATTTCAGTAAATAATGACACTGATAAGAATTTAAATCAACTAGAGATTTCATTCATTTTTATTTATAAATGCAATTAGCTTAATTTTGCTTATTAAATAAAATAACTTTAGTCAATTAGTACACTGTTAAATACAATTTTTAAAATGTGAAATTACTGGGGCGCCTGGGTGGCTCAGTGGGTTGAAGCCTCTGCCTTTGGCTCAGGTCATGATCCCAGGATCCTGGGATAGAGCCCCTCATCAGGCTCTCTGCTCAGCTGGGAGTCTGCTTCCCTTCCTCACTCTCTGCCTACTTGTGATCTCTATCTGTCAAATAAATAAATAAAATCATTTTTTTAAAATTGAAATTACTGTATCGTGGAATACTAAGTTTATAGAAATATTGCTATTTTTAATTATTTTTTATTCTCAAACTTTCTGTTTCTCTTCTTTTATTAGAGAAATTTCTTATAAAACTCAGTTTTTCAAAAAAATATATATAAGTAATTTTTTAAATAAATATTAAAATAAATTATAAAACTATCTATATAATATAGTTTTAAAATGATGCCTCATTGTCAAGTTATTATAATCTATTTTAAAATTTTGTTACTCATTTTATTACCAACATTTTATTTATCAACAATTACTTGTTGATTCTTTAATATATGCCAAGCTACATGGCTTGGTAATAAAATGTGGAATAAAATAATCAAACAAAAAATCCTTACCCATATAGCGTTTACAGACTTCTGAGAGAAATATTAGTCAAGCACTCTCACAAGCAAATTTAAATACACCTATTGTGTACCAGACAAGCATAAATTAATGCTAGTTACTAATAAGGGATGTATCTTTTATTCTGATATTGTGTTAGCATTTATTGTGAAATGAACAAATGTCTCTTTTTTGAATTATATATTGATGCAGATGTTATTTTTTAAAAGTTCTAGCTACAAAAAAAAAAAAACTTAAGGAAAAAAAGATAGTTATCCTGTGTTGACTCCTTACTCTATCCATACACTATGAAATCCAAGTTCTGGGAATTAATAGCCATGTTAACACCTATAATCATCATTTTCTTTTATAAAATCATCATCATCAGAATGTGACTTACTAGGCAGTAATTGCTCTATGTCCCATATTGTTAAGCGCTTCAGACACATTATATGTTAACCTATAAAACATAAAATCAATATTTAACCATATTCCATTATGAGGAAATAGAATTTTGGAAATTTTACATTTATTGATCAATACTACAAAATAAATATCTAAGCTTAGATTTTCTCTTTTGCTAAATATAGTGTCCATTTTTTTAACTGTTATTTATCATTAATATTATAATAAATGCTTTGTAATAAAATAATTTACATTAATAATTATTTGTGTTATTTATATCAATTATATTATAATAAATTAATTTATAAAAATTAATAACTGCATTTAAATCCACACTACTAGTTGTAACAATGTTAGGGGAAGAAGAGTTCCTGGCACTGATTACCTATCTATTGATCAATCCACCTATCATCTATGTACCTATCATTTATCTCTTGTCTATTTATATCTATAACTATAAAACTCTGGTTGTCTCATACTAATTTAATTGTAGTTTCTTAAGGAAACATAGCCACAAAGAAATCACTTTAAATTGACATGATGTACAGAAAGTAAAGGATAGATTAGGAATCATTTACTTAATGAGAACCTCATTTACTTAATGAGAAGTTTTCCTTATCTCAGTAGTTGTAGCTATGTCTTCAAAGATTTGAGTGCCTTATATGTGCATGCCTCATAATTGTTCTCCTTGGCACAATTTGTCACTTTCCATTTCTTACTCTTTCCTAATTGGACAGGAATATCAGGAGCAGTGGGAAGGATAAGTATAGAAAATAATGGTGGTACTGGCAAAAGTTTCCCTAAACAAAAATTCTGTTCTCTAAACTATGAATATTTCACTGGTCATATCATAAACTGGCTCTGTGATGGTCATGAGGAAGAAAAATGCCCTACTAAGTGAGTAAGTGTAGATTTCACTTTGGAAAACAATTATGCTAGAAGTCATTCAATTTGAGTAATATAAGCATTTCAGCTGTTTTTAGCTCAGGGGCTTTAAAATACGAGATAGGCTTGCCAAGATTCTCAAAAGATTGAGGAGGGAAGAGAAGGGATTTGATTACGTTTCTATAAAACATAATACAAGTACTTGAGGTTTTGAAGTTTGTTCTCTTCGATTTAACAATGAAAACTATATTAAATACCATATACATGAATAAACCATGTTAGATATACTTTGAAAATACTACAAAATATTTTTGTATTACAAAATATATTTGTAATGTAGAATAGTTGAATTAAAAATTTGGCTTAAATAGGATTCCAAGTCATAACTATTAGTATTTCATGTTTAATTTCTATATGGAAGCAACCCTAAATATATTTTTTATGTATTTTTTCTATGTGATACACAAATGTAACACTTATTTATGTAACACACATATTCCTTTTGTCAGTATATGTACCTATCTATATCTAGGTCTATATCTATATCTACCTTTGTCACTTATAAAATGTTAAACCAGAATGTGTCAAGAACAAGGAATATTAATAATATCACAAAGCAATTCCTTAGAAGCTGTGTAGTATATATTTTCATAATGCCTAAATTACATTTTGTACATACATTCCCCAAACGTGCTTGCTGCACCACAAACACACTTAATGCAAATACTAACTCACTGAGATTTCAGAAAAGCCAAATTCCAATGGTCTTGATAGTTTTTAGATCCATTTTTTAAGACATTTAAAAAATAATGTAGACTTAGTGCAACACGTTGGAGGAATCTGGCATTCTAATATATTCAGATAAGAGGACACGCAAGTAAATTGTGTTATGTAATATAGTCAAATAAATATCCAAAATTTAATAACCTTCAACTCAATTAATCAAGTGAATATTAAGTACTGAACATGTTAAGATTTAACTGGATCCGTTTTGCTTGTGATAAAGGTCAGAGAATCATTTACAGCAGCATTACCTCCCAAATATGAAACTTTACATAGATAGATTCTGCTCTTAGACAGCTGCTGAATGTTACCACAGCAACCAGAAAGGTTGCAAACAAGGATCAATGCCGTCAAAAGTAGGACAGCTGAGTTTAAACCATGTTTGGGGAATAAGTTTGTTCTTCTTATTGCAAGAACTATGAATTGGCCTGCTACTTTTTAAAATAAAACATGCTCTTATTCCTTCAAATACAAAGAGGAATTTTATGATTCATTAGTCATTTACTTAGATACAATTTAATGTAGTTTATAATTGTTATTTTCAACATGAAATTAATTCAGTTGCATCTGAATGACTTCATATTACTAAACTAAATCTCTACCACCACATGTTTTTTGATCAATAATGTGGTGGGCATATGGAATAAAAACTAAGACTTTTGTCATCTCCCAATAATTAAAAATTAATTAGGCATTAAATATATACTGAATGAATTCTGTCTGTTGGGTGTTATAACAATAATATGGCACTAACTTCATATTTAAAACTCATACCCGATAACTTCAGTCTGTGCTGTTAGATAATCACAGAAAGACAGATGTGCAATAGCTCAGAGATTCTCCTTAAGGTGCTGCCAACAGTCAGTGCCACTTAGAAACACACGCTGCTGCTCCGAGTCATACTTTTTCCGTAAAGCGTTATTGGCAAAATTTCAAGAGTGACAAATTTTATTTTAAACTTGTATGTGTTACCTGTGCTTATGAACTATTTATAATCACATGATTTCCCCAAGCTGTCTTTATGTTTTTAAGTAGACAAATAAATATTTTTTCTGACTGACTCCAGAAATCTGTCACTTCTTAACTACACTTACAACCAGTTTTCTCGAGTATACCTGACATACAATCATATGCAAAGGTGTAAAGTAAATCTACAGTAAACCTACAGTAAAACTGTCATTATAACCATAAAAATTAACATGTTTATCACCTGCAGAAGTTTCCCAGTGACGTTCTGTAATTCTTTCTTCATGTCCCTTTTCAAATCCTACCACCCCTTATCCTTAGGCAAACACTGTTCTACTTTGTCTCAAGTTAGTTTGAATGTTCTAAGATTGCGATAAAATCAGAATTGTGCACTATGCACTTATTTTGGTCTGGATTTTTTTTTAAATTTTTTATTTTTATAAACTTATAATATATTTTTATCCCCAGGGGTACAGGTCTGTGATTTTTAAACTTACAATTACTTTGGCTGTCAGCCATATTGTTGAATGTATCAGGAGTTCACTCACTTTTGTTGCTGATTAGAATTCCATTTTATGGTTATAGTACAAAGTTTATCCATTTGTCTATTGAGGGATATTTGGACAGTTTCTGGATTCCGGCTACTGCAAGTTTATATGAACAATCATATGACAGTTTACATATGGACATATGTTTTCCTTTCTTGTGAATAAATAGGTAGAAATATAGTGATTGAGTGATATGATAGACTTTTTAAGTAACTGCAAAAGTGAATAGAGAGTCCAGAAATAAATTTATGCATACATGGTCAATTATTTTTCAACAAAGGAGCTAAGAATGTACAATGGGAAATTGAGTCTCTTGAATAAATGAAGTTGGGAAAACTGGATGGCCACATGCAAAAGATTGAAACCTGACCATTATCTTACATCATATACAGAAGTCAACTCAGAATGTATTAAAAACTTAAAAGAACTGAAAACATAAAACTCCTACAAGAAAGCATAGAGGATGAAAGCAAGACCTTGACACTGGTCTTGGCAATGGTTTCTTGGGCTTGATGCCAAAAACAAAGGCAACAAAAGCAAAAAATAAAGAATGGGACTACATCAAACTACAAAGCGTCTGCCCAGCAAAGGAGACCATCAGTAAAAACAAAAGGCAGTCTACAAACTGGAGAAAATGTTTGTAAACCACATATTCGGTAAGGGGTTCATACCCAAAATATATGATGAAATCATGCAACTCAATAGCAAGAAAACAACCCAATATAAAAATGGGTTAAGGACCTAAATAGTACTTTTTCCAAAGGAGACATACAGGTTTTTTCCTAGTACATGAAAAGGGGCACAACCACACTAATGATCAAGGAAATGCAAATCAACACCACACTTAGGTATCACTTCACACCTATTAGATGGCTATTAGCAAAAAGTGCCCGTAAGTATTAAATAAAGAAGAATCTTAGTAGAGCATTGGTGGGGATGTGAACTAAGCAGTAACTATGGAAAACTGCATGAAGGAAGGTTCCTCAATGGAGGACATGGGGACTTAGAGTGGAGAAGGGAGTTGGAGGAAATTGGAAGGGGAGGTGAACCATGAGAGACTATGGACTCTGAAAAACAATCTGAGGGTTTTGAAGGGACGGGGGGTGGGAGGTTGGGGTACCAGGTGGTGGGTATTATAGAGGGCACGGATTGCATGGAGCATGGGGTGTGGTGCAAAAATAATGAATACTGTTATGCTGGAAAAAAAAATATATAAAAATAAATTAAATATTTAAAAAAAAAAAAAAAGAAAAAAAGAAACAAATGAGCAAAGGGGGAAAAAGAAAGGGAAACCGAGAAGCAGATTCTTACCTATAGAGAACACACTGATGGTTCTCAGAGTGGAGGTAGGTGGAGAAATGGGTGATAGGTGATGGGGACTAAGGAGGGCTCTTGTGATGGGCACTGGGTGATGTATGGAAGTGTTGAATCACTGCATTGTACACCTGAAACTAATATTACACGGTATATTAACTAACTAGAATTAAAATAAACACCTTTAAAAAAGAATGTATAGATAGAATAATAGACGTTAGAAGGAACAATAGAAAAAAGAAGGTGGGAATAAGATTATGATATTACATGTGAAAATAAAGGGAAAAATAAAAACAAAGTATAATTAAAAAAAAAAAAAAGTTTAAAATAGAACTACCATGTGAGTCAGCGGTCCCACTGCTGAGTGTATAGCCCAAGAAAACAAAAGCACCATTTTTTTTATTAAAGATTTTATTTATTTATTTATTTGACAGATAGAGCTCACAAGTAGGCAGAGAGGCAGGCAGAGAGAGAGGGGGAAGCAGGGTCCCTGCCAAGCAGAGCGCCCCATGCGGGACTCGATCCCAGGACCATGGGATCATGACCTGGGCCAAAGGCAGAGGCTTAACCCACTGAGCCACCCAGGCGCCCCCAAAATCATCATTTCAAAATGACCTGTATGCCCTCATGTTCATAACAGTCAAGATATAAAAACAGCCTAAGTGTTCATTGATATATGAGTGGATAAAAATGATTTGCTATGAAAGTACAATGGAATCGTATAGTTCCTGTAAGCTTTTTTTTTTTTTTAAGATTTTTTTTTATTTATTTGAGAAAGAGAGTGCAAGAGAGAGCATGATCTGGGGGAGAGGCAGATGGAGAAGGAGAGCCAAACTCCGCACTTAGCAGGGAGTCTGATGGGAGGCTCAGTCACAGGACCCTGGGATCATGACCTGAGCTGGAGGCAGATGCTTAACTGACTGAGTCACCGAGGTGCCCATAGTTCCTATAAACTTTATTTAATATAACAAAATTAATTTATTAATAATTGTACTATGTACATAAGTAACTCAAAAATCAATCTCCATCTCTGCCCAGTCTTCTGCATGTGGTTATTTGAAGGATCCTAAAATTTACAGAAGTTTCCATTTTCTATAACCCCAAATTCCTCCTCCTTAGGCTTCAAATCTTAGGAAATGTCACTAACATTCTCCCAGTTGCTCAGACCAAAACATTTGAAGACCTCTTCAACTCGTCTCTTTTTTCATACCCATAGCATTATCAGCATTTTATTTTTTAGCTTCATATTGACTTTCTGATTTTTTGCAAGCTCTGGGCTTTTAGTTACATTAAGACTTTCCCCACCCTAATTTTTAAAGTTATTTATTTTTCTGCTAGTGTCATTTGATTTAGGGAGGGTGTCAATGTTGTCAAACTATGTGGAGCTTACTGTGATGTAAGGGTTGGCGTAAGGGTACAATTTGATGGTTATTCCAGATGCTGACAGATGGTCCCATCTGTGGAATCCACAGATGTACAATGTCACTCTTATCATATTCTAAATTCCCGTATATGTGTGAGTCTCTGGTTGAATGTCTCTTCTGTTGACTTGTCTCTACATGTGCCATTATGACTCTCTATGCGTTTTTGTTACATGATTTAATATCCTCTGGGAATTACCTTCTTCTGTTGACTTGTCTCTACATGTGCCATTACGACTCTCTATGAATTTTTGTTACGTGATTTAATATCCTGTGGGAATTACCTTCTTTATCACCATCCTCCTGGCACACTATTCCTAGTTCTTTTGAAGTGAAGCTTGCTAGATAAACTTCTAGACTCTGAAATCAGACTGAGTTCAAATGCAGCCTTTGCCATGTATAGCTGTGTGGCTTTGGGTAAGTTACTTAAGCTCCTGTAAACTTTTTAAGAAAGAAAGGAACTCTGTGATTTGTGACCATTTAGATGAAACTGGAGGGCATTATGCTAAGTGAGATAAGCCAAACAAAATTTAAATACTGCATTGCATCACTTACACGTGGAATCTAAAAATGAAAAAATCAAGTTCATAGAAACATTGATGAGAAAACTGGTTGTCAGAGGGCTGGGGATGTGGCAAATAGGGAGGGGCTGGTAAAAGGTTACAAACTGTCACAATGCACACATACAACTTTTTTGTGTCTCTTTCTTGAAAATTATTTTGTTTTTTAACAGTAAGAACATATAACAGGAGACCTACTCTCATAACAATTTTTTAAGCACACAATATAGTATCATTAACTATAGACCTACTTTGTATAACAGATCTCTAGAACTCAGCTATCTTGTGTAAATCATCACATTGCACACTAAGCATCTCACAATTTTATCAATTATACCTGAATAAGTTGAAAAAAAAACCTGCCAATTGTATTCCAAAGTTTTTGTGCTATTATACATTCCTGCTATGTATATTATACATTCCTGCTATGTTTGCATTATTAAAATGGTGTTATAAACTTTTTTAGAATAATACAAGAGATACTGTATTTCATCACATTATATCAAGGGGCAAATAATATTAACATGAATTACCACTGGTGATCTTACCCTTGTTAATTTAAAGCAAGTGTCTGCCAGTTTCTCCAATGTAAAGTTTGCCATTTTTTTAGATCAAGTTTTTTTTTTTTTAAAGATTTTATTTATTTGAGAGAAAAGAACAAGAATCGGGGCAGGGGAGGAACAGAAGGGGAGGGACAATCGGACTCTGTGCTGAGTATGGAGCCTGCCTTGGGGCTCTATCCTAGGACCCTGAAATCATGAACTGAGCCTAAACCAAGAGCCAGATGCTCAATTGACTGAACCACCCAGGCACCCTGAATTTTGTCTATTTTTGTTTAAACTTTTGTATTTCTAATTCAAGAGAATCTTCTTTCAATATCTATAAATGATTTTTTAATGATAGCTAATCATGTTAGGGCATTATAAGTATTTCATGTTTGGTTATGGGAAGAATTTTTACTATCTGAAATATTTTAATTTTTGTTTTTGTTTTTATTTTATCTATATACAATATTTATATAGTTACTATTTTCTTTTTTTTGAAATGTTACATTTTTGTGGACCTTCAAAGAGAGTCATATTCAGGCAGCTCTGAGAGTGTTTGAGCTTACTTAACTACTAGTGCTTGGTTGAAGGCTTCTCTCTTTGGTTGGTATAATCAATGTTGTTCTTGTTTGGCTATGATGTGTTGTAGGTCTTTTAGTTTTCTTCACTTCTTTCCTTCTTTCTCTTTCCTCCACAGTTTCCATTGGTCGTCTCCCTCATAAATTATCCCACTTTCCGCAAAAATGGTACTCTTCCAACACTATCATTGAGAGTTTTAGCTTTCTTCTTCCTAAAAAGATGCTGTGGTCCCATCCCATCGTCGGGTTATTGGAAATGGTCTGCTAAATTGGGGTTTATTTTCTTACTCACAGGTAATCTGAACCTTGTAATATTCTTTGCCTTATTCTGCTTAGAGTGTGTGATCCTATGTTTTCCTTGTTGTGAAAAGATTCAGATTTAGGGGGCTGTTTTGTGTGAACTCTTGATTTCTCATCATCTTATTCTCTACCAGTAGAAATTCTTTCGAATGTAAAATAACTATTATATTAAAAATAATCATGATACCTTCCGGATGTTTCAATATGTGATTATAAAGACTATGCTTTAAACATAAGCTTCAAGGAACTATTTTGGAGGGGAAAAAAGATGACATTTACAGTCTGAGTTTATCTTGGCAGGTTTTCACATTTCACACATAAAACATTAATAAAGTGTGTTGATGCATTTTAACTACTTTGTTAATCATTATCCTTAAAGTTTCCTGCCAGAATCAAGAAAAGTAACTAAAACTTCAAGTAAAAATTGTATAGTTCTGTTTTGTAGTTTATTGCATCATCAAATACTCTTTAAATTGAATGGTGTTGTATGAGTTTCATCTTTATCTATACCTAGTCCACATCACCATTTAAACTTGCTCATTCTGAGGGACACTCGAATCAGCAGAAAATATTATTTGGATGAAAACTATTTTCTGCTTTATTTAGCAAGTGCTTGTCTTTAGTCTTCAAACCTACAATTGTAGTTTAGTCGATAGCCATCAAAAAGTCACAGAATAATTTTATGTCTTTGAGACCCTTGATAAAAGATATTGAGTGGTACCTGGGTGGCTCAGTGGGTTAAGGGTCTACCTTCAGCTCAGGTCATGGTCCGGGCTCCTGAGTTTGAGCCCCACACCGGGAAGAGTCTGCTTCTCCCTCTCCCTCTTCCTGCCACTCCCCCTGCTTGTGTGCATGCTTTCCCTCTCCCTCTCTCTCTCTGTCAAAAAAATAAATAAAATCCTTAAGAAAAAAAAAGATATCCAGAAATCCATCCTGATTTCCAGGATGTAGAATAAAGTATTTCAAGGGAGGGAAAATGGAATGGGAAGAAATTAGAAAGGGAGAGTAACCATGAGAGACTCTGGACTCTGGGAAACAAACTGATGTTAACAGAAGAGAGGGGATGGAGGGGTGGGGTAACTGGGTGATGGGTATTAAAGAGGGCATGTGTTGTGATGAGCACTGGGTGTTATACGCAACTAATGAATTGTTGAACACTACATCAAAAACTAATGATGTACTATATGTTGGGTTACCGAACATAATAATAACAATAAAAAGAAACACTTTAATATCATTTAGTGTTTATATTAATTATGATAGGTCATGATACTATTTATATTTTCAAAAGCACTCTCTAAATGTGTTAGAGAGTGTAAGGTTATAGTTCATTGTTAATTACATTAATTTCCATTGTAAGTGTCCAAATCAGCTTTGTTGTTATTAATTCCTCTATAATTTCTCACACACGAAAATTAATTCAGCATCTACTATATTTGGTTTGAAAAATATAAATGAGTAAGGTATAGTCCCAGGATCTAGGGCAGGAGTGAATGCAACATGCCAATGTAGGAGGGACTCAGAGAAGCAATCTGCTTGAATAGGAAAGAAAGCAATTCAAGAAATCTGCTTGAATTGGGGCAAATGGATAGAAATTAGGATCAGATTATCTGACTTGCCAATTGCCACCAATATGCCACATAACCATTACATCAAAGATTTGCAATTCAAGGAATGAATAGAAAGGAAGAAGGAAGTTGCAATTCAATGATTTAATAAGACAGAAGTATAGCAGAAGATACTAAGAAGAGTATCTTTCTCTTCTGTAAAAAGGAGTTATCAAATCTGGGATATGACCCATGGGAAACAGTTGTCCAGGCATCCTATGTAGAAGAGAATAATACAGGGCATCTGGGTGGCTCAGTGGGTTAAAGTCTCTCCCTTCAGCTCAGGTCATGGTCCCAGGGTCCTGGGATCGAGCCCTGTATTGGGCTTTCTGCTCGGCAGGGAGCCTTCTTTCCTCTCTCTTTCTCTGCTTGCCTCTCTGCCTACTTGTAATCTATGTCTGTCAAATAAATAAGTAAACTCTAAAAAAAAAAAAAAGAAGAAGAAGAAGAAGAAGAGAATAATAGCATTCCTGGTAGAAGGAATAAAAGTAATCAGAAATGAAACCTTTTTGGAAAAGGGTATTAAGTATATCTTGTATACAATGTGTGGGAGAAAACTGGGAAGGTAAAGAAGTGACAAATACCATAGGGTTTATGGGCTATATTATAATCATGAGAGCAAGCAGGGTTTTAAGAACAGAACATTAATTATATTCATATTTGAGAAGAACCATTTAGGCTAAACTATATAAAATGAATGATAATGCAGATCAGGATGCAGAAAGTGAAATCTATATAACAATCCAGAGAATGATAATGCCATACATTACGTAAGATAATAACTGTATATAATGTTGGAATAAAGTATTAGAAAAGATAGGAACACTGCATATCGAGGCTGTAGAACTTTTAAGAATTATTTTCAATAGAAAGCTCGATTTAGTTTTTAATGTCATTTAGCAAAAGCGAGAGACGTGGCTTAAAGCAGAGGGTATTAGAGTAGGAAAAGGCACTTGTGCAGTGGGTGGCATTGATGCATACTGCTCAGATAGAACTGTGCCAAAACCAAAATCAATACATTGAATGATTTTGTACTAATTGTATTGTATATAGTTCATAAAACAAATTTTATGATAATCAAAACCTTACTTACACCAAGAGCCATATTTTTGTTGTTTTACAGCCAAGGAAATAATCAGCTAAACCAAAGTAACACAATGAGGATGCCTCACTTGAGTAACTACCAATGAACAGTGTCATAGGGAAGTCATTTGAGATAATCGCTACTCTGTGTATCTCCAAACAATGAATAAATGAAGTAAACAGTATGCATGTAAAACAAGTGCATTTATACATAGAAGAAATATCTTGAGCAGCATGAAGCATATATTTATATTACAGATTCATTTTGATCTGGTTAGTGGCATTTTTCTTTCCCACAATTCTATTCTAAACATCTCAAAGATAATTTTGCCACGTAATTTATGACTAAGTGTACCTAACTCATTGGCCTTCGAAAACTGTTTTCTTTCTTACCCCTCACCTTCTATCTCTATTCCCTTGATATGTTAGCTTTCACCAGCTTCCTAAAGTAGGGCATTTGTTTCCCCTAGAGCTTCTAATACTATAAAATAAAAGGAAGATTGACATAAAAGAGTACCTGTGCAGTAATGAGATAAAGGCAGATAGTCTGAATGAATAAAAACATAGACATATTGCCCGTCTTGTTTCCTTAGATTTTCAGAGAAAAATGATATATTAAATGGCTTCGTAAATAACAATCCTCATAGAGAATAAATACCCTTCTATTATTCTTATTCTTTGAGACACTTCCCTGAAAGGGATTATGACAATAGAGTACAATGAAGATTTTATAAGAAAGAGAATCTTGTAAACTCTTTTCTTTATTTGTCATCAAGAATATGGCAAATGAAGGTTAGTAGTAAGATTAAACTATATTACTTGAATTTTCCAAGCTGAACACTTGGAATATGACTAACATTTATTTGTACACTTTCTTCTAGGTTATACTGGCTTTAATGATGAACTTTGGTGGATGAAGTAAACAAAACCATATAGCACTAATACTGGACCTTGTTTCTGAAAGCTGACATCTATAAGGTTTAGATGCAATAAGACTTGTAGAGTGATTTATATGTATAATGGACTTGACACTTTAGAATGAACCAGACCAGGCACTTCTCCTGTGGAATGGTAGTTTTGGTCATCCATTTGAAAATTGTTCATTTTTCCACAGGTAGATGACATGTGATTTTGTGAACTATTTACATCATTCTGAAAGACCCACACTGAAGGCATTTGTATGCAGAGTGCTTCTTCTTTTAACTCAGTGTTAAGTAATTTTTTTTTCATGTGTTCCACTTGTTATAGAAAAGGGAGATGGATTAGACTTTTAGAGTTTAAACACAATTCTCTACAGAGGAAAAGAAAAGAACATATTATCTACCAGGCTTATTTTCAGTCAAGTGATCCTACTCTCTTTTCAAACACAAAAAAGTATATCTCATGGGTCCTGTCTACACACCAATCTATCAATCATCGTAGATCAAATAGGAAGGAGATGATCATTGCTTTTATGGGTGAACTATTTTTTTAAAGTTCTTTGTCTATTTAGATGTTGCTATCTAGTGTAATTATCTGATATAATTCACCTGAGAGTATGCTCACTAAAGTTGTGACACATGAACTGCCTTTGCCTCTTATGTGCTATAAGAATTAATCAATCTATGGCCCAATAAACTTAGATAAGACATTAGAAATTTCATCAGCACTGCACTCTGTGCAGTCACAAATTGTCAGTTTTAGTACTCAAAATGAAAGAAGTTCTCTTTTGTAATGTTATTAAACAGCTGATGAGAAAAGCTTCAAGATATGCTAAGTTGAGCCCCACTGGACTTATTAAAACATCATCATTCCTTGGACCAAAGAACTGGTATTAGTATCTTTGGTCAGCCATGAGACATTATATGAATAGGCTCAGCTATTTTTACTTTGTTCATTTCTGGATTACACATGACAATTTCATTAACTTTGAAAAGTTAAATAACATAAAACATAAAAAAATGAAAAAAACATACATCTAGGATTTCATTACATGCTTGGTTAATTTGTTAAAACTAGTTCGTGTTTATAAATTAATATTCTTTTTTCAGCACTTCCATTATCCCTTTGGTTAATTTGTTAAAACTAGTTCATGTTTATAAATTGATATTTTTTCTAGCACTTCCATTATCCCTATTAGACATATATAGGCCAAAGTAAGTCTGCCCTGGTTTGACATGTAAATAAGCTACATTAAAGCTTTTATACCTGTTTATGTGCTTGTATCTAAATTAGGTAAAAGAGCTAATCAGAACTGGGGGTACATCAAAACATTCAGAGAAGCAGAACTTAAGTGTAAGATTAATTTGATTTGGCAAATAAAAGAATAACTAAAGGAATGGAACCCATCATATATAATACAAGAATAAAATACATTACAAAATGTCCTGCATTAAGGAATTTGAAAATAAAAGAAAGCTCCATGGAACAGAAATAGGCTGCAAAAATATAAAAGGAAATATAACCATAAAAGAGACACAAATTAAATCTATAATTAAATGTGCTTATCTATGCTGGTTGCTTGCTTAAATAAAGGAATATCCTATTTGATCTTCATGTTAAAAAAGACAAATGACCTTAAAACTGACCCCTCCATGAAAATGAAGCAGACTTGCTAGCCAATTTAATGATCTATATAAAGAAACCAAAAAGTTATAATCTCTCATTAGATGTCACCTATTGATTTCTGGCTCTCATGATGACAATAATAGAGCCAAGAGAGGTTAAAAGACAAAAGTTTTGATTTAAAGAAAATGAACACTTCAGAAGTATCATCACTATAAGATCTTGAAGAATAAAAATGACATCAAGCTGGTCAATTAATGTTGGCATTTATTTTCTCCCATAAAATGAGAAGGATGAATAGAATGATACTATTCATTGCATGTTCCTAATGAAGCCCAAGGAAATTGTTTATTTTCCTATTTTTCTACTATCTTTGCTCCTTATATTCCATTTCCAACTTTAATGAGTTCAATAGTAGACTGTATTCAAAGGCAGCAACCAAAATTAGGCAACATTCTCTATGTCTTTCTTAGAAATTTTAGAGATACACACAAAATCATTTTCTTCAAAACTGTTAATATAAGTTCATGTTTTACAAGTAAAAGATGGTTACAAAATTAAAAAAAAAGAAACAATAAAGTTTGAAAATGGGCAAAAAATCTGAACATTTCACCAGATAAGATGTACAGATGGAAATAAGCATGTAGGAATATGCTCAATATTTTGTTATTATTTTATGGTTTTTTATTATTTTATGTTATTATTAAGGAGTAGCAATTTAAAGCAATAATGATGGGCGTTAGGGTGGTTCAGTTGGTTGAGTGACAGCCTTCAGCTCAGGTCATGATCCTGGAGTCCAGGCTCGAGTTCTGCACCTGGCTCTCTTCTCAGTGGCGAGTCTGCTTCTCCCTCTGACCCTCCCCACCCCATGCTCTCTCTCTCTCTCTCTCATTCTCAAATAAACAAAATCTTAAACAAATAAGACAATAATGAGCTATCACTAAACACAAGTTGGTACAGTCACTTTGGAAAACAGTGTGGAGATTCCTTAATAAATTAAAAAATAGAGCTACCCTATGACCCTGCAATTGCACTACTGGGTATTTACCCCAAAGATACAGATGTAGTGAAAAGAAGGGCCATCTGTACCCCAGTGTTCGTAGCAGCAATAGCCATAGTTGCCAAACTGTGGAAAGAGCCAAGATGCCCTTCAAAAGATGAATGGATAAAGAAGATATGGTCCATATATACAATGGAGTGTTACACCTCCATTATAAAGGACGAATACCCAACTTTTGTATCAACATGGACAGGACAGAGATTATGCTGAGTAAAATAAATCAAGCAGAGAAAGTCAGTTATCACATGGTTTCACTTACTTGTGGAGCATAAGGAATAACACAGAGGACATTAGGAAAAGCAAAGGAAAACTGAATTGGGGGAAACCGGAGGGGGAGATGAACCATGAGAGACTGTGGACTCTGAGAAACAAACCGAGGTCTTGGAAGGGAGGGGGAGGGTGAATGGATGAGCTTGGTGGTGAGTATTGAGGAGGGCTTGTATTACATGGAGTACTGGATGTGGTGCATAAACAATGAATCTTGACACTGGGGGCGGGGGAAGAATGGCTAAAATTCAAAACACTGACAACACCCAAAGCTGACAAGGATGTAGAGAAACAAGATATCTTAGTCATTGCTGGCAGGAATGGAAAATGGTACAACCCCTTTAAGAACAGTTTGCCAGTTTTCTGCAAAACTAAACACACTGTTAAGGTAGGACAAATCATAAGAGACCCTTGATTATAGGAAACAAAATGAAAGTTGCTGCAGGGAGGTGAGTAGAGGGATGGGGAAACTGGGTGATAGACATTGGGGAGGGTATGTATTTTAATGAGCGCTGGGTATTGTATAAGACTGCTGAATCACTGACCTCTACCTCTGAAACTAATATACATTATATGTCAACTAATTGAATTTAAATTTTAAAAAGTATAAAAAAATAAGATCCAACAATCATGCTTCTTGGTATTTACACAAATGAGGAGAAAGCTTATATCCACATGAAATCTTACATACATATGTTCAAAGAAGCTTTATTTATAATTGCCTAACCTTGGAAGCAACTAAGATGTCTGTCAGTAGGTTAATGTACAAATGGAAGAATACCTTCACAGAGGAATATTTTTCAGCAATAAAAAGGCATGAGCTACCAAGTCACAAAAAATTATGGAGGAATCTTAAATGCATATTGCTAAGTGAAAGAAGCCAATCTGAAAGTGGTATATACTGACCGGGACCGGGTATATGAAATCTGGAAAAGAAAAAAAATAGAGACATGAAAAAAAATCAGTAGTTGCCAGAGATTGGGGTGGGGGAGGGGAGAAGAGTTGAATATGTAGAACACAGAAGACTTTTATGACAGTGAAATTATTCTGTATAATATTAATAGTGGATAGGTGTGGGCACATTTGACAAAACTCACAGAATGTACGACACAGTGAATGAACCCTAATATAATCTGTAGACTTCAGTTAAAGATGATATATTAATATTGACTTATCAATTATAACTAATACAAGATGTTAGTAAGAGGAGAAACCATGAAGGGAGAAAGGTCCTAAGTGAGAGTGAATTTAAATGGGATTGTCTAAACCTTCCACTTAATTTTTCTGAACACTTGAAATTACCCTACAAAGTAAGACTATTAATTAAAAAGATAATGATTATGATGATGATAAGGATTCTTTCTACAATCTATAGCTTACAGGGGCACTTTTTTTTTTTCCCCCTCAGTCTTCTGGCCAGGTGCTCTATCAAAGTTTTTGCTGCCACTATTTTGCAAGGGGTTCACCCTGGGATCAATGCCAGAAAAGGAAGTAAAAAAATAAATAAATAAAACAAAAGATGACGTTCTTCCCTGTACGAATCACTTAATTCAAGTTACCCCCCCCATTCCAGCCCTCTACTTTGCTTTATTTTTAGAGTCTCCAAATAGTTGACTTTAAAATTTCTTAATTTTTGAGAGTTGTTTTTATGCCATCTTGGTAAACATCAGAAATTCCCACTGCATTCATTTCAAATATATTACTTATACGTTCACTCATTAATTCATTATTTTTTAATAATAAAAAAATGAGTGGGCTAAATTTTGACAAAAAGATATTAGAGATGTCTTTGAACTTGGTTCACTCAGGGGAAACATACATTCAGATAATACACCAAATAGTTATTTTGATGATAGGTCTATCTGTAGGATATTAAAGCAACATATAAAATGGCATTATTTACCACAGCTTTATTGTTATATTTTTACACATAGACTAGTATTTAAATTATTAAATACTTGATTTCATTTCATTTTGATCAGTGAATCTTTATTACTAAGACAAGTATATTTAAACTTCTGACTTTCAAGACTGTTTCTTCTGAATAGGATAATACCTAAATAGATTATTATATTTTTTTCTGGTATACATGACCCTAGATATTGAAAGACTTGTATTATGAAAATGTGAATTTTTGCACCAGATTATTTAATCTATTACATAATTTTATAATATTGTAAAATATCTGTATGTCTCCAATATACTCAGTTTAAAGAATGTTCATTTCCAGTAAATATAAAAAATTACATAAAATTAATGAGCTTATTTAATTTTAAATAAATTCAAGATAGTACAGGATTCCTCATGTTGTATTCCATATGAAACTGATGTCTATTTATTTTTTAAGGGTTTTATTTATTCATTTGAGACAGAGAGATACAGAGAGAAAGAGACCATGAATAAATGGAGAAGCAGAAGGAGAGGGAGAAGCAGACTCCCCAATTGAGCCACCCAAGTGCCCCAAGATGTCTACTTATCTTTAAAAATTATTGTTTTTAAGTGATTCTTAAAATAAGTAACTTATATAATGCCATATTGCATAATATGAAACCAATGGCTCCCATCAATTCTTTTTAGTTATTCATCTGTTCCCTACATATTTTTTTTACACCTATTATGTTCTATGTGCTGTGTGTAAGAGCTAACACAATAGACGAGTTCTACTTTCAAAATGATGACAGTCTAGATTAGGAATGTAAAGGAATATATGAGAAATGTTTATTGAGTGTTTTAAAGACCAAGAGTTCATACTCAATTATTATGTGGAAGATATAAGTAGATTTTACAAAATGGGTGATTTAGCAATAATGTAATGTAAAGAGATGAAAAATGAGTAAAGAATGTTATGGGGCGTCTGGGTGGCTTAGTGGGTTAAGCCTTTGCCTTCAGCTCAGGTCATGATCACAGGGTCCTGGGATCCAGCCCCACATTAGGCTCTCTGCTCAGCAGGGAGCCTGCTTCCCTTTCTCTTTGCCTGCCTCTCTGCCTGCTTGTGGTCTCTGTCGTCAAATAAACTAAAAAAAAAAATAAATAAATTTAAAAAAAAAAAGAATGTTATGTGTGCAGAAAGTGAGGGCAGAGATATTACTGGGAAGTTCACTACTGAACAGACTTAGAGGTGGGGCTCTACATAAACATATTTGGCCACAGTTCAGATATTGTCCCAGCGGATATATTTGGGAGCATAAAGCAACCAGAGCAATAAGCCTTCTTTTGCAACTCAGCAGCTTGAAAGTAACCTACATATAATGAGGACTAAGAATAGGCACAGAGTGTCTTGAAAACGTAATGTTTATTTTAACAACAAAATTAGAGTTAGTTTAACAATATTTATTTATTTCAACGTGTTTAACACTGTCCAAGAAGGCGGGAGGGGTAATATTCTCCACAAAACTGAGAAGAAGGAGCTGTTATCCCACTTCTAGCTACAGAAGAGAAGCCTGCGGCTCAGAGGCAGCATAGCACAGAAGTTAAACATTTGTTTCTGGAACCAAGTGCCTATGTTCAAATACCAGCTCTGGCAATATGTAGGTGCGCTCTACACGTTCTGCTTGTGCCCTGATGCCTGGCCGCTCCGGGGGAGCAGCATTCTCTGCAGAGTAAACCCAAAGACAGTGCATGACCCGGGGTGCGTTGCAGCTGCCAGTTTCCGGAAATTTTTATTTTAATTTAAACTCAATGAATTAACAAATAATACACTACTAATTTCAGAGGTAGAATACAGTGACTCATCAATTGTATATAACACGAAGGGCTCATTACATTGAGATTGAAGATCATAATGATCATCTGGTAACTTGCTCAAATTTCAGATTCCCAGGTCCCTTTTTTGTGACCTTAATAGTGGTGATCTAAGGAGTGACTCAGGAATACACTTTTCAAAAGTTTCACAAAGAAGTCTCTGATCGAGAAAGCCTGGAAAACTCATGTGTAAATGATGGCTTTTGATCATAGACAGTAACATTTTCTATGCGCTAATGATCATAGACAGTAACATTTTCTACGTGCTAAAAAGAAAATTATGGTGACTATGTTTAAGATGAAAATTCATAATTATAAGATCTGAGGTGATAATGTCATTAAACTCTATTCGTATGAGTCTGAACATTTCTTCTTAAATATTTATTAAAATTCAGTTTGTGAACTATAATTTAAATGTGTTGAAAGGAAAAGGCACATTTTTCACATGAGGCTGAGATTGTATTCTGCTCCATCTGTGTAATGTGGCACATCAATATCTTAAGCAATGTAGAACTTTTACATTTAATGTCTTCACTAGGTAATGAAATGGAATATAGAAATATTTCTTCAGGTTTTGATTCTCTTTTTTTTTCAATCCAGTACAAAGTGGAGATGCTGCACAAGCATATTACTGCGGCTCTATCACAGCACATAATAAATGAAATCGTATAAGGATAGATAAAAATACCTCTTGATAGTTTCCTCTGTCAGCATGTTAAGAGATTATTGATGGCAGAAATCTAAAAGAAGCTTAAGAACAGCTAAGGAACCGAAAGAGACAACTGAAATGAAAAAGAAAGCTGTTCCAATTTACTTCCCACAAACTGGTGAGCGACTAACACTTTGTCAAAGTAAGGTTAGACCAAGAAAGTAATGTCTCCTCCAAAATTAAAAAAGGTACTACTTATAAACTGATAAATATTGTTTCCATACCTACACTTCACAATAAATTAATAGATATATGGCAATTCAGCTCTTCTACAATAATCAAATATTGCTATATGAAATTGAGGGTTAGAAATTTTGAGATGCAATTAGTCATTAAAACTCACAGACATTAGGCAATTGAAGTTTTGTGATGAAAAGGATATACACAAAGGAAACAGAGAACGGAGCAATATTTTCTCTGAAGTAATAAAGAGGTTACAAAGTGGTGATTTTAAGACTTTTAAAACAACTGATACAATGTGACTATGGATATGTTTAGAACTTCATCCTCTTATCTTATTTTAATAATATGACTTGGTTATATTCATTTCATCACAATCATTAGAGAAAATAAACTTGGTAAGATCTCAATCTACACTATATATTATAAATGGATAATTTGTTATGTTCATCCTGAGAATATACCACTCTAGGTTGAACTCTCTTTTTTTGAACTCTATTTTTAAAAGTATATATGTTTGTAAAGACATTTTTTAAAAACAGTGTAAGTACCAAAGAAGATAAAATTTGGTTCTGAAGCCAGAAATTAACAAAAATGTGCTCTGAATTGTTTTTAAAATCCTCAAATGAATCAATTGATTCATTATAAACAGAGATGATTTGTGCCTAATATTTGCATCTTCAAAGGAAATTATTGCAAATGGTTCCACTGCAGTCAGGAGTGCACAAAGGAAATGTAGCAGTTTTTTGGTCTAAAGGGCTTGGAGAGTCCCAAAGAAATGACTTCCCTTTGAGAGATATTTGTATTTAAGACTAGGCAGTGTACTTTAACATCTAGATAAAGGACATCCAGATAAAGATATATATATATATATATATATATCTCGAGCGTATGGAAAAAATTTGAGTGGAAAATGCATTAAATTATATTTTCTGACTAACTTATTTCACTCCGCATAATACACTCTAGCTCCATCCCTATCATTGCAAATGGCAAGACTTCATTCTTTTCTATGGCTGAGGAATATGCCATTGTATATACATATCACCTCTACTTTATCCATTCATCAATCAGTGGACATTTGGGCTCTTTCCATAATTTGGCTATTGTTGATAATGTTGCTATAAACATCAGGGTGCATATATCCCTTTGACTCAGTATTTGGAGTAAATACCAAGCAGTGCAATTGCTGGATCATAGAGCAGTTCTATTTTTTTTTTTAAAGATTTTATTTATTTATTTGACAGACAGAGATCACAAGTAGGCAGAGAGGCAAGCAGAGAGAGAGAGAGGAGGAAGCAGGCTCTCCACGGAGCAGACAGCCCGATGCAGGGCTCGGTCCCAGGACCCTGGGATCATGACCTGAGCAGAAGGCAGAGGCTTTAACCCACTGAGCCACCCAGGCGCCCCTAGAGTAGTTCTATTTTTAACTTTTTGAGAGATCTCCATACTGTTTTCCAGGGTGGCTGCACCAGTTTGCATTCCCACCAACAGTATAAGAGTGTTCCCCTTTCGGGGCACCTGGGTGGCTCAGTGGGTTAAGCCTCTGCCTTCGGCTAGGTCATGATCTCAGGGTCCTGGGGTGAGACCCACATCAGGCTCTCTGCTCAGCAAGGAGCCTGCTTCCCCCTCTCTCTCCGCCTGCCTCTCTGCCTATTTGTGATCTCTCTTTCTGTGTCAAGTAAATAAATAAAATATTTTTAAGAATTAAAAAAAAAAAGAGTGTTCCCCTTTCTCCTCAGCCTTGCCAGCACCTGTTGTTTCCTGTGTTTTGTGGAATTTAAGAAACAGGACAGATGAGCATAGGTGGAAAAAAGAGAGAGGCAAACCATAAAACAGACTCTTAACTACATAGAACAAACTGAGAGTTGATGGAGGGAGGTGGGTAGGGGATGGATTAAATGGGTGATGGGTATTAAGTAGGGCACTTTTGATGAGCACTGAGTGTATATATAAGTGGTGAATTAATAGATTCAACTCCTAACACTAATATTGCACTATATGCTAACTGGAATTTAATTAAAAACTTGAAATCAACAAACAACCTAAAATAATGGCCTAATGGTATGTATATATATATATCTACATACCATTTAAAAGAAATATATACATATTTCTTTTAAATTAATTATTTTTTTTTCCTTAAGGAAGGGCTAAAGGCTGGGTTGCTGTGGTTTGTTTTTGTGATTTATCCGTGAATATTCAAACTCGGGAAAGCAAAAATAGAGTTAAATGATGACTATTTACTCAAAGATAACTTTTGTGTCAAAGCCTCACATAGAAGTGACAATGTGGTAGATATTTCTATTAATTACATGGTAATACCAGTAGATGTGCTGTTTAAAGACTGTCAGAATTATCACCTGGAGAGCACTTTCCTGCAGTAGCTCTGGAGTTTGCTAAGGAATGCATCTGGAAACACACAACTGTTTTGCAATTGATATAATTAAGAGTCTTGGATTGAATAAGCCATGCTTAAATCCTACAGCTTCAAAAATGTTTGTTGTATGTACAATGAAGTTCAGAGCATTTATAGTATTCTTTTGGAGACTTAGTATTCTTTATTATGTCTGATCTTTTGAAACTATATGTTTGTAGATTTTTCTTCCAGCATAAAAAGCAAAAACCCTTATTAGTATATGTGGTTGAATTAAATACAGAATCCTTTCAGGAAGCGATAAATAAATCACAGCAACAAGAACTTCCTTTGTAATTTCTGCCTAGTCATGAAGGGTCAGGATTTGGTGTTAGTATTTGACCTAATCTCTCTCCTTCACACAGGGGATTTTGTTTTGTTTTGTTTTGTTTTTTTCTTGTGCACAGGTATGCTAAAAGGGAAAGTAATCATCCCAACCAGTAGATGCTTAAATAAAAAATAGACATCTCCTAGGGTCACCTAAGTGTCAAGTCTGTTAACTGTCCAACTCTTGGTTTCAGCTCTGGTCCTGATGTCAGAGTCCTGATGTTAGAATCATGATTTCAGGGTGGTGAGATTGATCCCCATGTCAGGCTTCACACTCAAGTTGGATCTGCATAAGACTCACTCTTCTCCCTCTGCCCTCCTCTAAAATAAATAAATAAATCTTAAAAAAAGAAAAATAAGTTAACATCTCTTTAACCAGATACAATAACTATCTATCACATGGACAAGCCAAAGATTCTTATTCATTTCTTGGTAAAATATTTGAAGCTTCTAAAGCAACCCCACCATAATCATTGTTGATTTCATATTTGACATGTAAAATGGAGGAAAAAAAGGAAAAAAAAATGAGAGGCAGATATTTTGTGTTCTGAGATGGTGTTCTGGTAGGGAAAAATAATTGATATTCTTTTTTTTTTAAGATTTTATTTATTTATTTGACAGACAAGAGATCACAAGTAGGCAGAGAAGCAGGCAGAGAGAGAGAGGGAAGCAGGCTCCCTGCGGAGCAGAGAGCCCGATGTGGGCTCAATCCCAGGACGCTGGGATCGTGACCCGAGCCAAAGGCAGAGGCTTAACCCACTGAGCCACCCAGACACCCCAATAATTGATATTTTTGATGTAGGTTTATTCCAACATAGTTATTTTATTTAAAACAAAACCATTCCTTGTTTAGCATATGCCATTTGAATTTCTCTTCAGAATTAGGATATTGTTGTTAAAAATGGTGCTTGGCCAATTATTTTTTAGTCTGTCTAGGGGAAGTAATTGCTTCTCTAATTACTAGCAGATTGGGAAGGGCCAGTGAAGCTACCAGTTGCTAGCCTTTCTACACTTGGGAACTACTGCTGCCATTAAACATTAACAATCTTCTGCTAAAAGGAACTAGGAAGATAGCATTCCTTGTAATTACGGTTAGCACCCAATGGGCAAAGTGTTCTAAGGAAACAATCAATCTCTTTGTCTCTCTCACATTTTAAAATTTAAAATTCTTTTGCTAATTTGTCAAAGATCAGTTGACCATAGAGTTGAGTGTTTATTTTTGGAGTCTCTATTCTGCTCCATTGGTCTATGTGCCTGTTTTTGTGCCAATACCATGCTGTCTTGGTGATCGCAGGTTTGTAATATAGCTTGAAGTTAGGCAACATGATGCCTTCAGCTTTGTTTTTCTTTTTCATTTTTCCCTTGGTGATTCAGAGTTTTTTCTGGTTCCATACAAATTTTAGTATTTTTTGTTTAATATCCAAACATGGAAAAAATATTTCTTCAATAGGTGGTGCTGGAGGGGTGCCTGGGTGGCTCAGTGGGTTAAAGCCTCTGCCTTAGGCTCAGGTCATGATGCCAGGGTGCTGGGAAAATTTGACAGCTTCATATGGAAGAATGAAACTGAACCATTCCCTTACACCATACACAAAGATAAACTCAAAATGGATGAAAGACCTCAATGTGAGACAAGAATCCGTCAGAATCCTAGAGGAGAACATAGGCAGTTACCTCTTCGACAGAGACCATGGCAACTTCTTTCAAGACACATCTCCAAAGGCAAGTGAACCAAAACCAAAATGGACTTTTGAGACCTCATCAAGATATAAAGCTTCTGCACAGCAAAGGAAACAGTCAGCAAAACTAAGAGGCAGCCGCAGAATGGGAGAAGATATTTGCAAATGACATTATAGATAAAGGGCTGATATGCAAGATCTATAAAGAACTTCTCAAACTCATCACTCAAAAAACTAATAACCAGTCAAAAAATTGTGCAGAAGACATGAACAGACACTTCTCTAAAAAAGATATACAAATAGCTAGCAGACACATGAAAAAGTGTTCAACATCACTAGCCATTAGGAAAATAAAAATCACAGCCACAATGAGATACCGCCTTACACCAGTTAGAATGAAAATTAACAAAACAGGAAACAAGAAATGTTGACAAGGATGTGGAGAAAGGGGAACCCTCTTGCACTATTGGTGGTAATGCAAGTTGGTAGAGCCACTCTGGAAAACAGCATGGAGGTTCCTCAAGATGTTAAGAATAGAGTTACCCTACAACCCAGCAACTGAACTACTGGGTATTTACCCCAAAGATATATATGTAGTGAAAAGAAGAAGCACATGCATCCCAAAGTTCATAGCAACAATGTTCACAATAGCCAAACTGTGGAAGGACCCAAGATGCCCTTCAACAGATGAGTGCCCTTCAAAGAAGATACATATACACACTGGAATATTATTCAGCCATCAGAAACGATGATTACCCACCATTTGCATTGACATGGATGGTACTGGAGGGGAATATGTTAAGTGAAGTAAGTCAAACAGAGAAAGACAATTATCAGATGGTTTCACTTATATGTGGAACATAAGCAATAGCATGGAGGACAATAGGGGAAGGGAGGGAAATCCAAAGGGGGATAAATCAGAGAGGGAAATGAACCATGAGAAACTATGGACCCCAAGAAAAAATCTGGGGGTTTCAGAGGGGAGAAGGATGGAGAGAGGGGATAATAGGGTGATGGTTATTGAGGAGGGCATGTGCTGTGATGAGCACTGGGTATTATACTTAACTAATGAATCACTGAACACTGCCTCAAGGACTAATTATGTACTATACAGTGGTTAACTGAACTTACAAAAAAAAAAAAGAAGAAAGAAAGAAAGAAAGAAAAGAAAAAGAAAACACACAGATGGTTACTGGAGGGGAGGTGGAGGAGAGATGGGTGAAATAGATGATGGGGATTAGGGAGTACACTTGTTCTGGTGACCACTGGGTGTTATATGGAAGTACTGAATCACTGTATTGTGCACCTGAAACTAATAACTGGAATTTAAGTAAAAATTTTAGAAAAAGAAGGGAACAAACTCATTCACAGTAATAAGGGGGGATAAAATGGCATACCTACTGTATATGCTTTTTCTTGCTGCATAACAAATTAAAATAAACTTAGGGGCTTAAAACAAAAAGAAAATATAGAGACAGATGGATTCATTTTGAGCCCAAAAATGTCTGAAAATAAAGAAAACATTAAGTGGAAGATGTGACCTGATCTTAAGTAAAAATCACATGCTACTATCATCACTAACAATGACTTGTAAATCATTTTGTTTGAAATACAAATACTAAACATCTGTATACAAGGGTGATGTATGAAAAAAAAATGCCCTGTGTTTATCATAAAAAGATATTAAAAAAATTCTTTTGCTGAGTCAAATTTTATGTTTATTTTAAATTAACTACACTTCTGTAAAATTGATAAAAGAAAGGGTACCTGTGGAGGAGGTCACCAAGAGGGCATGACCACACCAACAACGTGTGACCACCAGTGGACCCATGAGCTGGATGAGGGCAATCAGAGCGGCTCCTGGCCTCCCTCCTGTCCTCCGAATGTACATTTGTCCTAAGACTCCCGTAATAGCAGATATTTCAAAGATATAGACTGAGAGAGTAAAATGCTGTTGAAATTATCTGTACTAAATGTATAACTGAACCCAGTTGAAATCTCTACATACACTTTCAACACTTTTGAGATTTTGGCCGTGGGTCCAGAAGTCTATTCATCTTGTGGACACCCAATGTGAGCCTTCTATGCACGTTCACTTGTTTTATCAAATCTGCTATTTACCAATCTGAAATGGCCCACTTCTTTCTTCTGTCTCTTCCAGACCTCAGTGTATGGGGCCAATTTCAGATTTACTCAGGGAATTCCCAAGGTTGCAAACCAATAGTACCCTTTTCTGAACCACTATCATTTCTCTCTTACAGGGTAATTTTATACCTTTCCTTTCTTAAGGATAACCACCACTGTCAATTTAGTGTGTATTTTTTCTTTCAACTTATTTATTTATATATTATCTATCTATATTTGTGTGTGTATGTATACAAGTTAGGTACACATATATACTTATATATGCATATAGCAAATATATGCTCATATATGTTTGCATAACCTTTCATTACATATTTGCATTATTTTTTATGAGTATCAAGTCATATGGATCATTCCAAAACCTTATCATGTAAAAAATATGCCATGGGGATCATTCCAAGTCAATCCACGTAGTACTTTCTAATGACTATATAATATTCTATACGATGGATACTGCATATTTAATAATTCTTCTATTGGTGATCATTAGGCTATCTCCAGTTACTTATTAATATACACAAGGATGTAACAAGCATTTTGTTAGGTAGTTACTGTGTTTCTGAGCACATATTTCTCCAGAAAGGGGATTCATAGTGAAACTGCTGAGTTAAGGAATGCATACACAGAAGATAAAAAATACCAAGGTATTTTTAAAAGTTTCTATAAATTGTTGCTTCTACTAGAGTGCATGGGATTATCCATCTCTTACATTCTCACTGTTGTTCAAAGTGATACATATAACTTATTTTAAATTTCTACCAATTCAAAGGGTGGCAAATATTTCTTGGTTGATTTAACTTTCCAAATGACTATGGGAATTAGAAACATTTGTATTTTCTTATTACTTACTTATAGTTTTCTCTTTTTAAATTGTCTACTCAGACTCTGCCCATTTGTCTTCTTAATTTGGACTTTTTTAGCATCTCTGTAAGTGAATATTGTATGTATATTAAATAGATTCTTGGCTTTTACTAGATGTACTCTGTGATCTGAAATACGACTGAATTTTCAGTTTGGCTCCTGCATACTTGAAAGACTGTTTAGTGTCTAAATAAGTCTATCTCTTTAAATAACTGTATTCTGGGGTGCCCGGTGGCTCAGTGGGTTAAAGCCTCTGCCTTGGCTCAGGTCATGATCCCAGGGTCCTGGGATTGAGCCCCACATCCGCCTCTCTGCTCAGGGGGAGCCTGCTTCCTCCTCTCTCTCTCTGCCTGCCTCTCTGCCTACTTGTGATCTCTGTCTGTCAAATAAGTAAATAAAAAATCTTAAAAAAATAACTATATTCTTCTAATTGTAGTTTATAGCCACATTATATACATACTAAGACCAAAGGTAGTCTTTGAGGGAATTGTTGAAGTTAAAGCTCTAGGAGAGTAGTAGAATTTAAGAAACTGCTGTAGGAAATGACAGAACAATGAGGAACTAGATTTGGCTTGAAGCATCTCTGATAGCTGACTATATCCTCATGACTATGTAATGTTGGAGATCCATAAGCAAAGCCCTAGTCAAAGAATGCACGTAGAAGAATATGTGGGGTATAGGCAAACTCAGCAATATTAGAATTGTGAACATAAGCAATGGTGATGACCCAGCTACTGAAAAACTGCAACCAAGTAATTATGATTGGATCAACAGCAAGAATCACATCAATGTGAAACAGTATATTCTGAGATAGGGAATCTCCACTCACTTGTTGGACAAATCAGAGCATGTGGTGATTTATTGCTGAATTGTATATTAATCCTAATACATTTTCACCATCAGATAAAAGAGCCTAACTGAAAAATATTGTGTGAGGAAAATGAAGTCTACATGATTAAATAAGCTTAGCTATAGGGAGCTGTGAATTGTTTTCTTGTGCGTCTTTATGATAAAGGGACTGAGATTCTCAGTAAGGGCCTCTCTTGGGGAAGATAGGAATTTCATAACTCCAAAAAGAACAAAAATTACACCCATGCTTCCAGTAGCCCTGTGGGCTTTTGTAAGTAAGAAGACAGTGACTTTGTTTAAACAATGGTAATAATACTGGTTTGGTAAACTTTTTCCCTCCTGAAATAAGTTTTGTTCCATCATGTCAGCAACTAAGGGATATACTCTCTTGCATTTATGATTATAGTCTTCTTGGTATATTCTCAGTATGCCCTAGCCGAAGAATCATAAAAGGCAAATTTTAGTACTGCTAGAAATTGAAACATCCATATTTACTGAAAGTGTGGGGTTGCTCTAACTAAAGTATTTCTGTGTTTTAGGTAAAAATGCAAGGTAGAAGGAGGAAGGGGAAAAGTATTTAAGAAAGCCTCTCAAAATGTGTAATAAAAACGTGGAAAAATTCATTGCAGAATCCAACCAATGATTATCATAAACATTCAATCAAAAGTCAATTTTTTATTTTATTCACCAGAATTCTTTAAAAAAAATAGTTCAGTTACCATGTGGAAATATTTGTCAGTGAATTTTCTGAAGAGTTTAACCTCTGCCAATGAAAATGGAAAACTGGCTCTAATAGTGAGTGAATTCTCACAAGGGCCAACGAAGTATTTTTTTTTACATATGATTGCATTTGTATCTTACAAATCTTGGACTAAATTATAGCTATCATTTCTCTTAAACCTCATCCAAAAATAGATTTAAATTGCCTCAGGTCTTTTTATTGTAAGTGCAAAATACACATTTATTTTTCTCCACATCTTGCAGAGAGGTAGAGGTCAATGGGAAAAGAAAAAAAGATGTATGTATTCAAAGATACTTGAATAAACTTGCTCGTATCTCTATCTATTTATACTGCACTTGAATTGATGAAATTTCACAGTATAGAGATTTAAATAGCTAGATAATTATGCAAATGAGTTGTCATGTTCAGGTATGCTATCTTTCCAGATTTTTTGAAGATTGTGTACATTGGTAAAGCTAAAGAATGCACAATGGGGAGCATTGTCTTCTCTCTGTCAAAATGCATGTTTTAAGGGGAGTAACCAGTTGAATATTATCAATTCAGTGCTAGAAGCAGCTGCAGTATGCCTTTATGGAACACCATAAATTCAAATTAATTAATCCAAAATGAATTACAAATTATTTTTGTAAACTACACATTGATCCTTAAGGGTTATTTAAACAGCTGAACTTGATGTCATTTGCCCCATCTGCCACAACAGATGCTTTATTCCAATATGAATATTAAATGAATTTTGAAGGCAATTTCCATAATTGCAAGAAACATTTACAAAATAAAGAAAAGATGATAGTTTTCCTGATGATCGGAATCCTTTTTAATGTATTTTATCATGAAAGGTATGAAAAATATAAAGCATAAGACAAATCTAAGTTTAACTGCAGAACAGAAGGACAGAAAGTACATTTCATAAACATAATCTTAGTGTCACCTTTTTCCATGGATTATTTCACCACTTTGACATCACACCACACATTATTCTTACAATATTTTGATTGAATTCATTACTTTTTTTCCAAATGACCCATTTAAAGCTTTTCTACCATGTGTTTCTTTTAGACTCATATTTTTCTTTCATTTTTGATAAAACCATTGGAGAAAATCAGATTTGGCATAAGGTTACTCAAAATCTCTTTTCAATGAGAAAATACTCAAAGTCTCATATTACCATATTGGTTTCCAAGGATTGATTACTAACTAAGAGATTTAAGACACAGGGTGAACAAAAACTGTAGAGTGAAAAATATAAGGTAAACGGATTGAAGAAATACATGGGAAGAATGATTCCTATGTGAGAACAGATTAAGGGTGAAGGAACAGTTATGGAACAGGTGAACAAGGAGCTCTTAATTGTAGCACTGATTGTGGTGGCAGTGATTTGGTGGCAAGCTCTTGTCTCTCACCAAGAGAAATGGTAGCTATAACGTGGTAGATGGGCACTAGGCTGGGCTAATTAGTCCTCACAAGACCCTTTCATGTTTCTTATTTTGAAATTTCCCAGTCTTGCTGCTAGGACCAGGTACTATTTATGGTCTTATGGTAATGCCAAGTACTACTATGTCTAATATTCTGGGTTATTCTTTCTCAAGCACTGAGTAGTTTTCTCATGTGCATTTGCTGATCAGTGCTTGCTTGAATTCTCAAGGGGGGCCCTCTGTAGTTCTCTGGGGTTCTTTCTCTATGCAGCTCTCTCCAATCTGATGTTCTGGCTTACAAACTCTAGTCACCTTGGCCTCCTTGGAGTCTCAGCTCTGTCTCTTCAATTTGGACAGTCTCATCCACTTGGATCCTCCCCTCTGCACCATCCCCCATGCCTCAGGATGGAAACTCTCTTATTAAGAAAGCAATCTTGGTTGTGGAGCATAACAAATAGCATGGAGGACATGGGGAGATGGAGAGGAGAAGGAAGTTGAGGGAAATTGGAAGGGGAGGTGAACCATGAGAGACTATGGACTCTGAAAAATAATCTGAGGTGTTTGAAGGGGCGGGGGGGGTGAGAGGTTGGGGTACCAGGTGGTGGGTATTATAGAGGGCATGGATTGCATGGAGCACTGGGTGTGGTACAAAAACAATGAATACTGTTATGCTGAAAATAAATTTTAAAAAATTTAAAAAAGAAAAAAAAGAAAGCAATCTTGGGCAGTCATAAGTCTTACCTTATTTTTCCCCAGTTTTTCAAGGGTCACTATACTTTATTGCCTGATATCTCATGTTTAGACAAGTATTGTTTCAAATGTATTTTCTGCCTTTTTAGGTTGCTTCAGAGGAGAGGATAACATGGAGTCCATGTTATTTCATCTTGGCCAAAAGTACAAAATCTCCAGGTATAAAGTTTTTAAGCTTTCCAGAACCTTTCTAGTATTCAGATCCCAAGGGTTTTTGAGGGAAAAATCTTGATGTCACTTTCTAAATATTTGAAGCCAGCAGTGAATTGAGTCTAACTAAAAGTCAATAAACCCTAGAAGCACCTCCACCAAAGATTAGATGAACACATCCCCCAACACTAGTGACCTGACCAAAAAAACCCACAAAAAAACAAAAAATAAAAAACACTTTGGTGGAATAAATATTATTTACCTTAATTTCTAATGTTCTTATGCACAATAAAAAAATTATTTCTACATGAAAAAGCAAGACCATGCCTATATGGTCAATGGATTAAATAGTTAATAGGAACATGTACAGAAACTAGCCAGATTTTGTCATTTAAATTGTGGAAGAATTTAAACCTACTTTAAAATAACCATGATAATTATATTTTAAATAATCTGGTGAAAGGAGAACAAATGCAGGCACAGATAGGAATTTCAGAAAAGTGATGAAAATCCTAAAATTTATATGGTAGTGAAAGCTATAAAGAATAGCAAAAACAATGCTGAATAATTAAAACTGACAGACTTAAATGCCTCATTTAAGGATTGCTGTAATGCTACAATTATCAAGACAGTGTGTTACTAGCATAGGGATAAGCACAGAAATAAAAGGAACACAATGAGAGTTAAGGAATAGCCCCACAGGTATTAGTCAAGAAAATTTTTCAACAAAGGCACTAGTTCAATTCCTGGAAAATGGAAAGATTTTATCAATGAAACACGTGGATATCTATACGGATAATTTCTAATTAAGCTGGCTAGTCCCCCATACACAAATATTACTTTGAGATGGGCCTTATGCCCAAATACGAAAGTTAGAACCATAAACTTAAACATAAAAACCAAAACTATAACATTTCTAGAGGAAAGGATTAGGGAGCATCTTCACAGCCTTGGGGACGGGCAAAGTTTTCTTTAAACAGTACATTTAAAGCCCTCATGAAAGAGAACAAATGAAAAATAAAACCTAACTCCAATAAAAATTTTCCTACTAAAAATACACCTTTTGAAAATGAATAGACAAGTTACAGACTGGTAAGATATGCATATTATATATTCCTATGCACAATATATAAAGGACTCCCTTAAAAATAAAAGAAAATCTATTTAAATATGTGCAAATCAAGCAACCAAAGACAGAAAATATACCAATGTCTAATAAGTACATGAACTATGCTCAACATTATCAGCAATTAGAGAAATGTATTTTACTTATTTATTTTTAAAATTTAATTTATTCATTTCTAGTGTTCAATAATTCATTAGTTGCATACAACACCCAGTGCTCATCACCACATGTGCCCTCCATAATACTGATATATTGAGAAATGCATTTTAAATATCAAAATAAGGGCAGCTGGGTGGCTGAGTGGGTTGAGCCTTAACTCTCGGTTGCAGCTCAGATTATGATTTCATGGATGGCAGGATCTAGCCCCTCATCCAGTCTGTGCTCAGCTGGAAGTCTGCATGAAGACTGTCTTCCTCTTCCCCTCCTCCATCTAGCTCTCTCTCTCTTTCTCTCGCAAATAAATAAAAAAATAAATAATTCTTAAAAACAAACAAGACAAAACAAAACACTCTCTTATACCCTCTAGCATGGCCAGAAAGTACACATGCACACACACAATATAACATGGTAAAGTACTGGAACAAGTAGACTCTCACACATTGCTGGTCAGTATATAATAAAATGATGCATTCACAATGAGTTTATTATAATGCTAAAAGTAGTTATCCTATGATACAATATTTCTGCATTTGAGTATTCTAAGCATAGTCAAACTGTATGTCTATAAAAAAAACTTGCACAAGAACATTCAGAGGAGCTGATTCATAATATCCCCAAACTGAAAACAACCCAAATGTGCATCAATTTGAGAATACGTAAGAAAAATTAGAGTACGTTCACATAAGGATACAGGACACAGTATAAAAAGAAAAAAATATACTCATACACACAATGACATGGATACATCTCAAAAACATTACTTTAAGTGATCATACCCTGGAGGTAGGTAGATGATGATGAAAGATGATAAATGATAGATGATGATGATGATTGACAGACAGATGTTATTAAAGTGAACGCTTAAGATCTTTTGTTCATGTTGTGCCATCTTTCTTACATTCAAACCCACTCTAAACTGCACATAACTAATATTTCTCCATCCTATGAAACTTTAAAATCCTCCCTGAAATTTCAGCAATTCTTTGAAACAGAATTAGTTCTTAATGCTATTTGTTCTTGGGTTCATCAACTACAATCATTTCAGAGCCCCATTTGTTGTTGTTGTTTAAAAAACTGGAAAGTTATGGTGGCACCTATAAGTGGAATACTGTTTATTACTCTGTCATTCCAAAAAAAGCCATATCAAAAGGGAGTAAATTAGATTAAAAAAAAAATTAAGATTAAAAAATAGTCTGAAGATAATTTCCCAATAAGGGATAGTGTTGCCCAGTCCTCGGGCACCTGGGTGGCTCAGTGGGTTAAGCCGCTGCCTTCGGCTTAGGTCATGATCTCAGGGTCCTGGGATCGAGTCCCCAGTCGGGCTCTCTGCTCAGCGGGGGGCCTGCTTCCCTTCCTCTCTCTCTGCCTGCCTCTCTGCCTACTTGTGATCTCTCTTTGTCAAATAAATAAATAAAATCTTTAAAAAAAAATAAAACCAGTTCCCATACACAGAGGGCAAAAAGAGACTGCAAGGAGAGGCAGACTCCGGAGTGTAGGTGGCAGTTTTAATAAACAAAGGAACTTACGTACAAGGCTGGTTTTAGGCAGCCTCAGACCAGTAGATCTCCTCACTCACCTGCCAGAACCTTAGAAGTTCACCTAGAGGCTTTATCCAGTCATATTTGCTGTTCAGGTAGTCTCAACAACACATTGTTTTCTCATGCCTGAGTCTTTGAAAATGGATCTCTTGAAAATAGCTCCCACTGTGGGAATGGTGACAGAACGTGCAGTTTAAGAGCAAGAGGTGGTGACTAGTCTCCAGGTCTAGCTGTCCAGCTTTAGCTCGAGGGTCAACCAGAGGCCATGTCTTCTCCAGAACCTCCAACAGGTAAGTCTGTGTGGATTAGAGAGTGGTTGTGGCAGATGGGGAGGCTGTCCGCTAAGATCTACTTTCTCTTTTTTCCATATTAATACATTTGTTTTTTCCTTTTTTCTTTCTTTTCTATTTTTTTCCTTCATTAACATGTGATTTATTTATTTATTTTTAAATTATGTGTAAACTGGGATTTAGAGCTCCTAGCTGGCAGCTGCCTTTTCCTGTTCTCATTACAGTATGAGTTCCCATTGACCCTGTCATCCTTAATGACGTATATCACAACACTTAGGATCCTCTAGAGAAAAGGCAAGACTCCCTGACTCTAGCTTCCCCCTGCCTACTTGTAAGGAACCTGGACTTGAGATCAACCTACCGGTACAATGGAAATCCTGGAATCTTAGAAATGACATTTATTAAAGACTCGCTCTTTATTTTCATAAATAAATAGATTGAATAGCAAATAACTGAATAAATAAATACATAAATAAATAACTTCCTGGGGTCAACATTATAAGGGGGAATGGGGCAACTTAGAAAAATAAAAATTTCCCCTGTTTGAATCTATCTGTGATTGCACCTATGTATAGTATGTTACTGTGGAATTAGGAAATTGTAAATTCAAATCTCAACCCAAGAAGCAAATAGATTTTTGATTGTTTTAATTTCTCTCAACCTCTATTTCCTAATTAATAAAATCAAGATAATAGTATAATTTAGCTTTGAGATTTAAAAGATCATCACATGGTAGGTAGTTGCCCAAAACATTACAATTCTCTAGCATTCTTTATTGTTCTGTGAATGGTTGACATATTTATCCTATTGATACTGAATATACACCCTGAAGAATCAAATACATGCCTCGTTCTAGATCGTCACAAATGGAAGTGGCCGTCAAACAGCTGTGTGCTGCAGGAAACAGCATGCAGGGTGCCAACAATTTGGGTGTGTTCTTACTACCCCTTCATTGCCTAGGCCTAAAGTGCTTGTTAACGTCCCACTGTTGCAGAGAACTAAGCAGAATGATTCACTGCAGTTCAGTAATCGAAACTTTACAAAGGGGACCAATCAGAGGACACTGCTGCTTACTGGAGGCTGTTACACCGACTTCATGATTACAGTTTTAATGGCTTCCTTCAGTAATAGTTACATCTGATACTTGCTTTATCTCACTTCAAAGTCACTCCTTGCCTGAATGAAACCCAATGAAAGCATCACGTCATTCGTTTTAAAATAGGTATTGTCAAATTTACCGAAAGTAGAACAGAAGAAACCGTAGCAAACTGAAAACATCAATCAGCTCCAAATTTAGAAACAAAACAACAAAATAAAAAACACCTTTGTATTATGATGTAGGTAACCTTGTCAGGTCTGTTTGAAGCTTTTTTAAAAATAAAAATACTTGGGCACCTGGGTGGCTCAGTTGTTAATCGTGTGCCTTCAGCTCAGGTCATGATCCCAGAGTCCTGGGATCAAGTCCCATATTAAGCTTCCTGCTCCTCAGGAAGCCTGCTTCTCCCTCTCCCACTCCCCCTGCTTGTGTTCCCTCTCTCGCTGTCTCTCTGTCAAATAAATAAAATCTTAAAAAAAAAAAGAATAAAAATATTTGCCTTATGATGGAGATTAAGGAGTGCCTTTTTTGTGATGAGCACCGGGTGTTGTAGGGAAGTGTTGAATCACTGCATTGTACACCTGAAATAATATTACACTGCATGTTAACTAACTGGAATTTACGTAAAAACTTAAAAAAAAGTCTTGCCTTCAAGATCATTAGACCACATAAAAATCAGGAGAAATTCTTCTATCCTCTCAAATAAATGTATTTTTGCTGAGCATTTACAATATGTAAACAATTCTCTTTGAGACCCTGACTTGAGTGAACAAACATAAAATTTACTGAAAATAGTTCAGTGTGGCTCAGTTCTTCTTCGGAAAAGAAAGTCAATTGACTTCTTGGCTATTATCAAGATGAATGCCTCAGCGTTGAGCTTCGCTACCCAGTTTAGATTTTCGTAAATGTAAGGTCATTCATTTTTTGCGCATTTAACTATAGCAAGTTAGAGGCTGTGCTATTCAGATTAAAGATACATATTACCTGTAAACCGAAATGTCATGCAGCAATTAAAGTGAAAAGAAACCTTTTATGTATTGGCAATCTATTTCTATTACTGCTTTAGCTATCTGATTTTTCTAAGGAACTGCAAACAGCAAGATAGAGCATACTTATGTGACAAGAATATTAATTTTGCTTTCCAGGCATTGTGAAATATATTTTATAACCAAGTTCATAAGTAAGTTACTTATTAATGACTTTTTAAAATAATATATATAAAGAATGTATTTTCATTCTTTTTGCCATGATTATTTCCTGGCAATTAGTGAAATGAAAGGTGACAAGACTCTAAGTGAGATTTTACCTGTTCAACATCAAAAGAAATTTGTAAGATCAACCACTAAGAAGTCCTAATAATATGCTGTATCAGACTATATTAAGGGAGAGACTATAGCAAAAATACGTGGTGGAAGCCTTCCTCATGGGGATTTCAGTGTTATTTATTTATGCATCTCCTTGAAGCCTCACCACTTTGTTAAGTAATTTTGCCACAAATCTACATCTAAAGGAACTTGATCTTACATTGTTACATTATACTAGATCTTACAATCTTATATTATTAGCTACCTTCCCAAAGTCATGCAGACCATAAAACATCCCAAGATGATCTCGGACCCTGTGTGATCTCACCACCCATTACCACCTATATTGCACAGAACCTGATTTAGTACTGAGAAGAAAGTTTTAATTTTTGTGGTAACAGATGGCCAAAATTTTCCCAAATGTATTGCCAGTCTACTTTTTCCTTTACCTTTCTTTCTCAAGAAATATGTGTCATGAACCAAATTTCCTTTTTTAAAACTGCATGATGATTCATTGGTCCTCCTAGAGCATTCCATAGAATTTTATTTTTATTAAGACTATTTTTTAGAGTAATGTTCACTGCAAAAATGAAGGAGAAAGTGCAGAGATTTCCCATATACCCCCACAAGCACAGTCCACCCCATTATCAATATTCTCCCTCACTAGAGCAATATATTTATAACAAATGATGTTTTCCTTTTCATTTATATTTATAAATATTTTATTCTTAATTATATTTGATTATATATTCAATTATTTCTTCTTCTTCTGACCCATGTTTTATTTAGAAGTGCATTGTTTGATCTCCACATATTTTGGGATTTTCCAGTTATCTTTGTGGTCTAAGAGCAATCACTGTATGACTTCTATTTTTTTTAATTTATTACGGTGTGTTTAATGGCTCAGAATGGTGTCTACTTCGGTGACTGTTCCATGCTGAGTTTGAGAAGAATATGTATTCTGTGGTTGTTCAAAGAAGTACTCTATCAATGTACTTTATACCCAGTCAACTGATGGTGTTGTTGAGTTCGACTCCATCCTTCCTGATTTTTGTCTGCTGGATCTGTCCGTGTCTTAGAAAGGGATGTTGAAGTCTCCACCTATGATAGTACATTCATCTATTTCCTCTTGAAGTTCTATCAGTTTTTGCCTTAGTTTGAGGCTCGGTTATCTGGGATATACATGTTAAGGAGTGTTATGTCTTCTTGGAGAATTGACCCCTTTATCACTATGTAATACCTTTCTTAATCCCTGATACTTTTCCTTTCTTTGAAGTCTGTTCAGTGTGAAATTTAAAAATCTACTCTTGCTTTTTTTGATCAGTGTTAGCATGGTATGTTTTTCTCTATCCATTTGCTTTTAACCTAGATGTTTCTTATATTTATAGCGGGTTTCTTATAGACAACATATAGTTGGGTCTTGTCTTTTGATTCACTCATGTCCATGATTCACTCTGACTAAAACTATGTCTTTTAATTGGTACATTTAGAACACTGATGTTCAAAGTGATTATTGATACGGTTGGATTACTATCCACACTTACTACTGTTTTCTATTCGTTGCCTATTTTTTGTTCCTATTTTTGTCTTCCACTCCTTTTTTTGTCTTCTGTGGTTTTAATTAAGCATTTCATGATTCCATTTATCTCTCTTCTCCTAAAGTATTAATTACACCTCCTTTTTTTTAAAAGATTTTATTTATTTATTTGGCAGAAAGAGAGATCACAAGTAGGCAGAGAGGCAGGCAAAGAGAAAGGGGGAAGCAGGCTCCCTGCTGAGCAGAGAGCCCCTTGTGGAGATTGATCCCAGGACCCTGAGACTATGATCTGAGCCTAAGGCAGGTTTAACCCACTGAGTCACCCAGGAACCCCTACACTTCTTTTTAAGTTTTTTATAGTTAATCAAATCATTTATAGTTAATCAAATTCCACTTTCAAATAACACTATGCCAGTTCACGTGTAGTATGAGTATGTTATAATAACAAAATAATCCTTATTCCTTCTACTTGTCCCTCATATTATGGCTGCCATTCATTTCACTTATGCATACATAAGTACACACACACACACATACACGCACACACAAGATGTATATTTAATCATACATAATTAAACATTATTATTGTGATGTTAATATTATGATTTTTGGTTTTGAGATACATAAACTTACTTTTAACATAATTTCTGTTTTCTTAGGTCTTATGTTTAGAATAGGAGCTACTGGTAGTTAAGTTCATTAAGACGATCCATATGGCAAGAATAATTTTAGAAAGATTGCTACAATTAAGTTGCCTTTGCCTTATATGGTTGCAAATTTTTTTTTTAATATTTTTTTTACTTATTTGAGAGAGTGAGAGAGAGAGCATGAGTTGGTGGAGGGGCAGAGGAAGAAGGAGAAGGAGACTCCTTGCAGAGCACATAGCCCAAGGTGGCTCAATCCCAGGACTCCAAGATCATGACCTGAACCAAAGTCAGATGTTTAACTGCTTAACTGACTGGGCCACCCAGGTGCCCCTATAATTGCAAATATAACTATACACTTGCCAGGATTAACTCAGTTTTCCAATTTGTAGACAACTGAATTTCATCTTTTAAAGAAATGTTCACAGGTTTTTTAGCATTTAGTTTTGTTGAGTGAATTATCTGCTCACATATTTTTTTTTCTTTGTTTAATGGTTCTCACGTACAAGTGAATATCCACATCTGAGGATATGATGGCACATTATATTATTATCAGTCCAATTGAAGCCTGTTGGTGGATATTAAGGAGGACACGTATTGCACGGAGCACTGGGATTGGTACATAAACAATAAATCTTGGAACACTGAAAAATTAAAATTAAATTTTAAAAAAGTCTCTATCATTTTAAATTTTATTTTGATTCTTTTTAACACTATTCTCTACTCTTGTTCCTAGTTCTTCTCACAAACAATATTATAGTGTTTGGGTATGTTTCTTTTTATTTGTTGACATCCTTAGAAATTGTTAAGTATTTTTTCAATACTTGTATATGTGATTTAATTTACATAAATAGCATTGTGTTGTGCAACTAATTTCTTTTTCTACTTTTTCCCCTCTTTTACACTATAAACAAACTCTTTTAAAGGTATATTTCTCATTTACTTTCTTGGATTTTTGTCTTTTTCTAATTTACTTGTGTGGCTTTTTTTTAAGGTATTAACTATTTTGAAGTGATATTAGAAATAATTAGAAATAATTTTATTGGGGGCGCCTGAGTGGCTCAGCGGCTTAAAGCCTCTGCCTTCAGCTCAGGTCAGGATCCCAGGACCCTGGGATCCAGCCCAGCATCAGGCTTTCTGCTCCGTAGGGGGTCTGCTTCCTCCTCTCTCTGCCTGCCTCTCTGCCTACTTGTGATTTCTATCTGTCAAAAAAATAAATAAAATCTTTAAAAAAATAATTTTAGGATAAGAAATAATTTTCTTATTTTTCCTTTTAACTTGTAACACTTGGGTAATATAATTATTGATGATTGATGTTCAGGAAATGAAACAAATGTGTTTCTGTTATGAACTGAATATTTCTGTTCCTTCCAAATTCACAAGCTGAAACCTGTTTAATAGCTAGTGTGGTTGTATTTGGACGTGGGACATCTAAGGGAGTAATTAAGAGTAAATGAGATCATAAGTGTAGGGTCCTGATCGTATACGATTAGGGAACTTATTAGAAGGGATGTCAGAGAGCTTGCCTTTGCTCTGTTGCACAAAGGAGAGGTGATGTGAACATGCATCAACATAACAGCTGCCTCCAAGCCAAGAGAAGAGGTTTTAGCATGATCTTGGACTTCCCAGCCTCTAAAATTTAGATGAATAAATTTCTTTTGTTTAAGCTACCCATTTTTGTAATGGCAATGAACAGGATAATAGGATTTTTTTAATGTCAGTATCTTGCTTAACCAGGTGTTACAAATCACACTCTCCTATATCCAAACTCATTCTCATCCTAAACATTTTGGGGGCCATATCAAAATCTATTGAGAAGGATTTTCAAATTTTCTCATTTTCTCTTAAGATTCATATAAGTGATATTCTTTTATCTTGGAATTGCTTGTACCTTTTATATATTGATGCTATTTAAAAAAAAATCGTAGTCTCCCTTGGACAATACTTTCTTAATTTTAGAGTTTAAATTATCCCTTTAATTTAGTCTTTTGAGATGCATGGGTTGAGGATCACTTGCAAACACACCTGGGATGCTGTGGAAAATTTAACATTGCTGGTTCATGCCAACATCAGATCAACTGAATCAGTAGTGCTTTGGTAAGGAGATGAGAACACTTGTTTATGATAAGTTTTCCAAGGTATTCTTACACATCTTAGACTTGTTTAATTATCGTATAGTCAAACTATTAGGAAATATATGAATGAGATTATATAAAACCTGCATACATTAAGTTATGTCCTACCTTTTAATAGTTCATTTTCCTAGCAAATGGGTCCCCAATTTTATATATTGGGCTACTTTCTCATAGTCTGAAAGAAAATATTTCCCTATTTCAGAGGTGATAATCAGACCTACTTAAGAAAGAGAAATAAATGCTTTGGAAGAATCAACTCCTCGTGATTAGTAATATAATTCCCAGAAAGCATCTTTTAATATTTATACTTCTAGTATAATCTTTGGAAGGAAAAAGAAATGCAAATTTGTTCACAATGAAGGACAGATACAAAGGAAACAGTAAATATTGAATATAAATAAAAATAGTATAACAAAGTGGTGAACACACACACACATACACACACACACAAAATGAGCGATTTAGAAATCAACTAACAAAGTACATTTACCTGGTGTACAAAGTTTTCCTATTCTAAACTTTGAATATTGTTATATTAGCTAAGTTACTAAATAGCTAGAGTTGTCCTAAACTATAATCCATTACCTTATTTTTTTTTAACTATAGAGGTTTTGGAATGGCATAAAATTTTGTTTCTAAACCCTATAAAACAAGAAGGATGTAAGTTCTTTATATTGTTTCCTAGATGAATCACTTTGCTCTATATTTAGCAGCCAACTCTGCTTTAGCTACTGATTTGCTTCACATTCCAAATCCATTGTTGTTTGGAACAATGGGATTAGGTCTGCATTTTTGTAATGGGTTGACTGTCAGTCAAGGTTGGTTTCTTGTAAATTTTTGTGCAAAAGTAGGAGTGTCCATATCAGGAAATGAGAGTGTGATGGCATTGTATGATAAATGTCAATTTCATTTACTATTTCTATTATGAGTTATTTAGGCCTTAATGTACTTTAAGTGACCCCTACATCCTCAAATGCTCAGTAAACTTTCATGTGAAATCTGCATTCTTATGAGTATCACCAGATAGAATGCAGGTTATTCTGGTTGTTGCCAAAGTGAGTTCTAGCAATAAAAACCCACCAGTTCTCATTTGATGTGGCTCTTGTCCATTAAGTTATATGTCAAATAATTCTTTATGAAACCATAATGATAATTGATTTTTATTCTATAAGAAACATAAATCATCAGATCATTTACCAAAAAAATGTTATTGTGTTTGTTAGAATTGTATCTAATTGCAGCAAAATGCATATAGATAGTGGCTTACTTAAAATAGGGATTTAAATTCTCTAGTCTAACAAAAAATTTGGAAATAGGCATCCCAAGATTAATATGGCGATTCCACTGGGCCATGAGATACCACCATGTAGTTACTTCACCTCTTTCATCACTGTTTGAGTTTTAGGAAGAATAAGTGTAAGAGGCATGTGGTAGAAGTCTGCCCCAGTGGTGTGTTAGGGAGCCATTTCTAGGGAGTGGGACAGGGATAGGATGAGAAAAGTCCTTGATTTGTAACATTTGTTAATGTCTGGGACATAAATGGTTAAAATCAAGCTACAAGCACGGTATCACTAAGTGCGGAACTGTAAAGAGATAGTCAAAATCTGTTCTTGCAAGACAGTGAAATAATTGGTTATACCACAAACCCTTGGCTCTGCCTTCTTTTAAAGAGCTTTCTTGGGAGCCACCACACTAAGCTATTCCTATTTATGTCTGATTGTTAAGAACTTTTCTTTAGTCACCTCTAACTACAGAGGAGGCTATCATTGCTTCAAAATCAGAGAAGGAGAAGGAAGAGCTCTTAGGCCAACAGTGTCTGTTATACTTGTCCATGACAAACAATAAGCTAACATTAGAAATATTTCTGAGAAAGAAAAAGGAAAATTCAGGAAAAATGAATCAGATTATTTTTATAAAGCAGCAGAAGCAGGCAATATTGAAAGAGTGCACACAGCAGGTGTATGATTCAAATTTCATAAGAAAGTAATTAATTTGAGTAAGTAAATCTGTTAAGAATGAAAGTCTACAGGAATGAAAGTTTCTGTAGAATATTTATATCTGTAAAATATCTGAATAACAGAAAACATTCTCATTGCATATAGTAACATTATAGCTATATAATTCTCTCTCTCTATATATATATCTACTTTAAAGAAGCATATATAGAAAATCTTTAACATAAATTTATTAATGCCTAATAATCTGTAAAATGTAAGTTAGTGACAATGCTAGTGAATAAATTTTATTCATTAAATTAGGGTCCATTTGTTCTCAATAAAATTAGCGAAGAAAATGTGTATATTTCAAATAAGGAAAATTCCATTTATTCTGTTCCATTAGAATTCCAGGCAATAAGTACAAGATAAATATTCCTTGACTCTACAAGTAAGTCAAGAAGATTCATAAATCTGATTTGTCTGGAGCACTGTTTCCATCCTTTCTAAAGATGTATTTTATTATTAATTCACTAATTAAAATCTATTGTGTGTTAAGAAATTGTTAGGGCAACTCATAGTCTCTATGGGGAGATAGCCAATAAAAAATCATTTAAATATGAAATTCTTACCAATGGAAAAATAATTTAAATATGGAATTCTTCCATTGCAAAATACTAGAGGACCCTATTGCTCATAAACTAATTTGACAATCATTAAAGGCTTAAATATAAAACCTCACTTAGTACCCATACTAAAAATAGTTTTCCCTCAAAATAAAATCACAGAGGTATATAAAATCTTAAAGAAAATATAATATAAAAGTATAAAAATCATAGAATAAAATGAAGTACACAGTTCTAATTACATCATTCTTCCCATAATCTTCTTTGTACGTCTATAGCCAATATATCTATAATAAGCAATGCTATAGCGAAGTTGTCAATAATCCTTCTTCTATGTTATTACCACATTTCCCTCATATTTCTAACAATTTTGAACTTAATGACAAAACTGAAAGAATATGTCTTTTTAAAATTATAGTCCCAATATCTATAACATTTCTGAAATTAATACTGATTGATAATAAATGCTGAAAAACTGAATGATAGACTGAGAGAATTGATAGGTGAAGGCTACTGAATTGAAGGCTACTGGATTGATGAAAGGCAAAGTGAGCTGACAAGCAACTGATAGCCCAAGAAAGAGCTTTTTAATAACTAATAAAGGGAAGAGACGCTGACTCTAGTATGATTTTGGACTCATGCCATCCATATTTCTCGTTATATATCTAGTGAAGACTCAATTATTTATGCTAATGGACTCTGTGGATAAAATAAAATATTAGTAAAGCAATGAAATACATTTTTGTAGTTACAAAGAATATGACGGGCCCATGTGCTAGGAATTCACAATTCATAAAAATATTGAAATACACTTTGACAACCCGACTTAAGAGAAGCTGGAAATATATATCTATATTTATCTACAGATATATACTTATACACACACACATATATATCTATCGATATATCCTATTCTCCACCTATACAGATCTTTTCTTTTTTTTAATCCCTTAATTTCAAAAGGAGAGACATATTTTCATTACTGAGTAATGCCAAACTGAGCTGTCTTAAATCTTTCATGATATTTTCTTCTGAATCTTTTAAGAAGGAGCTCATTAAAGCTACAGGCCTTTTCTTGGTAAATATAACTATTTTAGCCAATTCTTCATTCAATTAGGAAACATCTTTAACTATGTACTAAGGACTGAACTGGGCATTAGACAACTTCTAAGAGAAATGATCTTACATTTTGAAGAGCTAATAATTTCAGGGGACCTGGCTGGTTCAGTTGGTTGAGCATCCAACTTTTGGTATCAGCTCAGGTCATGATCTAATGATCATGGGACCGATCCACGTTTCATTCTCTGCTTTGTATGGAATCTGCCTGGGATTCTCTCTCTCCCTCTACTCCTTCTCCTGCTTGTATTCGCTCTCTAAGTAAATCAATAACATCTTTAAAAAAATGAAGAGCTAATACTTTCAATAACAAGGACACATTTACAAACAAATGAGGACATTGCAAGTTCAGAAGAGCCACCAGGAGGTATATAGACATACATGAGAAGAGTACATAAATTTTAGAATAGGCATCTTCACTTGGTTTTGGGTATTAAGTTAGAGAAAACAACGCTTATTTGTTTTTTAAAGAATGAGAGCAGACAGGTTAGATAAGACAGAACTTTCCAAGCATACTGCTTTAGGATAAATTCCCTAGAAATTGACTCTGAGGAGACACTTGCATACAGAATATTTATTCAAGAGTGCTCCTGAAATACAGTGCTGTAAGGAAGTAAGAAAGGCAAGATTGGGAAGATGAAGAAGCTGATTCTGTGTCATGGCAACCAAACTTTTAACCAATCCAATATGGAGTGCTAGAGCTTAGATGTTCACTTAAACTTGCCTCCAATTGTATTTTTGCACCAATAATACCACAAGCCCCTCCCTAGCAGGGAGTATGATTTCTTGAAGCACATCTTTATGACTGGAGAAATTCATACTGAGAGAAGTAGTTATAATATTTGAGAGCATAGGGGATGAGCATGTTGGCCATGAAAAAAGGAAGTAGGCAGAATGCCTTGTGATATAGCACAGTCTATCTCTTACACTGCTGAGATCCACTTACTTATAAATGTATGTGAAAAGACAACATTTTTCCAAGATTCTGAGTAAACTTTTTCCCTGGGTAATGTTAAAAAGGAAAGATACTACTATAGTTTATATACAGGCTATGACTGATACTTATCATTATCTCCAGATTTAATTAGCCTTCCCACAACTCTGCACGATTTGCCCAGGTTAAATAAGAACCTTCATCTCTGACCTTCTGGTTATTATCCACCTCTCAGGACATCACTTTTATACTTGTCCATAATAGCATTAAAATGGGACACAGACAAGAACATTATGGATCAGTAAGCACTAAAGATATTCTTTCTTGCCCCAATGTATAGTAGCAGCCCCACCTCCTCTGAATAGATAGTTTAATTAACTAGATAGTATAGTGCTATTCCTTTACCTGTTGGTGTGCCTGAGCATGAGGAACATAAAGTAACTAGAGAGTGAAAGTCACAACTTAAATCTCAAAAGCAGTTTCTTGGGTCTCCCATTGGAACTGTGCACTCTCAGGGGAAGGCCAATCCTATGGAGTATGTGTCGGTTTTGGTCAAGATGAATTGCAGTCTCTTTCAAGATACAAGGTACCTATTCTAACCAACTGGTCAACAAGTAGCTTATGTCCTTGAGGGATGGTGCCATATTGGTGGAACATTGGTCTCTGTTGCTAGAAGGCTATACATTCAACAGCAGAAATAGATCAGATTCCATGAGTGAAGCCCATACTGTTAGCTCCATACACATTTTTCATTCCTTTCAGCATTGCTACTCCATCCGTGAATACTTTGTGCCACATCAGGGTTATTAATAACAGAGGTTGGCCAACATTACCTGACATAGTATTTCTGTCTACTGCTTTTTTTTTTTTTTGAAGGTTATCTCTCTTGGTTCTTGGTTTCTGAGCAGCATTAATATCTAATCAAAAATCTTCAGAATTTGTACTTACTTCTATAAGTCAGTCCACAGTTATTCACTCCAGACCTCCTTGTCCCAAACCTTGAAATATTTCTCCTTTCAAGCCTTGAAAAAACCACAAGATCCAGGCCAGGACTCAATTTGTTACTTGGCTTTCACTTGTCCCAAACAAACAGGTGAACCACAGTGGTGTTTTGGGTCTATAGGTTTCAATGTCAATCCTAGCCCTATATTAAACAATCCAGGAAAAGTCTCCTAATGCCTAGTAACTTAAAGAAATATTCTTGAGCCTGTCTGAGGAAAGACTGGATGGTTAATATTGAATACACTTGCCATGGTGGTTTCAGTTTTTCCATATGGGATTCTGTCCTCTCCTTTAGTCAATGTTTTCTGAGCCTAAAAATAAGCTCAATTCTTAAAAAAAAAAAAAAAAAAGGTGAAGAATAAAATATATCTTACTCTCTATATGTCAGCTATCATCTATGACTGGAGCCCTCACATCCTTGATCACCCATCCTTGAGTTCTTTTGATTGTATAAATTAATCAATGCCATTGTTGGTAACCTATTATCTTGCCTCTAGAAATACCATGTTCTATCAACCACTTAACCACTCTCTGCAAACTAGGTACCTTCTGACAATTACCTTGCTCTTAACAATCACTGTAGTAAATGAGTTCACCTTCCTTCTGCCATTTCCATACCACCTGTCACTGATTAAAGTCTTACTGCCTTTGCTACCAAGTGCTGTATAGCTTTTTATATCTGAAAGTTTAGCCTCAAGAGAAAGGTTATCACTAAATTTCTTCATGTTTTTTATGCTTTTTTTTAAAAAAAATTAGTGCATTCCTAATTACTGAAGTAAACAGAGGATCTTCTGCCTCTGTCCATGGAACACAGTCATGTTCTGCTTACCTGATATATCCACAGTAGTATGTTCAATTGTCTTCCATTATGGCTTTAGAACTGCTAATTCACTTAATGTGGGTTACTCCCCTTACTAGGAATCATCTTAGAGGCATATTGGCAATGTCTCCTGGAGTCCTTTCTAGGCTGTTAAATTCTATATTCTATATCACAGGAAAGTATTCACAGGAAAGTATTCTCATTATTAATGGACTACCCCTAATCCAAATTCATTACCTAGTCTTCATATTCAATCTCCAGATCTTGTCATATGTTTATTCTTCCATCTGCTCTAGTGCCTACGAATACGATTCTGCTGTTTCTTTGGCATATAATCTCTCTCTCCTTCCTTAGCAGGTCTAGAATATCCCCATTCTGGATGTCTTAGAATTTAACTTTTGTTGTTGGCCAAGTGTTTTCTCTGCGAAAGGGAGGGTTGTCTACATTTCAGGCCAAGTAGATTCAGCAGAAGCTGAGAGTTAAAATTTATCAATGGCATTTACTCAGATTATTGTCAACCTGTCTTACGGTCCTTCTTCTTCCCTGTTGATCCTCTTCTGTTGGCATAAGAAACCTGCAGGAAGTTAGAATTCAACTTTCTCTGGAGAAGTGCTACTTCTCTCTTACTTCCCAAGCCTGGCTTTTCTTCTGTCTGCCCACTTCCTGAAGAAGACTAAAATTTTGACATAGCTACCAAGGAAACTCTTTGCCTTTAACATTTTGCCTTGAACTTGTGACTAACTATGGTTAGTCTGTAATTTTCTCTCATTATTGAATAAATGGCGCTCAGAAATAATCACCCAATTCTGTTGTCCTTAGACTTACCATTTCCTATACTTCCTAGGGATTAAAAATACTGTGTCCACCAGTGTTTTTATCTCTACCAATAAAAATTTTAACAATTGCTTTGCTATAACTTGACAAAGACTATCATTGGTCTATCCCTGACTGCTGATAAAACCCTCATTTTCAGCCATCAAATGCCCCATTTTAGATATTGTAAAATCCCATTGTAGAGTCTGCTTCCTAGGATCACTTTTGGTAGTGGCAGTCTGATTGAATTCCCCAGGCAACAGAAAGAGAGTTGTATGCAAAAGTTTTATTGGGGAGATCTTTGTAAAGAAGTGAAGAAAGTAGAATTGGACAGGAGAATGCTGACTCACAATGTCATTGGACTTAGACCACTATATATCCTACTGAAGGCTCTGAAGCTCATATGACCCCAGAAAATTGTTCAAAACTGAAGCAGAGTCTGAGAGTTTTTATCTCTCATTAACCAGTCTTTGGCTGCAGGCACTCTCTTGGGATGAGTGAAATCGTAGTTGAAACAGTTCCCTGAAACCCAAATAGTGCCTAATGAGGAGCTCAGCCTTGACTAATCACCAAGTGACATTCCCAGCAGCTCGCAGATGGGTGCATTGGCCAATAACAGGGGATCTGGGTGGAGTGCCACTTTATCTAAAACACAGAAAAAAATAAACTCAGTCCAACTCCTATGGAGTCATAAGAACTAAACTAGCAAGAAGGAATGTAACATAAAAAAATAATTTAATGAAAACACACAGTTATACATTGTCACAGATGTAAATTACTATTAAATCAATGAAGTAAGCTGTACTATGAACCAATTGAAGTAAAACTTGATTTATTTCTAGGTTGCTCTGCATATCTTTTGTATAGCTCTTATAAAGTTGTAATATTTAAGCAATGGTAACAGTTCCCCATTTTTCTCAATAACAATTTGTATTCTGATTAAAATGAACATTCATTACTGGTTATAAAAAGAACAGTCTAATATTTTGCAACTCTTTGTATAAGGTATTTTGAGTAAAAGTCAGAGTGAGTCAAATCTGTTCTTCATCTCTTTCATCATTAGAGATCTTACAGACACTAAGTAAAGGGTTTACCAGATCAGGGCAAACTTCTGGTAGGAAGAAAATAAATAACAAACTCATTCATACAGATAATAATATTTATGCCTTCTTAAACATTTGTTTTTAAATAAAATTACATATATAGCAGATTCTGTCATTTCTAACACATAAATTAGAATGGAAGGGATTTTATACAGTGAATCCTTCTCAAGTGCTTACAGCTTAAAATGTATGTGATGAATGAAAATAAAATAATAATGTTTGTAATCATTTTATAGAAATTGAACAAAAATATGAAGATCAAAGAAAAATATAGGAACACCATAATCAGTACTAAAGTACATTTGGCAATATGAGGAAATTTTACTATAAACATGGTAAGTGAGCACTAACTGAAGAATGTCATTAAGGGCCAACTCATGCCACCCTTTTCTTAGTATGCAGAATGTTTCAAAGCTAGGGATAAGGATGGTCGGAGTATATCTTGTTTGTAGCCTATAGTGTGTGCATATATATGTACATCTTATTAGCATTCAAATACAAACAGTGAATAGGCAGTCCTCCACATTAGTGCAACAAAGCTGTCATGATCAGTTAACACAAAGGAACTAAAAAAGGCACTTGATGAAACATACAATGAAAAAAATTGTCCATTTAATCATTTTAATAAGCATAGAAAAAGTAATGTAGAACAAAGATGTAACCACCAAAGAAAAATGCAAATTAAAAGAAAAATAGAATAAGAACAAATTTTAAGATGTGATAGCTTAGATCTTTGGAAAATGTATATGTATATGTACATAAGAGATACACATGTATAAGATATAGAAAAAGATAGAAAACAGATAGAGATAGAAAATGTAGGGGCGGGGATGCCTGAGTGGTTCAGTGGGTTAAGCCTCTGCCTTCAACTCAGGTCATGGTCTCAGGATACTGGGATCAGGTCCCACATCGGGCTCCCTGCTCAGCAGGGAGCCTGCTTCCCCCTCTCTCTCTGCCAGCTGCTCTGCCTATTTGTGATCTCTGTCTGTCAAATAAATAAATAAAATCTTAAAAAAAAAAAAAAGAAAATGTAGGGGTGCCTGGGTAGCTCAGTGGGTTAAAGCCTCTGCCTTTGGCTTGGGTCATGATCTCAGGGTCCTGGGATAGAGCCCCACATTGGGCTCTCTGCTCAGCAGGGAGCCACTTCCCTTCCTCTCTCTCTGCCTGCCTCTTTGCCTACTTGTGATCTCTGTCTGTCAGATGAATAAATAAAATCTTTAAAAAAATAAAGAAAATGTATGTGTATATAAGAGATACATGTATATGAGAGATAGAAAGAGAAAAGAGAAAGGGATTATGTTAACTAGTTACTTTCCTATCTACCTTTCTAGAGTGCATGAATACCATAAATAAGAAAAAGTGTTACTTAACTGTTTGGAAAAATAAACTATATATAAAACATATATATGGGAGAGCCTGGTGGTTCAGTTGGTTAAGCGTCTGACTCTTGATTTCAGTTCAGGTTGTGATCTCAGGGTTCTGGGATCAAACCCTGTGTCAGGTTCTGCACTTAGTGGGAAGTCTGCCTGAGGATCTCGCTCTTCCTCACCCCTTCCTCACCTGCACTTCCTCTAAAATAAATAAATAAATAATAATTTTAAATGAAGTATGTATATGGAAACAGTATCAGGTTTTCTATTTTAAAGTTGAACAACATGCTTCATTTTCAGAAGAAAATGCTTTGAAGTTGTTTATTTTATTTCTTCTAAATAGAATTTTTATGGATTTATTATTGATTTTTTTAAAGTTTTTATTTAAATTCTAGTCAGTTAAGATGTTATTGTGCTATTTTCTATCTGTTATATACATGTATCTCTTATGTACATATACATATACATATGCTAATACATATAATAGATAATATTATTTTCAGGTGTACAATACAGTGATTCAACATCTTCATCCAACACCCAGTGCTCATCACAGCAAGTGCACTTCTTAATCCCCATCCCCTGTTTCACCCATCTCCCCATCCACCTCCTCTGTGGTCATCATCAGTTTGTTCTCCATAGTTAAGATCTGTTTCCTGGTTTTCCTCTCTCTCTCTTTTTCTTCCCTTTGCTCAATTGTTTTCTTTCTTAAATTCAACATATGAATGAAATCATGTGGTATTTGTCTTTCTCTGACTGACTTATTTTGCTTAGCATAATACTCTCTAGCTCCATCCATGTTATTTTAAATGCAAGATTTCATTCTTTTTATATCTATCTATATATATCACTTCTTCTTTATCCATTCATCACTTAATTGACATTTGAGCTGTTTCCAGGAAAATTTGGCTATATTATAGATAATGCTGTCATAAACATCAGGGGACATGTTTCCTTTAAATTAGTATTTTTGTATTTATTTGGGTAAATACTTAGTAGCATAACTGCTGGATTGTAGCGTAGTTCTACTTTTTACTTTCTGAGGAACCTCCATAATATTTCCCAGAGTGGCTGCACCAGTTTGCATTCCCACAGTAAGAGGGTTCCCTTTTCTTTACAATGCCACACATACCTCTTCTTCCCTGTGTTGTTAATTTTAGACATTCTGACTGCTGTAAGGTGATATCTCATTGTACTGTGATTTGTATTTCCCTGATGATGAGTGATATTGAACATCTTTTCCTGTGTCTGTTGACCATCAGCATGCCTTCTTTGAAAAATGCCTATTCATTTCTTCTGCCTGTTTTTCAACTGGATTATTTGGGTTTTTGGTGTTGAGTTTGATAAGTTCTTCATATATATAAAATCCTTTATCAGATATGTCATTTGCAAATATTTCCTCTCATGCCATAGGTTGCCTTTTAGTTGTTGATTAGTTGTTGATTGTTTTCTTTGCTGTAAAGAAGCTTTTTATTTTGATGTAGTCCCAATAGTTTATTTTCACTTTTGTTTTCCTTGCCTCAGGAGACATGTCAAGTAAGAGGTTGCTATCTGTTCTCTAGGATTTTGATGGTTTCCTGTGTCATGCTTAGGTCTTTCATCCATTTTGAATTTTTTTTTTTTTTGTATTATGTAAGAAAGTGGTCCAGTTTCATTCTTCTGCATAATGCTGTCCAGTTTTCCCAACACTTTGTTGGAGATCGTCTTTTTTCCATTGGATATTCTTTCCTGCTTTGTTGAAAATTAGTTGACCATATAGTTGTGGGTTTGTGGGTTCTGTGGTTTTGGCTATTATTTCTCCTCTCTCATTAATGATTTTATATATTTGGGTCCTTTCTCTTTTCTTTTTGTAAGTCTGGCTATTAGTTTATCAATTCTATTGGTTTGCTCAGATCATTCCATCCTAAAACATCAGACTACACACTCTTTTCAAGCACATATGGAATATTCTCCAGAATAGATCACGTATTATCTCACAAAACCAGCTTTAACAAATACAAAAAGATTGAAATCACATCATGCACCTTTTATAACCACAACACTATGAAACTGGAAGTCAACCACAAGAAAAAATTTGGAAAGACCGCAAATATGTGAAAGTTAAACAACATGCTACTAAACAATGAATAAGTCAACCAGGAAATCAAGAAAGAAATTTAAAAAAAAACATGGAAACAAATGAAAATGAAAACAGAACTAACCAAAACCTTTGGGATGCTGCAAAAACTTTCCAAGAGGAAAGTATCTACAGGCCTACCTCAAGAGTCAAGAAAAACCTCAAATAAACAACCTAGCATCCAAAGCATCTAGGAAAAGAACAAAAACATGACATGAAGCCTAAAGCAAGCAGAAGGAAGAAAATAATACAGAGTAGAGAAGAAATAAATGATATAGAAACTGAAAATAAAATTAAAAAGGTCAATGAGGGGCACCTGGGTGGCTCAGTGGGCTAAAGCCTCTTCCTTCAGCTCAGGTCATGATCCCGGGATCCTGGGATGGAGCCCCGCATTGGGCTCTCTGCTCAGCAGGGAGCCTGCTTCCCTCTCTCTCTCTGCCTGCCTCTCTGCCTACTTGTGACCTCTGTCTGTCAAATAAATAAATAAAATCTTTAAAAAAAAAATCAATGAAACGAGGAGCTGGTTTTTTGAAGAAAAATAAAATTGATAAAACTTTAAATAGAATTTTAGAAATAACAAATAGCATGTCTTTGTTCTTCAAGTTCCCCATGAGCTCCAACTTCCGCTTCCTCTAGCCACCAAAGTCAGGATTCTTGTTTCCTATTCTCTTCCTTTAAGTCATAGTCAGGCATGAGCAGCAAGGAGGAGTTTTCAAGAACAGCAGATACAGTGGTTTACAGAAATTTCTACAATAGTCTATAGTAATTTACACTGGAAGTAATGTAGACACCACTGAACCCACTAGGATACTTTAGAAGACTACAATTTACTGTGGACATAATTGTAACAATAGGTCACTAAATAAATCGAAACTATTTAAACTATTACTTAAATTATTTTTCACATATTTTGACCAGTGTGCTGCATGAATAAGAAAGCTCTTAAGATAGAAAATAAAACATTTTCAGGTTTGGTTTTTTTTTTTTTTTAAGATTTTATTTGTTTATTTGAGAGAGAGAGAGAGGGAGCATGAACAGGGGGAAGGGGGATAAACAGGCTCCACACTGAGTTGGGACCCTGATGTGGGGTTGCATCCCAAAACCCTGGGATCATGACCTGAGCCAAAGGCAGATGCGTCACCAACTAATCCACCCAGGTGTCCCAAAACATTTTCAGTTTTAACTGTCTTAATCTCCTACTGAATAAAAGCATATCATAGTCAAATGGTGAAAAATTTTAGATTGTTTTCTTTTTCTTTTGTCTATGGAAATGTGTATCTTTACATAATCAATGCAAAATGTATACAAATATTTATCCATGAACTACATAGTAATGAAACAATGCATAAATATATTTAAAGTGAAAAACATCATAATACAGTAAAATAATGAAAAATTAGCATAGCTAAATAACTTGAAGTTAAGTTAAACAAAAGAAAATATCCATACATATGAATCACTAATAGTTATTTCTTTACCATGTGCAGTAATCAAACCAGATTGCAAAGACAAGTCCTAAGAATTGTCCTACTTCTATGTCTTGGTTACTTGGAAAAAAGGCATGAATGCTATAAACTGAATAACTTTCAGTATTATTCTGATATCTGCCATCAAAATCAGAATACTTCAATAATTCAAACAAACTAGTAGGAAGTTACTGCAAAAAGAAGTGGGAATTGAGACTCGCTGCATGAGTTATTTGAAAGACTATATCAAATACCAAAGATTGGACTATTTTAATTGTTTTCTTTTTGAAATCTATTTCTACCCTCTTACAGAAGAATGATGATAGAGCAAAAAACAAAAACATACCCAAAAACACAAGATAAAACAGAAGAAAACACAGAAAGTCAGTAAAGTTGACAATAGAGGTATTTGACAGTTTTCTCCATGATTTATATCAAGAGCACAATTTGAATAACTTTCTCCTCGTTCATTAATGAGTCTTTGCTTCACTATTCTCTCACTGTATGAATAATTATTCACCATAGAATCCATTTAGGAAAACATTTACATGAGGATATTCTTAATATGAAATGCTGTGGTATTTCTCAAGAATTCACAGTGTGTATTAAAAGTCCCTTTAATTACTTTTCAATAATTATTAAGCAAGCACCATGTAAAGTAAATTAATAATATTTATGTTAGGGGCGCCTAGGTGGCTCAGTGGGTTAAAGCCTCTGCTTTCAGCTTGGGTCATGATCTCAGGGCCCTGGGATCGAGCCCCCACATCGGGCTTTCTGCTCAGCGGGGAGCCTGCTTTCCCCCCACTCTCTGCCTCCTTCTCTGCCCACTTGTGATTTCTGTCTGTTAAATAAATAAAATCTTTATAAAACATAAAAATAATATTTATGTTATATGTGAAGAAATGGAGATTCTGGGAAAATAAGCCAACATTAAATGCCTGCACAGAGACTATATGTATTACTGAGCCAAACTGCCAGCCTTACTCAACTTTCCAATGGCTTTGCACTCTGAGAATTACTATCAAAACATGGTATAATAGAAAGTAGATATTCTTTGTGATCTTAAAGACCCAAGGTTAAATATTGGCTCTGATAATTCCTAGCTAAATAGAGTTGCTAAATTTCTTTAACATTTGGGAATATCATTTTGTTTTTTTTTCCCTAAAATATTGAAATAATAATCATTCTGTCTTGCATTATGTTTTGAGGATTCAGTAAATTTTCCATACAAAATGCTTAATATAATGCATTCCAAATATCAGATGCTTAATGCAGGTTACTAACATAATGCCACGGTTAGGTTCTTAAATTCAAAGGGAGCTAGACATATTATTCAATGAAAACCAGTTAAGTTAAGGCTGAATATTGTTTCATCAAGTGTCAGAGTTTAAAAAGATATGGATATGATTATCTATTCAAATGTATACTTACATATGACATATAGTATATTATAGGGTATATACCACAATTGCATACAGTATATACATATAGTATATACACTACACTTATATATATAGTGTATGTGTGTATATATATATATACTAAATAACTTTCCACTTAGTATATAGACATTTTATTTTAAATATATAGTGTATATATATGTATAATATATACTTTTTTATTTAGTATATAATATAGAGTTTGTATGTATCATATGATATTTATACTATACTTATATATGTGTGTATATATCTATATATGATACTTATGTATACACTAAATATG